>NC_061135.1:4617500-4936869 GCF_905220365.1 Vanessa cardui
AAAAATCAACTTTTACTGGGTTCCTTAACCTCTACTAAATAATATAAAATGGATTTTAAAAACCAGTCAAATAGCCTATTGTAGATTCACACTAATATTATAAATGAAAATAATTCACGTCGTAAACACCTTTTTCTTAAAGTAGATGATATGTGTACCTAAATGTCAATAAAATTGTACTTTTTATTACAGATACATTTTATTGCTTAATATATCTTAGAAATCCGTGAATGTAGTGTGTGACTTAGTATTGGTACATGTTAAATTAAATAGTTGGCAGTTTTGTTATCATTATGCTTTTAACTATAAAAAACCTGCATAATCTGCTTTAATGTGGATCTGTATACATAGTGACCGATACACATGTGCAGGTAGGTATTGGATCAATACAGGTTTCCTTAGGATGATTTCTTAATCTACCAACCACAAGATTAATTTCAAACACAAATTAAGCATATATATTTTGTGATATTTGCTTTTGCATGAATCGGTAAACATAATTTAACATTAACTTTATATTAATTTACGTGTTTTAGCTAGTGGACCGTCTCGTCGTCTCGAAACTTTACTAGCTCAATTTCGACAATAATAAAATTCCATTTAATAATTGCAGGTATACAAAACAGCAGTAGAAACAGCAATTCTCTTACTCAGAATCGATGACATCGTGTCTGGCTCCAAGAAGAAGAACGGCAATGAGCCCACTGCCCCGGCCGAGGCAGCTGCTATGCAAGAATAAACTATCAATACTTAATTATGAATATATTAACCGATTATTATAATAACCCACTCTGTGACAACTGAAATTTATTTATTTCACATCAGCTAGAATGTATAGTTGGTTATTTAATATATATTTTTAACACAATTCTTAAGAACAAAATAATCAATGAAAAAATTCAATTTAAATTTAATGAGTAAAGGTGATAAGAGATTAATTGGATTAAAAATGTTTTACACCTTAATAACGCGACTATATACTACTACAAATAGTTGCATAAGCCACACATTTATATATAGCATAACAGACCCATATTTAATATGCTCATTGAAATAGATTTTAAATGACAATTCAATTGAATTTCATTTGTATTTACCCTATTTTTACATATACGATTTATGTAAAATTTATATAACGTAAGAGTCGGTTATTATAATAATTTGTCTTTATTTTTAACACATTAACAAGGGCCTTAAGTGCTGATTGCGTTAGATTGTACGCTAGGAATGAACGAATCCAGTAAACATATTTTCCACTGCACAAGAATGAACATGTTTCCTCAAAATGGAATGGAAAAGGATCGTGTTTGTTATTTTATAATCTGTTTTAACTCGAGAAAAAGTTTTAACGACTTTTCACATATGATTTGTAAATCATCACAGTTTGGTCACTTGTTTTGCTATAAACTTTTATAAGGTCTTTTGAACTGTTTAGCGACCTGACTTTTATTACAGGGGTAGAAAATCTGCGAATTCAGTTTCTTTTTAAAAAAACAAAATGCAATCTATCTATAACAAAAGTCAAAAATATTCAGACTAAGATAGTAACTAAAGAATATTATTAAATATTTAATAATCTTATTAAGATACTAGCTTTTCTAATTTAGTGCTAACACGATGCCTTATGTTCAATGAAATAATAGACAAGTAATGTTTAGTTTTAATTTTTTTTTCTCGTTATTTATGGTCACACTGTTGTGTTGTCTACGCTTTGCGAGTGCGCGTTTATGTTCGAGAATGCTATTTTTAATTGAACAATAATAGTATTAAAATATATATCTAATAATGTGTTATTTTATTTGACATTTTCCTTATATTTATATAGCCTAAAATAATATCCATGACAATATTATTTACTTTTACATTCTGTAGCTATTAGTTTTAGTGGCTGATCGAATGTTTTCGTTTCAAATAGATGATTGAATATAACATATTTTATCAAAATTGAGTACATGCAAAATCAAATAATTCTATATACTTATAAATTTTGATGAAAATGGAGAATGGTTTTGATTTGAGAGCTTTGTGCTTTGAGAAGAACTAAATAGATTAAGTTCGTATGTATTAACGTATAGTACGACACAACTTAGATGTCGCATTGGTATAATTCGTAAAACCGATCACATCCGTATTGAGTACGCTATTCCAAATTATCAAAATTTATTTCTCTTGCGAATATGATCTTTGTACAAACGTAATAACTTGTAATATCATATGACCTAATATATTCGTCAATTTGGCGCGTCGATTTACATACACTTGCTTTTTCTGACGCGTGATTTCTATTTTTTGTGTAAATCGGCAGTGCAATTCCATTGCATTTTCCGATGCTACATCTAATTTGTGTCGTACTATACGTATATATTGAATTATAATAAGGTTAATTTTTTTAGTACTTCGGCTTGGAACTTTCGTTTGATGAATCTTCAACTTAATTTGATAAAAAGCTACAAGAGGGATTTGTCACCATAAAAAAAAAAAAATATTTCGATATACAGGGTTATTGGTAATTCGACGTATTTCCGATAGGAGGTGATAGGTAGGATAGATATTTGCATTAATTTTAATCCCCATATGCATAGTGCAAAAGTGAAACATTTATGAGTTATCACGTTTTTTAGTTTTTTTTTTCTAAATTAGTCAAAATGCAACTTCAAAAATTTATTTGAAAAAAGTATCAATTAAAATAATTTTCTTAATAATTTTTCTTCTAATTTATATAAAACTATTAAACACTGGATATTTGTCATAATTTAAAGATAATATATTCGTCCACATTTAAAAATGCGACATGGAAAGCGATATTAATTTAAAATATTTTTGATATTTTTTGCTTTCAAAAATGCCTTAAGACGAAAAAAATCATTATGTAACTTGTCCTGTAGACTATTTTTATATATCTACTCGTATATAACCGTTTTCTTAGAGTTCCAAAAATGTATAAAAACTAGGAATTTACTTATTTCAAAGCAATCGAAATAAAATGACCAGAAAGGATGCTGGTTAAAATTCGTATTGGAACATGATCGAATTCATACTAAATGTCGCTCTTTAAAATTCCCACAAAATTAATCTTAAATAATATCCGATGTAAAATAACTCTAAGTGAGTTTATAGTTTAATAGTATATCATACAAATTCAAATAATTATTCATACACATTCAAATGTACTTAATTGTCTGTTTGAATAATAGATTCATTTAAAACAAATTAAATTTGGTTAACAGTTTTTATAGCTCGATAAAACAAAGATATCATATCTATATTGATCTCACTGAATTCAAATGCAAGTGATCTGAGCATTAATTCCGCGACAGGCGACACGGCTACGACTCCACATTGTTACATTAACATATGTGTTGTAGATTACCGTTACATCGATGTGTCCATTACACTTAATAATTGTAAAAAACTTTATTCCATTATACTAGACGAACGCTCAATTTCGCTTGTGTGATATTGGGATTTTGCCGGAAGTCCTTTAAAATCTGCCAATTTAACTTACAGAATGCTTATTTGTATTACCTATACTAATATTCGAAAGAGGTAAAATTTGTTTGATTATATGTAAGGGATAATCTTCGGGAAAAATCCACAAATAAAAAAAATGCATTTTGTCGACAATATTATCGAGTACTTGTTGGTTTGGCTTTGTGCTAACTCTTTACTCGTCTATGTAGTATAGGTACCACTCATCAGATATTCTACCGCCAAATAGCATAGCAGTATTGTTGTGTTTCAATTTGAAGGGTGAGCTCTGTGTAACTACATGTGCAAGGGACGTAACATCTGAGGTCATAAGGTTGTTGGCCCATTGGCGATCTTAAGAATGGTTAATATTTCTTATGGCCAGTGGCGGTTTTACAAATCTGCCGCTATTAGGCTATTAAATTTTTGCCGCCCCGACTATTTTTTGCAACATTTATGATTTGTGTTCTATCGTCCTTATTACGTCTGTTTTTTTCCGTTATTAGTATGATTATAAACTAGGTGATATTTCTGTCAGTAGAGTATACGGATTACGGACGTAATGTGTATACGTATAAAATTAAGTTTTTTTTTTTAAATTTCTGTATGATAATCACAAATTTGGGCTAAATTTGCCACGCCTCTAAATGTGCCGCCCTAGGCCCCAGCCTACTTAGCCTATTGGTAAATCCGCCACTGTTTATGGCGTCATTGTTTATGGGTAGATGTAACATTGCTCGTCCACATACCCTTGTTTATCATAAAAGGTGCTATAGTATATAAATAATATTTATAACATATACACATATATATATATCACTTTCTTTATTCATGTAATATAATTATTAGGTAATATGTAATGGTTGTCATGATATTTTTTACTCTTAAATAGCCACATTGAATTGAAAAGGGAAACTTATTTTGAAAATACACAAACATGTCAATTTATTTCTTTGTTAAGATTTACTATTACTGATCTTGTCTTGTTATTGTCTTAATCACTACGGTATTTTTCATAACTATCTACTAAAACAATACTATACACAATCATAAGGTTTATGAGGTAATTATAAATAACAACCTAACACTCATTTACAGTAAGTAGGTATAGAGGTATCTCTATAATAATTAACATATTTGGAAATATTTTTGGAAATACGCTAATAAGACCTTTGCCAGAATATTGTTTATTATTTATTTCTAAAATTGCATCTGTTTTTTTGCTGCGGTTGGTAAAGTACCTCCGAAAATTTCATACAATTTGAAGTCTATGTAATGTCCTAAAATAGTTCTATGAGTTACACATCATTAAGTTCAAAAGAAAAATATAGGTTTTTGGCTAAACAAATTCGTCTAATATTAACAATAGTAATGGGAACGCGTACCGATTGTATCCATAACAAAATGTCCACGGCGCGTGACTGACCGCTGACCCGTCGCCCACACTGAACCGCAGACCCTAGTCACTGTGCTGGAGATCCTCGTTGGTGACACAGGTGACACTGGACTATGTAGAGGTCAGATACTTTTTTTAAATTTATACTTGCTAGTCGGTTCCTAAATCTTAAACAAATCAATTTGAACAATACTTTCACGTCATTTAACTTTGAGTCTGAATTCATACGGTACGAATTATCAAAAATGTAATAACATTTTATGCATTTTGTTTTGCAGTGTTTGGTTTACTTATTTAAGGGAAGTGTTCAATAATTATCTAAAAATATATTTTGATATCTCCAGTATGCCACAGTTTAGTTACTTTATTAAGATGTTTGAGTATTAGGATGTGTACATGCATTGATAAATGATATACCTTATTTTGTGGCTGATATTAATGCAAGCGCGGGTTAGCACTTGTCACATATTTTACAGTCAAACAGCAATAGTAGGAATAATGCGAATTATTTTGTGCTAGTTGGTACTACGATACAGCTACAAGGAACTTAAATTTTTGTTGCCAACGTTGTAGACGCATTCTCCATATAAATGTTATACATAATATAAATTTTCTATAGTATAAGTTACTCTAAATGTTTACAAAACGCCACACTTTGTGATCAGTTATAAAACAAACGCCATTTTTATTTTTCTATAATCAATTTTTTTTAAAAGCCCGCCACATCCTTTTTCCACAGATAAAGTTTTACATTCGGTCATAAGTCGATTAAAAAAATTAACGTTTGATTCTAGTAGACATAAATTATGATTGCTTTGAAATATAAAATAATTAATTAATAAATTATAATATAACAAATTATTATCATTTGCTTACATGGGGGATAGTATATCAATCTTTCAGTGTTAATGTCTGAACGTAATGGACGACTGTGACTACTTTAATTTAAAAATAATTACAATTGTTTTTGCTTTTGAAAGTCGATGATGATTTTCATGAATGAACTTAAATGTAGGTCAGCGTCTAGTCCTGTCATTGATTTACACACGAAACGATACAATGATACTCGTCATTCGACATTTTATCGATGTTTCAATACAACTTATTTGGAGCAGAACGAATACAGGAAGCTGTATATACTACCGTGGGAATGAAAAGTGTTTTCAACCATATTATTTTCTGTTTTTTACAGTAATTAAATATATAACATTTTTTTCAATTAACTAATCACCTTGATTATGTTATTATTTCGAGTTATGCATCATATAATTTTATGCAAATATGGTTTTGTAGGACTCGGCCTGGGTTGAATTAACTCTTCTCCCTTAGGCAAAGCAAGTCTTAAGACACGTGGACCTATTATTTTTTTATTCTCATTTAAATAATTTGATTGAATATAATAATAAAAAATAGAAAGGAAATAATTCAGGCTTATATAAGTTAAGATGATACAGAAATGTTGTCATCTACCCTTAGCTTTATAATAGTCATTGTGTACGCTTTGATTAAACTATTCATGTATGTCTTTTCATAGACTGTTAAAGTTTGCTGTGGATAAAAAATAGTGACCAATAGTTGGCAACTAAGTACACGCACACCAGTTCATATTTCGATGTGTGTGTCCTTCGTATTTGTCACCCACACCAAAATAATAAAGTTCGCACGCTTGCTATAGTTCTTTAAAGTGCGCGCGCTATTTACATTAAAAAATAATCTAAGGACGTTAACTGGGCTAGGTTTCGTACGGAAAAGTATACAATTTGAGGGCTATGTAGCTATATCATGTGTATGGCCCAAAGTATAAAACTTATTGTTGAATTTAACCGGCCAAGCATCACTGAGTAGGTATTAGGTAGCCTCAGTTATGAAAATCGTCTTGATAGAACCACATATACCACTATTAAATCTGACATCATTATCACAGTGAATAACCACGAATCTTAGTTCGTTTTTAATTTATTTTAAAAAGGATCCCTGATTTGCATTTTATTACGTATGTAGTCAAAATAAGTTTATGTTCTCTGGAAGTAAATAGAAAATATGTAATAATTTTACAAATTATCGAATATCGAATCGAAATCGTCGGTACCATAAAGTCTTATATACCAATTTTCAACCAGATTAATAAAAAGTAATAAAAATGGCGTTTTATTTATGAATTTAAGTATTAATTTGCCTACATGATGTTAGATGTGAATGATGAGAATTAGGTAAAAGCGCTTTGTTGCGAGGTCATAACATCAGTGATTTTATATAATTTAGGCAGATAATATTCACGGTTCATTCAACGTTCGGACGTCGTCGACTGAGGTTGTGTTGAATTGTGCGATAAGATTTTACGATTGAAGATTTAAAACGACACCTGCTTGCCGGTTTTCGTTATCTCTGACGCGTAACATCTGGACTAGTGGCTTTGTTTATCGGACACTTGTTTTGTTTAAGGATTGGTCCTATTGTTGTTGTGGAATAGATCTTTTCAGATCTTAATTGTTTCAGTTTAATATTTATTATTGTATATAAATATTTTCGTTTGTTTTATTGTTTTGTTTATAGATGTTTTTCGTTTTCGGCGATGGACGTCGACACTGAGTTGTCGTCCGACGCCCTGGTTCGTAGAAAACGGCCTTATGGGGGCCTTGCTATTTATAACTCCGACTCTGAAACGGAGACGGAGATGAGGTTGGCTGCGAAGAGCAAGCCTGCGATTCGCGGCAAAACCGCGAAAGGACGGGGTAGTGGCCTCGCTCGGGCAAAGGCTGAGCTGAAAGCCAAGGCCAGCGAGGCCAGAGAGGAGGCTTTCGAGCGGTCCCTGCGTAGTCGGGCGTTTCGAAAGGACGCTCCACAGGTTGTCGTGGACTCCGAGGAATCCTCATCCTCGGATGTACACACCGAAGATCCCACGAAGATGGGAGCAGAGGAACTCCGGGCACAAGCTGGCCGAAGCGCAGCCCTAATTTTGGAGGTGGCCCAAAAGTCCACCAATTTAAAAGGTGGCTTTGCAAAGAGGCTGAAGGAGTCGGCGGCTGCACTACAGGGCATTGTAGACGCCTTAGCAGCTCGGACAGAAGCCGAGGAGACGCAAAAGCTCCGTACCGATAATGGCCGCCTGCGCAAAGAGGTGGACAGCCTCAAGGCCGAGGTAAAGGCTCATCGCCGCGAGTTTGCAGAAATGCGGACCAAGGAGGCAGGGGCAAGTGATGCTTCCGGCTCGGCACAGGATGCTCAAATGGAGAGATTTAAAGCCTCCATAATTTCTTCGGTCGGCGACATGATCAACGCACGGTTTGCCGCACTAGAGGAACGGTTGCCTCCCGCAAAAATACATCGCCCCCCGTTAGCTGCGGATAAGAGGCGGGAGGCGGCGCAGCAGATTGCTACGCCCTACACGCAGGCTGTCCAGCCTGCTCCACCGCCGAAAGCTGCACCCGCGCCAAAACGGGCGCCACCTGCTGTTCCGACGGCATCTATTGCTGGTCCCTCAGGCGTCCAGCCTACGTCGGAGATAATTCCGCCACAGATGGTCCAGGAGGTGTCCTGGTCCACTGTGGTTAAAAAGGGAAAGAAGGGAAAGCCGGCTTCCCTTCCGACTGTTGCAACCACCACAGTTGCGCCTATGGTGCCTAAGGCAGGACAAGCAACTAAGCCTAAGCTGTCCGCGCCTCGTACAGCTGCAGTGGTATTAACTCTGCAGCCGGAAGCGGAGAAGAAAGGCATCACGTATGCTCAGGTCTTGGAGCGCGCTGAGCAGAGCGTGAAACTCCAAGACCTTGGGATCAATGGTGGGCTCAAAGTTCGACGCTCAGCGACGGGGGCCAGAGTGCTGGAGCTGCCGAAAGCACAGACGGAACAGGCAGAGAAACTAGCCGACAAGCTCCGTACGGTGCTGGATGGAGTGGCCAACGTTGCTCGCCCCATAAGAAAGGTGGACATCAAGGTGACAGGGTTAGACGACTCCGTCACTAAAGATAAAATTATTGCCGCAGTCGTTCGCGAAGGGAGTTGCCCCGCTGAAACGGTAAGGTGCGGGGATATTTCACGAGGACCTGGTTCCATGGGTATGGTCTTCGTGTCTTGTCCAATAACTGCGGCCAAAAAGGTGGCTGACACCGGTCGTCTTTTGGTTGGGTGGAGCTCGGCCAGAGTGTACGTGATGGAGCAGCGCCCTCTGCGCTGCTACAAGTGCATGGGTTTAGGCCATACAAGGTTGCTCTGCCCATTCAGTGCGGAACGAGGAAGCCTTTGCTACCGGTGCGGCGTTGATGGACACAAATCATCTACATGTACCGGGAAGCTGCGCTGCGTAGTATGCGCAGACGCCGGCAAGCCCTCCGGGCACGTGATGGGGTCTAAAGAATGTAGCCCCCCCATCACGAAAGGTAAGGTGGCCCTCGCTACTCAGACTACCAATAACGTCGGACGACGCCAGGCTGAGGAGGAAGCTGCAATGTCAACATGAGCGCAGACTTCAGCTTCCTTCAGACGAATATCAACCACTGCGCCGGGGCTCAGGATCTTCTACTGCAGTCCATGGCGGAGTGGCAGGTAGACCTGGCGGTGGCCTGTGAACCCTACTACGTCCCTCCCCTACCTCACTGGCTGGGAGACTTGGACGACACCGTAGCGGTCCTCACGAGGAGCGGAACGGGGCCCCCCCTCTCACTCATCGAAAGGGGTTCCGGCTACGTAGTCGTGGGGTGGGGGGAGTACGTCGTCGTCGGGACGTACTTCTCCCCTAACCGCAGCCTGGCTGAGTTCGAGACCTATCTCGGCTTGGTCAGAGCTGCGGTGGCCAGGCAGTCGCCGAAACCGATAATGGTTCTCGGCGACTTAAACGCGAAGTCGCGTGCCTGGGGTAACCCTGTCACGAATCCGCGAGGGAGGGCCGTCCAGGTGTGGGCCCTGCTCTCCAACCTGTCCCTTCTCAACAGGGGACAGGTTCACACCTGCGTTCGCCATCACGGGGGTTCCGTTGTGGACGTTTCGTTCGCCACTGCTGTCGTAGCACGCAGAGTGGTTGATTGGAGAGTGGAGGAGGAGGTGGAGACTCTATCGGATCACCGGTACATCCGATTTGAGATCTCCACTTCTCGCAGGCCGGCGGAACCCCAGAGGGTGCCGACCACGTTGCCGAGGTGGTCTCTCGGCCAGGTCGATCGAGAGCTGGTCAAGGAGGCCGCAATCGTGCAGCGGTGGGGTTCCGCAGCGAGGAGGGAGGGCGCCAGCGCAGAGGAGCTGGCAGGCCGGATGCGCAGTTCACTCAAGGAAGTCTGCGATGCGGCCATGCCTCGGACCCGGCGCAGAGTTCCGCGCCGATACGTATACTGGTGGTCGCCCGAAATCGCCGACCTTCGGGCGACGTGCTGTCGGGCACGGAGGGCCTACGTCCGCTGTCGAAGACGCAACGGCCTCGACACGGATTTGGAGGGACAGTTGCTGGACGCCTATCGCCAGCTGAAAAAAGAGCTGCAGCTGGCGATACGCAAGGCCAAGGAGAAGGCCAGGGAGGTACTTCTGGCGGGTCTCAATCGAGACCCGTGGGGGCGCCCGTACCGCGGTGTACGCGGGAAGTTCCGCACCCAAGGCGCCCCCGTCATCGAGACGATGCCACCGGAACTCCTCCTTCGCCTGGTTGGGGAACTCTTCCCCCATCCAGGCGAGCACGTCCCTCCGCAGATGGCGCCCCGCTCCGTGACCGAAGACCCAGTGGTTTCACCACTGATTACGGAGCGGGAGATGGAGATGGCCCTCGGTCGCTTGAGGGCCAGGAAGACGGCGCCGGGTCCGGACGGGGTTCCAGGGCGTATACTGTGCGACGCCCTGGAATACCTAGGTGCAAGGCTTCGGGAGCTATTCGACGAGTGTCTGTGCAGCGGGCAGTTTCCGAAGCCTTGGAAAGAAGGGAAGTTGGTCCTGTTGCCGAAGGAAGGTCGGCCGTTGGATTCCCCTTCGGCATACAGGCCAATTGTGCTGCTGAACGAGACGGGAAAACTCTTCGAGAAGGTCCTCGCAGCCCGTCTCGTTCAGCACCTCGAGGAGGTCGGTCCGGGTCTCTCGGAGGCGCAGTACGGATTCAGGGCGGGCCGATCGACAGTCGACGCCCTGAATGCCCTGAAGACTCGGACGACGGAAGCGGTGGCCCGGGGGCAGGTCGTCCTGGCTGTGTCGCTTGACGTGGCGAACGCCTTCAACAGTCTCCCTTTCGAGACGATACGGGAGGCACTCCGATACCATGGGGTGCCGACCTATCTGAGGAGACTGCTGGAGGCGTACCTCCAGGACAGGGAGATCCTCTGGGCGGGGGTCGATGGGAGGATCGTCCGGCATCGAGTGGGCTGCGGCGTTCCACAGGGGTCGGTTCTCGGCCCAATTCTATGGAACGTCGGTTTCGACTGGCTCCTGCGGGCTCCCGTCCTTCCCGGGATGGGGGTGTTGTGTTATGCTGACGACACTCTCGTCACGGCGATTGGACGGGACTTCCGGGAGGCGGCTCGCCTTGCCGAAGTCGGAACGGCTCTCACCGTGGACCGCATGGGAATGCTGGGCTTGAGGGTCTCCATATCCAAAACGGAGGCCCTCCTCTTTCACGGTCCACGAAAAGGACCCCCACGAGGGGCGAGTATCACCGTCCAGGGGACGGTTATCAAGGTGCAGCCCCAGATGAAGTATCTGGGCCTGATACTGGACGGACGATGGAGCTTCGGGCAGCATTTTGTTCATCTCGGCCCAAGGCTCATCAACGCCGCTGCTGCTCTTGGTCGCCTCCTTCCGAATGTGGGAGGGCCGGGGTCGCTATGCCGGCGTCTTTATTCCGGCGTAGTGAGGTCGATGGCGCTGTACGGTGCCCCGATCTGGATCGACGCCCTCACCGCTAAAAATCGGGCTCTGCTGCGAAAGCCGCAGAGGGTCATAGCGGTGAGAGGCATCAGAGGGTACCGTACGGTGTCGTGGACTGCGGCGACACTTCTCGCGGGCGATCCGCCCTGGGAGCTCCAGGCGGAGGTGCTCGCGGAAGTGTACCGGTTCCGGGTCGAGGCGAGGGACCGCGGCGACCGTCCAGGGTCGGAGGAGATCGGGCGGATCAGGGCTCTAGCCCAGCAAGCCCTGATCGCCCGATGGCAGGAGGATCTGGGGACTCCCACGGCGGGCCTAGCGACAGTGGAGGCGATCCGTCCCCACTTGAGTCGCTGGGTCGAGAGGAAGCACGGCACACTGTCGTATAGAATGACGCAGGTACTTACCGGACACGGATGCTTCGGTAAGTACCTGCACGGGATAGCGCGGCGGGAGGAGTCACCCTCCTGTCACGAGTGTGGTGCGCCAGTGGACACGGCGTACCACACCCTGTACGAGTGTGCTGCGTGGGGGCCCCAGAGGCACATCCTTGCGGCGACTATGGGCGGAGACCTCTCGCTACCGAGCGTTATCAACACCATGCTCGGTAGCGAGGTGTGCTGGTCAGAGATGCGCTCCTTCTGCGAAAGTGTCATGTCGCAGAAGGAAGCAGCGGAGCGGGAGCGGGAAAAAAATGCCGCCGCTGACTCGCTCCGCAGAAGACGACCGGGGAGAAGGAAAAGGCGCTACGCGCATCTTCTCCCTCCGCCTCAATAGGCGCCGTAGGGACCAGGGGGGGTCCCAGTACCCTGGGAATCCCCCCTAGCTGTTGAAGGCCCGTATAAGCGGGCCGACCGTCAGGGCGTCACGGTAGCATGCGTAAGCGATCCCGTGGCGTCCGCCGAAAGACGGAGAGGGTACCGCTGGTTTTTTAGTGGGTAAACCCGGTGTGCTTGGGCGCACTCGGCGTTCAGGGCTCCGGGGAGTCCCACACACCCCCCCACTTTCCATCACGTGGGGGAAGCGCGCAAAGCGTTTTTCCAGCGTAATAAAAAAAAAAAAAAAAAAAAAAAAAAAAAAAAAAAAAAAAAAAGATAATATTCACGGTTAGGTGGACATTTGGAGACTTCCGTCGATTTCATCGCGTTTCCGCCAGCCATCGCGTCTGACAAACACAATATCGTATACAAATTGTATAGTATTTTGAAATTGTAAAGAATTAAATTTAGATAAAATATTTTGATTATTATATTCACGTATTAATTATACTTCAAGTTACGAGTACGTGTGAACATTTTTGATACTTGATAATGTCTCAAATAGTAAGGAAATAAAATGGTTCTTTATATATTATACCTAATATAGGAACTGTTTGTAAATGTCCTACTGAGCTGCTGCTGAGCTAAGGTTCTGAGGAGATAGATTGGAACTTATTCTATGACTCACTGATCTTTGACTGACACGTATATGTTTCATTACGATGTTTTGCGTGTGGGATTGAACCCGCACTCTCTCTCTAGTCTCTAACGGTTGAATATATTGAGCCACTGGTCACTGCTGAATTATTTTTGTTTTATTGTTTCAGTTGTTTTTGTGTTATCAAAATGAAGATTACTACGATACTGATTGTTTGGAGTGCGTTGCTGGTACAAGCGATAGTCCCGTTCGATCTTCAGCAAGCTTTCAACGAACATCCGACGGTATAACCTAAGAAATTAATAATTTTTATTAAGTGTTAAATAAATCATTTCAATCGGATTTTGAAATCGTTTGAATAACAAAATATTAATGTATAAGGCCTTAAATTATCTATAAAAGTATTTACTTGATAATGCGTTTCGCTAATACCTAATTGTTGATTTTCAGGCAGAATATATACTATAACCAATTTAATTATATTTAATTGATATATATTTTTAGTTTCTTGTCTTGATCTTGTCTTGTTTCGAATCGATGGTAGCTTTACATAGTTAAATGAAGATTTTAAAGCATAATCGAATAAAGTTATTTTTTATTTGATTGAAGCGTATGTTTTATTATACACACTAATTATTTTATAATTTGGAAATTTGGGATTTTGCTATCCGTTTAAAAAAAACATAACATTACATTATTTTGCAAGATTTTATGAATAACTAGCGACCCGCCCGGCGAAGCCGGTGCTATACTGATGCTAAATATACTACAGAATTTATTTATTTACGACATCAGATTAGAAACTTCTCAGTCAGTGTTTCTTTACTATATTGTCCATGTATTATATATAAAAACCTTCCAATGGAATCTGTCTATTTATTAAAAAAAACCGCATCATAATCCCTTGTAGTTTTAAAGATAGGGACTAAGAAAGCGATTTTGTTTTATACTACTGTAGTGATAATAATAATATTTGTTTTAAGGAATACGCCGAAGATATCCCACGCGGCCGTCGCGATGTTATCGAGGAGGAGAAGTTCCATAACTTCCGAACCGATATGAGAAAAGACAATATGAATCAACACATTCCTTGGCTCCCAGGACCGTTAGCGCCTGAAGATCCTACAACTAAAATATCCATCACAAACGAACCTCAAGATGTGGCACCAGTGTACCAAACTACAGAGAGCATTACCGATAAGCCAACCGGTCGAGGCGCGAGAGCCTCAAATGAAAACTGGATTAAGTTGCCTTTCCCCACCCAAGACAACGTCCACAGAGACGACCTAACCCCACCGCAGCCCTCCGGAGAGCTCATTCATTCTCGAATGCCAAGAGTCAATTTCGTGACCCAGAACAAAGGCCTTGAAGCTTCCGAGTCGAGAAATGATAAAGAATCGATACAAAGACCGACAAGGACCGATGATTTAAGAACCGAATTCGTAAGGCCAGAAGAAGACAGAAAACAGTACAAGCCCGTTTATCCGAGGCAGGCCGTTTATTATCCGGAAGACAACAGGCGGCCCTACTACGATGATCGATATTACGCTGCTGACGATTTATACAGGCGTGATCCGTACTATGATTTATACGATCAGAAGAGGTACTACCCCGGCTACGGGCCGCGAGTGGACAGATATGATGAAGCGTATGATAATTATGTTCCTCGGAAGCCTAAAAGGATTATTTATTACGCTCATCTACCCGATGTTGTCCGAACGCCGCCGAGTGTCGATCTGAGGTACAGGTATTCGGTCGATCCCTATAGACGTTTCGACGACGACTATAATGCGAGAACCGGTAGGTATGATTACAGGTTTAGAAATAGGTACCCTTATGTCCCCATGCGTAAAGACGAAAGGAGGTTCGGTTATAGAGACTTAGCTAGCTCGAGCACGGTGAACAAGGATAAGAAAGTTGATGAGAAGGTTACACCGACGCCAGTTTTACCTCAGAAAGAAGATAAGAAACCCAGCACAAGTACAAACAGAAATGGTAACAGGAACACGATAAACAGTCACCAGTATCACGACGCTGGAGACAATTCGTACAACCTTTCTCACAAGGCCTTCAAAGATCAGAATCATTCGGACGACAGCTACCTCAGATTCGACGATTCATTATTTCACAGCTCCATTGAGGACCCCTATAATAGGAAGTACTAAGTAATTATTTGTAATCAATATGTAATTCGCTTGGTTTTTCAAGATGACATTTGAAAAAAGCGAACTACATAAATAATTATTTTGGTATAAATATGAATCAATATTTCTTAAAGAGACGGTTCGACAGAGTTTTCGTTCTGTTCTTGTAAATTGGCGCTAATAAATGTAATAACGAATGGTCTTGTTTAATTATTCCAAGGGAGAAGAGTTCGCGACAAATTGTACAAGTAATAAATCGAGCATTTAAATTAAAACACGGCGAGGGTGAAGATGAATTTCATTAAGAATTAATTAATGTCATTCTTAAAGCGTTTTGTTTTTCCACACGAATAAAAAACATCTGTCGGGATGTTCGGCCGGCGACGCGTTTTCTTGAGGTAATTAAGCAATAAATTTTGTGGCTGGCAACATCTCGAGGTGGGGGCCAATTACGTTGCGCATTTAAGAAAATGAATGTTACCACTTGAGGGCGCGGTGTTATTACGTGACTTATGTGTTGCCCTAACTATATGTAACTATAATATAATAAAAGTATTCTTATCAATTTTAATATGATAGGGTGAAAATTCAAATTAGAATAATTTGTTTCATGAATATAAAATTTATTAAATTACATTAACACTATTATCTATATTTAAAATCAGAGGTAATGGGCAAATAAAATTCATAAAACTTCAATCGATGAGTTTTAATAGTGAATAATAAATATAAATGTCAAAAATAATGGCAATGAAACGTGAGCTTTTCTATAGTGCAAAGAAAATAATTAAAGCATTACTTTCATTTTCAAAAACTTGAGTAAATTCCATAATCGGGCTCCGGCAGTGAAACCAACATAACTAATTACAATTGAGGGCTTAGAAAAAAATCCTACGACATGACAGCTTGTAATCAAGGGAATGGATAAGTTCGCCGGGTTTTTAAGCGGGGCAGAAGCGTTCGCGGATTAATGTCCGGGATAAATTACATGTAATTAAATGTGCTTGAGGGTTCAGATGGCAGGAACACTTACAAATCGTTTAGTGTTTTTGACGATGTTTTGATCGTGATTTAGTGTAAAAATAAAATTTTAGTATCATTTGTTTTATTCACTAAATAAAATTGATTTTTATTACTGTATTGTTAAAAAAACAAGATTTATTGAATCATCCGATGTATGTATACGCAGTAAAGTAACATAGTGCAAAAAGCTATGAATTTAATTATTGCCGTATTTAATGATATAATTTTATTTGTTAATGATAATAACATACCTACTTTTAGTGATTTGATTTATTAAACAAATACAGATCCTATAATTTAATTTTAACAATAGCAACACAATGAGATAAATAAATATCATCGTTAATAAATAACAAGCTGGGATACAATGCTCGTATAAACAGACTACCGGCCCTAAGGAACCATTGACGCAATCGAACCTTGATGAGTTGAATTATTTATGGAGTCGCATCGTTATGGTGTCCATATTCATATCAGGTCTAGATTTATTTTTATTTTACTTAGTCTTTAAAGTGTTGCCATAATCGTTATCATTGGAAAATAAGATGCAAAATAATGTTTTACATGTTATTGCACTTTTCATGAAAAAATTATGATCTTGTTCGCTGAAATAAGTTGCATATATTTAGTTGAAATTAATACATTATAAGTAAGTATATTTGTGTTAATTTAAAATGTAATGCTGGATAATAATCCAATTAAAAAAAAAGCTGTCGATATTAAGCTTCGTGTATAAAATACTAGTCAATCTTCGTAAGATTCATATAGAATTTGATTTCCTCATTTAGTAGTTGCCCATTGGTAGGTAGTTGGACAAGCGATTTATTAAGTATAAATTAAAAATACAAATTAAATAAAGTTATCCGTGATTAGTTTTTATTACAGGCAACCTACAAGGAAGGGTTGTGACAGATGCTAGCGGTTATACAAGGATGCTGGGCAAACGGCAGTTCTGTCTTGAGGCTAAATTCATTACCGTGGCCAAAATGGTCGGAACGAGGCATTACGATCCACAAATCTAATCTTAGGACGGGTTCAGCTAATTGGGACCTTGTTTGAAGAGATTGTTATGGAGATTATTTGGAAAAAAATATGTTCATTTCGATAATATGTACTTTTATTATATTTACAAAATATTATAACTTAAGCTTGTGTGTTTGGATGTTTGTTATTTAATCACACTAAAATTGAATGGATTTAAATGAATTTAAGTATTATAATGGGTAAAGAAAAAGATCTTTTAATCAATGGTTGAAAAAGAATAACTACTGAGTTTCTTGCCTATTCTTTTCGGTAAAATCTACTTTCCGAACCGGTGGTACCTTCACTTTCAATTAGTCGTTAAATGACGACTCAAAAGTGCTTGTAAAAGCCTACTTGAATTAACTAAATTTTGATTTGATTTGTTTTTATTGTTTCAATATATCCTTGAAAATAATTTAACTTAAAGTTAAAAAGCCATGGTAACTTTTATGAACAAGCGTTATATGTTATACTAAATACTAACATTCTAAGCTAAGTATAGTAGTATATAAGCATGCTAAGTTCAAAAACAATTGATTACTTTTATGAATAATAATATATTATATGTGATACTAAATGCTAACATTAAATATGCAATTAGTCCGCCATAAGACAACCAATAAGTTATTATAGTAATGCGCGCCGAGCTGCAGTGCGACACCAAGTCCTTCGAACTATTAACATGTCAATAACAATTTGCCGAATTGCTTTTATGTTGTTAGAGATATGAGCCGCCGGCAAGGGGTGATGTTAGGGTTGCCACATCTGAAAACTGATGACCGATAAAACTGATAAAAAGTTGCAACACACTTTAATTTTTATTTGATTCATCGATATAGTGGCGGTGCCATACCCTGGATTGAAATCCCAGTTTGATTCAATAAATATGCTCGATTTTTTCTGCTAACTTTCTCGGTAGCATCAAAGAGCAAGGAAATTGCCAGTTCCTACAATCCATTCCTTTTAAATCACTTATTGGTTCTTATGAAGTTACAAGAGAGAGAGAGGGCGATCATGAACCTTTGAGGTTAACCGCCCATGCCGTGGTCGAAAGTCATCGAGGCGAATTATGTAATATTCATAAAATTAGTTAGCGGTTGCAGTTGTGGAATCTAAAGAAAAAATCAGATTCGAATATTAAATTACATTACATACTAATAGTAAGTTGGTTGTTTTTTACCAATAAAATTGATCTAGATTTAATTTAGAGCCAGATTAACTATACATATCATTTGTTATGTACAAGTCTAGTAGAATCCTAATAATAATTTCTACTGGAGTAAATAACACTCAAGGAATTAAAAATCTTACATAGTGATTTACTAAACTATGTTATTTAAATAGATTATGTAATTATGATGAAAGTTAAATGCTTATAGTAATCTATGCGTGAGCTAGTTGTACATTTAATATGTTTGTTACAGCCCTAGCGTACGAGTATATTGTAGAGACGAACTTCAAGTTTAAACAGTCCCGGAGTCAAGGGTCGCCGTCCCGGGATTCGTCGGGAAATTGATAATTTTCACTTGGGCCGCAACATCTCAGTCATAACATTAGTTATTCATTACTAGATATGAAACAGGTCCGGTATCAATTAATATTTATGTCCATTGTTCCTTGTCGTCTATTTTAAATTAATTACGGATATACCTAAACGGTTATGTTAAATAATAATCATCTTAGGAAATTGATATTAGTATTATGTGCTAATAAATAACTAATCAATAAAAGTCGTATAACTTGGTAGAGATGTTTAAAAATTTGACGACCTCCGTAGTCGAGTAGTGTGTACACCGGTATTCATGGGTACTCCACCCGAGGTCCCGGGTTCGATTCCCGGCCAAGTCGACGTAAAAATAGTTCATTAATTTGTTCATTATCTTGGGTCTGTGTGTTCGTGGTACCGTCGTTACTTCTGATATTCCATAACACAAGTGCTTTAGCTACTTACATTGTGATCAGAGTAATGTATGTGATGTTGTCCAATATTATTTAATATATAATTATTAATATTTTATATAAGCTATCTCATGATGTAAGTATTGTAGAATATGAAATAATTGTAGATAATAATTGAAGCACTTGAAAGCACTGTCATACTAGACACGTTTTGAATCATCAAACTTAGTCCAGGGTGTGATTGCGTCTCAGTGTTATAGAAATTTTTGTTTTTATAGATTCTCATATTTAGAACAATATTGGGAAGTCTTAGTGTTTGATTTTGATTTCGAGTTTGGTAAGTAAAACAGAGCAGAGATGGCCTAGTGGTTAGAACGCGTGCATCTTAACCGATAATTGCCGGTTCAAACCCAGGCAAGCACCGCTGATTCATGTGCTTAATTTGTCTTTTGAAACCTGCATGTGATAAATTTCATAGAAATTCTGCCACTTGTGTGTATTCCACCAACCCGCATTGGAACAGCGTGGTGGAATATGTTCCAAACCTTCTCCTTAAAGGGAGAAGAGGCCTTTAACCCAGCAGTGGGAATTTACAGGCTGTTTTTGTTGTTGTTGTTGTTGTAAGTAAAACTATTTTTCATTTTTTTTTATGAAATTATGACGAAAACAAAAAAAGTCAGGTTACAAGGTAATGACGTTTCGATGTGTCATGCCCAAGCCGCCGCATAAATCAATTACGGGCGCGACAATGTATCGGATGCCTTTCTTAGAATATTCATCGCTGGCCGTATCTCATTCCTCTGCTAACTCGCTCATTTTACTTTATGTGACATTTTATTAGATATTTTATAAGGCATCTCGTTGAACAAAGGTGTTATTTTGTTTCCGAGAAGAATTTTGTCATCAGTATTCGGTTTTAAAAGAAATATGCGCGTTTACATTGTAAGTTATTTGAATATCGGGACGCCATAAAATACTCCGGGAATTGATTATGAAATGCTGAGGAATCTTGACCAAACAAAGATTAGTCGTCGTAAAATGTTATTTCGGAACTTTTGTGTGTCTCTTTTGTGACATTTTATTGCGTATCGCGAAAACCACATACTTTATTTTTCATCTAATTTCATAACGTATGACGTCATGAAAAATTACGCTTTACGTGATAAAACTAACTGTTATACGAGGGACGATAGTAATAAAATAATGCTATAAATTTATTTAAGATAAAAATAGTTCCATATCGCTAGAAGAAAAATAGCTTGATTAATTAATAAGATTAATTTGTTTAGAGTGGCAACATTATTTTTTTTTTCTATTTTTACATAATCGCTCTTTTTGTTTTTTATAATAGTGTAGGTAAGCAATACACAAATAAACAAAACAAAAATATTATTAAAGTTATTAACTTCGGGATATTTACCATGTTTTTTTATTTTTGTTCGGTGGAGCTCGATATTTCGACATTGTCTACGAATGTCTTGTTCACGAGACGCATATATATATGATAAAAATAACCATGTTAGTTTAAAATCTTATATAAAACAAAAATACTTTTGTCTTTAAATATCAGTATCAAAGGCGAGATAGGCATAAAACAGAATCTCCTTTCCGCAGCGCATCCGAGATGTCGCCGCGATACGCTGATATACGCCGCCGGCAGCGACAAAGAGCGCGGCCATTAACTGATATGACAACACTATAAAGTAACCACTCCGGTGCTGGTGACGTGTGACAGAACTGCAGTATACTCTACTTAAGGAAATAGTTATCACAATCATCATACAATCTAAACTACAAATGCGAGCTCAACCTCGACGCAGTTGTAATGAAATTCGACAAAGTCCTAGGTAGTAGCTAATTAAAGACAAAGGCATAAATGAATGAATTATTCATTATTGCACACCACAAAAAAAACACAAAAAAAGAAATTAACACAAAATTAATAAAATACAAAGCAAGCAACAAAAGAAGTACATTAAAAGTATTGTACAACGGGCGGACTTATGGCTTATTAGCCATCTCTTCCAGACAGCCCAATCAAAAGGAGATTTCAAAACCATCGGCGTAGGCGGTGCACTCATAAACTTACATACAAATGTAAGTTACATACAAATGTAAGTTTATGGCTGATGTATTAGGGAATATACTACAAATATTTTTTATGCATTTAGATAGCACCTGCGAGCTGACTGCTTATTGTTGTTGAATATAAAGATAAGGGGTTTTTGACCGTCATTTTATAATAATCATTAATGAAATCAAAGTTTCCGCCAAAACACCCTTTTTGAAAACTCTCGGTATGATAGTTTCAAGGTTATGGAATATTGTTATGCTTGCACGTCACAACACATAGTATTCCTGCTTGTCATAGTCTTAATTAATATAAACTATTGACGTCACATCGATCAGCAATAAAGTAAAAAATCAAAATCTAAAAATATATACAGAAATATAAACCAAAATATAAACAAATCTAAACAGCACAAAAATTATTAATTTGTATAAAAAAATATAAATATATATTAAAGACGCATATATTTTTGTCGAATTTAAAACAAAGTAGAGCCACGTTCCTGTCGTCGCAATTATACTGCAATATTTTGCACCATACACACATTAGAGGCGATCATTCGCATTATATTACGCTGCAGTGCGGCCTCTCCGCCTCTCCGCGGCGAGGCTGAACATGCCCAGCCGTGTCGATGGACCCACTAACCATTATTCAGACCTCTCATAACGTATCAATTGTCTTTATAGCTGGTATTTTTATTATTTATGTCCGATATTATCTTGTCAAGAGATCTCATCGCCATCTTTCGCTATTTTTTCTGAGAAAATCGAACGAGAGCATAACAACGTCCGTGATAGTGTCGATACGAGACAACGGGTCTTAGTTCTGATAAAAATCACATTATATATTTAGTATAAAATAAATGCAATGTGTATGTACTCAAAACATGAGTATAAGTTTAGGTCATGTAATATAACATAGTGACAAAGTCGCTTACCGCTCTCTGTCCGTATGTATGCTTAGATCTTTAAAATTACGAAACGGATTTCGATGCGGTTTTTCTTCAATTGACAGATTGATTCGAGAGGAAGGTTTTTGTTAATACATGGACAATATAGTAAAGAAACACTCATAATTTTAGAAGTTTCTAATGCAATGTCGTAATATCTTTTGTAGTATATTTAGTACTGCTCCCATGCGAAGCTGGGTCGGTTCGGTAGTGTACATATATATTGTATTGATAGACGGTCGGTTGAATGGGCCACCTGGTGGTAATGGTGGTTTTCAATAAGTATTGCTGTTTAGCGCAGAATGTATGATGCGTGGGTGGTACGTACTAAGACTAGCTTGCACAAAGTCCTAACACCGAGTCAGTATTATGTTTTCATCTATGCGTTATCTGAGATGGATGGAGCTCTGATGGCCCAGTGGTTAGAACCCGTGCATCTTAACAGATGGTTTCGAGTTCAAATCTAGGCAAATACCTACTACTATATATAGTATATATGTGCTTAATTTGTGTTTATAATTTATCTTGTGCTCGGCGGTGAAGGACAACATCGTTAGGAAACCTGCATTGGGTCTAATTTCATAGAAATTCTGCCACGTGTGTATTCCACCAACCCGCATTGGGACAGCGTGGTGGAATATGTTCAAAATCCTCTCCTTAATGTCAGAGGAGGCCTTAGGCCCAGTAGTGGAAAATTTACAAGCTTGCTGTAAAGCTTGTGTGGCTTTTCGTTTCGCACCCTTATCAGTTTTTTTGATGAAATATTTGCAAATAATAAATATAGTTTATTAAAAGTTTCGACCAATATTGAATTAATCCGTATCAAATGTTGTTAGTTTGGTTTGTGGTTGGAAAAGGATATACAATCGATTGTGATTTATTATAATTTTATAAAAAACAAAAGGAATATTTTATGTAAACATATATTATTGGCTCGCAATTGTTTGCCTAAAAATATTATTAACAATCATTATGATTATGACGACCTCCATGGTCGAGTGGTGTGTACACCGGTTTTCATGGGTACGCCACTTTGAGGTCCCGGGTTCGATTCCCGGCCGAGTCGATGTAGGTAACCATTAGTTTTCTAAGTTGTCTTGGGTCTGGGTGTTGTGGTACCGTCGTTACCTACTTCTGATTTCCATAACACAAGTGCTTCAGCTACTTACATTGGGATCAGAGTAATGTATGTGATGTTGTCTCATATTTATTTATTTATAATTGACTGTAGTAATAAAAAAATAGAGATAGCGAATAAAATTATGTTGAATTCGAACCGCTCCTTGCAGATGTTAACTAAACGAAATCCACTTACCCTCAAACTTATCCATTTAAGTTGTAATACGGTAAATCGCAACATTGAAGGGTAAATAGCAATAACTTGTAAAAACGGTACCATATCAAAGTGCCTGCCTCGGTACCGACATTACCTTGAAACTTTCACGCGTTTCTGATGTACAAGTAATTCCGGGATATGGCACACCTCGATCACTGATATGTCCTGGGACAGGGGCGAACTCGGAATAACGAATAAAATCTATTGCTATTACACAAGTAATATATAAAGAATAATAATAATAGAGATCTCTTAAAGGCAAAGTCGCGGGTGATGGGAGATCAGATTTTCTGTGAATAACAACAACAACAAGAGCCTGTAAATTTCCCACTGCTGAGTTAAGGCCTCCTCTCCCTTTGAGGAGAATGTTCGGAACATATTCCACCATGCTGTTCCAATGCGGGTTAATGGAATACACATGTGGCAGATTTTTTTGAAATTAAACACATACAGGTTTCCTCACGATGTTTGCCTTCACCACCGAGCATGAGATATATTATAAACACAAATTAAGCATATGAATATACAGTGGTGCGCCTGCCTGGGTTTGAACCCGCGATCATCGGTTAAGATACACGCGTTCTAACCACTGGACAATCTCGGCTCTTTTCGGTGAAGATTAGTGTAAGTGTAAAGATATACCTATTTGTTTGTATGTAGGACATAATCACCCGAACGAACACTTCGATTTAAAAAAAAGTAATTCATGAGTAGGTACTATATATATACAGTAGGGTATAAATAATATTTATATCATATAATCACCTGTATTAATAAATTGAACCCGTGGGAAGCCGGGGTAGGCTAGTAGAGATATAGTTTTGCCGCAGATAGTATTTTATATTTACTCATTAATAAAAAGTAAAGTTAACCTAAATAGTTATTTAGTTCAAACTTTTATGGTTTATATTTATTTTTACTATTGCAGACATACGTATATTAAACGTAAAATATCTTCAGTTATATATTACAGCTAACGTAATGAATTTGATTTGTACTGTTTCGTCGCAAACACAAAAACAATACTGTTGTATTGGCAATGAAATCAATAATTGTGAAATTATCAGATGTATTTCTAAATCGAAAATAGAATTCAAATGGAAAAATTCAAAACATATTTGTTACATTGACATTTTGCGATATTGAAACGTACGTACTATTGAATTTTTGAGATTCCGGAAAAATAAAAAATTCCCAGAGTCCGTCACCGGAGGCAACCATCAATACTAACGGACCCGAGAGAGTCGTACAGTCGCTACGAAAATCATTCCGACGCTAAAATATCAATAAAACACAAACATCGCCTACGGGAGTTGTTGCTATCGCACCGGAATTACAAATGTGCCCGAAAACGCGCCCGCCGTTCTGATGGGACACTTTATTTTTTTGTAATGGCCGCCACGACCGCGGCTTAGTGCTTTATAGGATTTACATTTAGTCGTGAGTTTTTATTGCCCGTGTAACGGCTGGTGGGAGAGTTATGTTCGATTTATCACATCTAATTTCCCTTCGTGTTTTTCTTGTGAAAATGTATTCAATCGACATGTCAGTTACTACACTTAAAATTATTGACATTTGTAAATCTTTAAACCTTGCATAGCTAGCACTAAGAGATGAAAGATCTTAAAATATACTTATTAATAATTGACTTGGCAGAATGTTTCGCTCAAAACTTTACTACATTATTATAGGTATTAATTATAATATATCTGTGCTAGTTATAGTATATAAAAACATAACTTTGACGACCTCTGCGGTCGAGTGGTGTGTACACCGATTTTCATGAGTACGCCACTCCGAGGTCCCGGGTTCGATTCCCGGCCGAGTCGATGTAGAAAAAGTTAATTAGTTTTCTATGTTGTCTTGGGTCTGGGTATTTGTGGTACCGTTGTTACTTCTGATTTTCCATAACACAAGTGCTTTAGCTAATTACATTGGGATCAGAGTAATGTATGTGATGTTGGCCAATATTTATTTATATTTATAACTGAAATTAATTTTACTGTGAAATATTTGATTTGACTAATAAAAGCGGATTGAAGAAATTCTATGTAATTGCTTTGGCGAATATATAGTTCACACGTGTAGTTGTGAGTGCACGTATATAGTTAAGACACAAAATCAAAAATACTACGTGCACGTAGCGATTAAACAATCAAATCAAAATATAGTACTAGATGCCACACGTGAAACGTAAAGGAAAATTGGGGGATTAAACCCGGGTAAATAAAAGTCGTATTGATTAGCTTAATTAGTGATTATCATCTGGTGGAAACGTTTAAGTTTAACTTATTGTATTTTTTTTAAATATATATTGTAATAGTAATCTCAGTGGGTCAATTTTCCAGATTATAGCATTTAATGAAATAAGTTAAAAGGTTACGAACATTATATTAAATGAGGTTTTCCCGACAAACTTTTAAGCTCTGTAAAGTGGTTTGCATTCTATAGAAGTTCAGAATTAATTTCTTACCTATAATGAATATACGTTTAACATTTATGTCTTTTTACTTTTAAAATCATATTATATTTAAATAAAAGCATAAAATTAATTGATAGAAGTAAAAATGGATAATTTTTCATGACAAAAAAAGCAGCATTCAAAACCGAATAAAAAAGATTTATTCAAAGAAAATGAAACGTCAACCTAATGATAACTTAATAATGTCAACGCTAAAACTGTCAGCGTTTCTTCCTTATTATTATTTACTGTAAAGAACTACATTAATAATAAAACTTGTAACGTAGTTATAACTATTAATTTTACAATTTTTGACCGATCAACATTGCATATTTATATTGTAATTATGGATTATATAAAATATGGACCTTTGTCTTCACATACCTGTACATGCTTTTCAAAACTCTTGATAATGTACCCAAAACTTTCCAAGCCTGGGTTTTATAAAAAGGGTCTGTTGTGAATGACGATAACGTATGAAATAATAATTATATACGCTTATAAAGTTTAATTAAAATTATACTACAATTTACGAATGTTTAATACATGATCACAGGTATAAATTTAAAATAGATCGATACACAGATATCTTATAATACAACTCTATTGTATATATTATTATTCTGTTAAGTGTAAGTATTGTTTAAGATATATACTGACACTACGTAGGTACATCATTCTAACCGCACTAAATCGATCTGCTTGAAGACACAAGTGACCCTCCGAAAAGCGACCTCAGAGGGTATTTATTGGAGGTAATTAAAAAGAAAACAGACAAAGGCCCGCAGCTGATCAGGACGTGCTTCGAACGTTAAGACCGGTGTTACTAGTGATTGTATTTTGTAGATTTATCGATATCGATAAAATACAGAAAAATATACTTAAGATAAAATGTTATAAGTATTGAACGAACATCGTGTGCAAATGAAAAATTATACAGTAGTATATAACAAAAAGTATATTGAATTTTTAATTAAATAATTGTAATTGTGAATATATAGTTATAGAAATCTTTTTTTTTGGTGGCTTTTATTTGTGCCAAAAAGGCACAGATTTATAGAAATCTTACTATTTAATTTCTTTTGTGAGTTAAATAATTATTTACTTCCGAATCAAAATAAAAATATATTTTATTCAAGTAGGTTATTACAAGCACTTTTGTATCGTCTTATAACAACAATAACAAGTGAAATTACCTGATCTTTAATTACCATCCTGGTTCATTTAAGTTATTTGTAATCAAGAATATATTTGAAAAAAAAAACCTTCGAAATACTCTGAAAATCTGTTTCTCAAACGGTAAATATGGATGATCTATGTGTTAAAATTTGTTTCGTAATCGACAGTAAAGGGAATTGGTTAGACATCACTACGGAATCAAAAGCCGGTGGAGCAAAAGAGGACTTTTATCAGTTGCGACCGATACCAATACTTCTAGTTTCCAACACGTAATTTATTGCCACCCTACACAAGACCAACTTACTTACACGGATTATTTGCACTTTAAGTCAAATGCATAAAGTCTATTTTGTTTTAAATTTCAGTAAATGTTACTTGTCGCATTTTCTCGATTTTCCTTCAAGACTTCCAAGTCTTAGGGTCTTGTTATTTCTTCTTTGACCGGAGTAAAAATATATAAATGTCGTTAGTTAACTCTTTATGATTATAAGGTGAAATTGTCTATGTAATAAAATTAACTTATCAGGAATTTATTTAGCTTTTATCAAATGTTCTAGCGAAAATGTATGTATAATATTGTTTTATGTACTGTAACGGCTTTCTTCTTTCTTTCGAAATTAAATTACAGATGATAAAAATAGTGAAGGAGAATTATATTGAATGAATATCTAAACACATGCGCATTATATATTCGTTTAGAAACTTTTATATAAAAGATAAATTGTTTCATTATTTAAAATTCTAGATGTTACTTTAAATTTGATTGAATTGATTTAATTAATAGTAACTTGCATGAAGCGGTTGTTTCTATGTTGTGTGTAAGTGTGTTTCACCAGAAGATACTACAATAGTCCTATTTTTTCGAAATATTTAAGCAGGGTTAAGTACATCTTCTAGGCTTATATTATAAATGAGTAATGTTATAAATGAAGGTAGCTCTGTCTGTCTGTATACAAACATAGAACTGATGAAATTTGGCATAAAACACACTTGAAGCCTAAGGATGGATATGGGTTACTTTTTTTTACCCTTCAAAAGGATAGAGTTGGAGATTTTTGTCCCATACTGAACATATTAGCTATTTATTATTTTATTAGTTATATTTTATTAGTTAGTTATATTTTTTAGTTTATTTTGTATAAAATTATTTCATGATATAATTGCCGAATTCGAGAAAAAATATATTTTACGTCTAATGTTGAAAATGTTTAATCATGAAGTTTAAAAGAATGGTTTACGATTACAATTATACGTACTTTTGAGTTTTGATACACGGTTCTCTTGGGTGTCGTACAAATATTCACACAGACAGCTCACGTCGAGCTCACCTGGGAAACTTTGTTACCTGCGGTTTGGGCACGGAATATAAAAGAACACACGAACGTATTTCAAATCTTACATTTCATTTTATTGTTTTATCTTTCTTTCTTATAATTACAAGTACAGGATTCTTGTAATGCGATGGAAGGGTTCCATACTAACAAATACATCATACATATACATCGTTCATAGAACAATTAATTACGTTTATTTTGCGGCAACTAGATTGAAAACGTCTTATCTATATATATATGATGTTTATATAATGCATACAACAACAACAACAACAACCTGTAAATTCCCACTGCTGGGCTAAAGGCCTCCTCTCCGTTTGAGGAGAAGGTTTTGGAACATATTCCACCACGCTGTTCCAATGCGGGTTGGTGGAATACACATGTGGCAGAATTCCTATGAAATTTGTCACATGCAGGTTTCCTCACGATGTTTTCCTTCTTCACTGAGCACGAGATGAATTAAAAAGACAAATTAAGCACATGAATCAGCGGTGCTTGCCTGGGTTCGAACCCGCAATCATCGGTTAAGATGCACGCGTTCTAAACACTGGGCCATCTCGATTCTTATATATAATGCATATTCTAACCTTTTTTTTAAAGCTCGACGTTTGGGACTGTTTAATTAGAAGATTCACATTAAAGTGTGGCATAAATAGATAGGCCTACATTAACAAATGGCATCAATCATGTTTAACAAACATTATCGCATAGTTAATTAATAGTTTTAGCATAGTAAATTATTAATAACATTAAATGTTTTAATATATACAAATATGAATTAAAACTAGTTACTGTAAATTATATTATATTAATTATATTATAGTAAATTAGTAGAGTTATCACGATTTATTGACGATTTTTGTGTTTGCAGGCGTTTGCGTTTTGTCAGGAAGTCACCATTAATATCGTGATTTGTTGACATTTTAAGGCAAATATATACTTTTGTCGGTCTTTTAAAACGTAAACGATATCCATCTTTATTCAGTAGAACCATTAGGTCTTAAATTTGAAATAAGTTAATAATTGTTATATTTTATAACAATTTATAGGTAAAATTTTATTTATTTCGTATATAAGAAAAAATATTCGTTAATTTTATTATTCAGTATGACACTTTTTATTTTTAAAGGAAGTTTAAATGCTAGTACTTACAATTTTTATCTATCTTCTATATTTATTGTGCTCGCAGTACCTCTATGGCTAAAATCTAAAAGAGATTTGTAAATTTTCAATTGGTTACATAATTAAATTTATTGCTGTCGAAACGCTTGGCCCTTGGAGTAGTGGTGCAAAAAGCTTCATCTAAAGTATAACACCTCGCCTCATTGCCTCCACTGGTGACAGGAGGGCTGGTTCGTTTTTTGCCCAGAAGATCGGAATTGCTATTCAACGGGGGAATGCTGCTAGCATTCTTGCCACCATTCCACGCGGTCAAGATTTATACAGTAACTAGTTTTAGGTCATATTTGTATATATTTAAGCATTATTTAGTTTTCCATACGATTATTTGAAATCAATTAAGAGGTTTACAAAAACAGCCCGTAAAACTATTAACACTGACGAATTCCTAGTTTATGTCAAAAAGAGCTCGTTGAAATAAAATAGATGGCAATTACAATTAATCAATTTCACCAAAGAGGATCAAACAAGAACCTCTACGCAAACACTAAGCTTTGGAGTAAGCGTAATCCCATCACTGGTAATCACTTAACAAATCAAACATCAGCTTACCTACATATGTCAAAACAATTTATAGAGTGTTGTCTTAAATTTTCGCGATTATTACACATTTAAATAAAACTAATTATAACGGATGAATCGCGTATATTAATAATTTTTAAAACATCCCGACGTTTCGAGCACTTTGCAGTGTTCGTGGTCACGGGTAGACTAAGATAGTCTAAGACTAAGATAGTCTACCCGTGACCACGAACACTGCAAAGTGCTCGAAACGTCGGGATGTTTTAAAAATTATTAATATACGCGATTCATCCGTTATAATTAGTTTTATTTAAATTTATAGAGTCCCACCCATAAAGAAAGTTGGCGACAGACATATATTTCGGAACAATGCATCGCAATACTTTAGCAAGATAAAAAAAATCAGCGACATGAGCATCGAAGATAGCCTCTCCATCGTAAATCGTAATTCGATAACGCTCCACGGCCTCTGCGTTTGTCACCTACATACTACGATAAAGGATTTCACAGCTGCCTCGGTTTGACGTACGGAATATTTTAAATTCAATATTATTTTAGCTATGGTATGAAATGAAGTGTTTTTGATTAAGTGTTTTTATTTTTGATATTATTGAAAGCAAACTAAATACTTATATAACCATTTGTGAAGCTTCAGGGAATTTTTACTTAGAAAGTGTTGGTGTTCCTGTGATTTAATGTCTAAAATTTCTACGCAGCGTTCTGATTATTGCCTTGAATTTTGTAATGTTACTTTATATAGTCGAAACCAACGAAATAATGTATTTGTGTTTCATTGTCCATTCAAATTTCCTGCCCATCATACCATCATACCTATGATGCTCACCTGAGCAAAATGTGGAAATAATTTTTTACTTCAGCTTTTTTATTAGAAGAAGAATCCTTTGCTTGTTCTTAAGCTCTATTCTTAATTATGGTTGTTTTTTTTTAATATCGCAATAATTTGAGTAAAAATATATTATTATAGGAAGTTCGCTGGCTAGCAATCAACAATGCGCAGTGTCACCGATCGAGGCGGGCGAGTCAGGTGAGATAAGCCGTTGTCGCGCTATCGCGAGCTGAGTGGGCATCCTTGTAGGACAGTGCTTTACCGGCGCCCGCGCACCGATTTATGCGAGCAACCGTCGGCGTAGATTAGCGTGATAGATGAGCGCGCGAAGTGTTGTTTTTAATGGGAACTTGGCTATAGTTTTAAGTACCGTCATGTAAGTCTTTATGCGTTAACAATAAATACAATTCGATTTTTCATGGGAAATATCACATTTGATAAAGGTTTTTTTGTGTTGTTTTATACATTTTTAAGATCAGCATTAATAGACATTTATTAAAATACGAGCAAACCGAACCCGCTTCGCACGAGTGCAATGCTGATTAATACTACAGAATGACTTACAACGTTCAAGACATCACTTTAGAAACCTCTTAATTAATCAGTGTTTCTCTACTGCACTGTGCATGTAATATACATATAAACTTTCCTCTTGAATCAATCTATCTATGGGAAAAACCCACATCGAAATCCGTTGTGTAATTTTAAAGATCTAAGCATACATAGGGACAGATAGCAGTAACCGACTTTGTTTTATACTATGTTAAGATGATGATAGTATTTTACTAGCAAATATGCACCCATAGAATATGCCAAATGAAGCCTACCTTTAAAAAGTTTTTGAGAACAAAGCGCTGTCATTAGTCAATAGGGGAGGTCGGGGCATCTTCTAACAAGTTATTTGGCAATGCTATTTCCTCGCCGTGTTTATTATCCCCGCTGTCCCCAACTAATTTATTGGGCCCTTAACGCCCTTTGCCCTTAGATGGATCACCTAATTTAACATTAAGGTGTGTTCCATGTTGCGATGGACACTCATAATTTTTACTTGTAATTGCTAATGTGTTTTCGTATGTCCGAGAGAGTAGAACGTGATGCAAGTGATTGGGCGTGATGGACAGGTTAATTAAATCAATAGAAATTACTATTAGACAAGATACTTGTGACAGATGACTATTACAGAAGACTTGTGTAATAGTAATTTCTCTCGATGTAATAATTTATATAATTTAAATAATTTATAGTTTCATTCTAGGTTGCATATAATAGGTTGTATAATTTTCAACCGGCTAAGTCTGTATCTGTATATAAGTATCGAATTTCTGATATTAGGTCGTTTAAAACTCAAATTTCTTATTACAACAACAACAACAACAACAGCCTGTGAATTTCCCACTACTGGCCTAAGGCCTCCTCTTCCTTTGGAGGAGAACGTTTGGAACATATTACACCACGCTGTTCCAATGAGGGTTGTTGGAATACACGTGTCAGAATTTCTATGAAATTTGACACATGCAGGTTTCCTCACGATGTTTTCCTTCACCGCCGAGAACTAGATGAATTATAAATAGGAATTAAGCACATGAAAATTCAGCGGTGCTTGCCTGGGGTTGAAACCGCAATCCTCGGTTAAGATGCTCGCGTTCTAAGCACTGGGCCATCTCGCCCATTTCTTATTAAATTCTATAATTTCATGTTTTATTTTCCTGTTGTTTAATTCTTTTAATGTTCATAAAGTATATAATTAATTAAGATTACACGTGCAAGCCTTTATTAATCTAGGGCTACGTTACTATTTATTCTTATAATATATGTAGGACGAGTGGTTGGGTCCAACGATGGTAAATGCTCATCATCGTCCATAGAAAATGGCACTTTAGGAAAAATTAACCATTTCTTAAATAATCACTAACCTTGGCGCCACTAACATTTAACTAAGATGTCATATCCCTTGTATCTTTAGTTACACTGGATGACTCTAATACATGATACACAGATGGCTTTACCAAATAAAATAGTTTATACTAATTTTTCAAGAACTCCAAAGAAACTTAAAAAACTTATGGACTCGTAAAACAAACTTATGGAAGCATCGCAAAGGTTCGTTATTATTCTATTTCTATTATAATTGTGACATAGTTCCACTCGATTTTTATCTTCTCCGCATAAATATTACCTTTATTTATAAAAATGTATATGTCATATAGTTTTCGTATTATTAATGGTTTTACGTATATTATTATAGATCTAATAAATATTTTTAAAATCATACAAATAAATTCTCAAAACGATTTCGTCGTTGATGCTAATAAATATTTTATTGTTTATGGTTAGCGGAGACAAAGGACGCGTGTAATTACTCGGAAGGCCATTTGGCACCCTGCGGGGGCAAGATCGGTGACACGATTCGCGAATGTTCCAGCTCGAAAATGAATTACATTCGACAAAAATATATGATTAAGCTTTGACATTAAATCGATTTACAATATCAATTAATTTGAACAATGATCATTCAGGCGAGATAGCCCAGTGGACAGAACGCGGACATCTTAACCAAAGATTGCAGGTTCAAACCAAACACCACTGAATATTCATGTGCTTTTTGTGTTTATAATTTATCTCGTGCTTAGCGATGAATGAACATCGTGAGGAAACCTGCATGTGTCAAATTTAATTATAATTCTGCCACATGTGTATTACACAAAATCGATTTACAATATCAATAAATTTGAACAATGATTATTCAGGCGAGATGGCCTAGTGGTCAGAATGCTCTTAACCAAAGATTGCAGGTTCAAACCCAGTCAAACACCACTGAATATTCATGTGCTTAATGTGTTTATAATTCATATCGTGCTCAGCGATGAAAGAAACTTCGTAAGGAAACCTGCATGTGTCAAATTTCATAAAATTCTTCCACATGTGTATTACACAAAGCCCTAAATATAATGTTCCAAACCTTCACCACAAAGGGAGACGAGGCCTTAGCCCAGCAGTGGGAAATTTACAGGCTGTTGTTGTTGACAAATGATTATTAAAGAAGGTTTAATTATTTTCCAGAAGGTAGATAGCGAGGTTTCTAACCGAAGACCGCGAAATCGAATTCAGCCAAGTATTACTAAACTATCGTGAGTTTATTTTTTTTTTACAACTCCGACTACAATAACATGGTGGGATAATTCCTCTTAAGTACAGAGGTATTCGCCAAAAAGACCAACAATATATTACATCATAAAATGTAAAAGTAATAGGATTCTTATAGATGTAGGAATTTTTTTTTAAAATAAAAGTCTTAATTTAGTCTCACATATATCCTGCTATCTAAACTTAAGACAGTCTAAGATGTCGGAGAATCGGAGAGAGAAAGAGAATTGAAAATTAAAACAAATGAAGAAAGAAAATATGACTGATTTGATGTTTGAGAACATTGATACAAACTTAAAACCCAAAAGGGCTTAACTGCCTAACCATGTTTCGAATACGCAATCTTCCCCTATGATTCATCTGTTTTGAGCACTTACATACCCATTTATTTTCTCAGTACATGCAATTAAATTTATGAATCCAAAAACCAATACAAATTCCATGCTTTTCATCTGTTAAAAAGCATAAAATTGTTTACTGTCAAATGTTGAAATATTTAAAATGTGACGCATAGCACAACAACAATAAAACATTCGCAATTAATGTCTATCGTCCAAACCCAACTTATAACCCCCGAGCACCGCAGAGACCAGGGGTCCAAGACACGTAACGTCGTCTTCACATTAATTATTTCCCATCCCGCACTGATTCAACCCAATCACAAGTTTTGTTATGACCATTACTCAAATATATTACTTGCCTCGTCACTGCTAGCGGTCTTTTTGTTTGGCGATTAATTATACATATATCTTGTTACAATTACAAAGTTAATTTATATCATTTATTAAATTATTGATTCCAATTAAGATAAGTCAATAATACTTTTATTTTAATATTGTACCATGATATTATTATTTGTATATTTTTGATATTTTTTTACGTTGAAAAACAATTGAAATTTATTTGAAATGAAATAATTCGATTAATTATTATTGTCTGTAGTAGAGGATAGTAGCGGGCCGGTGTGGATGTACAGTGACGAGCTGAGCATTAATAACATGGCCGCAACTGGACGGTTTTGGACACGAGTGCAATTATTCATTCGTTTTAGGGTTGAGATATTTTAATTAACATGAATTAAATATTTATTTTTAGCTTACATGTATTGTAGTTAATCGTACGAGTAAATGATTAATGTTATTATTCATAGGTAATAGATTTTTTGAGTTGATATAACTGAAAATTAAGAAGAAAATAGAATTGCACTTTAAAAAAAGTCGTTTTGTTTTGTAATTACTATGTTTTTGGCGATATAATGTTAGTTTCGCTCACAGTTACGAAAGTATAAGTACATTCTTATTTTTACTAAAAGACCTACTAATTTTAAAAAAAAATGTAAAACGATTGTAGAAAACTTTCAAAGTTTTTTTTTAATTACATAGTGAAGTGACAACCCTAAAGTATATTTAATGCATTCGGGTGTCAAGAATGACCGTTCGTAAATTATTTGTTTAAATTTAGAACGGGATCGGTTAAACGTTCCGGGTCCTTAATAAGTAATACACGGCCAGATAATACTGACCTTTGTTGCTGTTTTAACACGAACAAATTATAGAATAAAGTTAGCGCGGTGTTAGGTTATGTTAAAATGGTTCGATTATAATGGCGATTGGAAGGTCCTGTGACAAATGTTTATGAGTTTGTCACTTAAAACAGTACCGTGGGGGACATACGGGCTCTGTTGCCGGTGCCCTGGGCTGAAGAATGAGTTTTGGCGAATGGAGTTTAATGAACTTCTAGCCGTTTGGGTCGAGGATTAATGAATTTGAAATTGGAATAATAATCTTCTATTGGTATTCTCTTTTTTTTTAATTTATGAATATTTTGATTATTTGTTCTTTAGGCTGTATTATTTGTTCTTTTTATGGTTTTAATCTGGTTTTGATGTTGATAATAATTTAGCATACTTCGGTGAATGAATTTAGTTATTTTATTTTTATAATATTTAGTAGGTAAAAGCTCAAGTGCGTAAAGAAGCCAACTTTTCAGCTGTTGATATTAGCCACCTGATTTAAATTTGATAGCTGTTATATAATTAATTATATTATTAAACTGTAATTTTACTGTTGTATTATAAAAACACAGAATCAACAGTTTTGCTGGAAACCATACGAAAATTTAATTGTAACAGCACATTTTAATAATAATAAAGTATTTACTGTATGTTTTTTATTTATATACATCACATATCATCGGTTGATATATTACAAATTGTGCGAGAAATATGAACAAGCGAAGTGATCAGCAGGAATTAGGTATGTTTCCACACATACAAAAACAAATACACATATTTATGTGTGTAGTGTTGTGAAGACGATAGAACAACGAAATGCTGCCTGCCATAAAGTAGTTGTTGTGAGGCTACCAAATGACATTACTGGATACGTGCTCTGATGGCTGAGGCCATGTAAACAGCGTGTTCACATTATTATATTTTTACGTTGTTTTGATTGCCAATGGATGTGTGCGATTTAAGCGATATCCTTATTTAACTTTTGTGGAGTTTTCTGAGTGGCGTTTATTGTTATGCGTTACATCTTCCACAGTTCTTAGTCTCTATTAGCGCTGTTGTTATTGTGATAACAATAACATGATAACAAACTGTAACTTTGTCACACGATCGTAGTATAGTTTTGTATCGGTAACCAATTTCAGCTCAAAAAACTATCATTCAGTATTTTTTTTCTGATGTTCTGGTAGGTATGGATTAAATTAAATGGTACCGCCATAACTTTTATTTTACAGACCGCTCGTTTCGTGGCCGCACACATCCGAAGACTATTGGCGAAGCGTCGTTACCGAGCGGCAATCATTCTCTCGTGAGCTCCCAACTATCGCACGTAATTAACCAGTGTCCAGTATTTTCTATGACGCAGTAATCTAGAAGAGACATGTCTGAATAGAAAGGCACATAACATCTTTTTTCCCATGGTTGGCAGTGTATTGGCATTGTAAGGAATATTTAATATTCGCTCATATGCCAGTCCGCATATCTACTTTATTTAAAAAAACAAACACTATAAAAGTCGGATACTTTTACCAGCATATTTTTCGTTGATTGTATATAATTGTTATTGTATATCCTTATTCGAACTTTTAAATGGTATACCTAACTACTGTTATCTATTAGTGATATAAAACACAACTTGAAACGAATAATAAAAATATTTTAGAACATGATCCCAGAGGGCGACCAATATTTTTTTTTATTTTTTATTTATGCAATGGATATGGATGGTATCCATTGCATAAATAAAAAAAATAAAAAACTGATAAAGAACGCATCTGTACAAAAGTTCCTTATACAATTAGTGAGTTCATCAAAGGTCACACTCCTGACTGGCATGGAATATGTCATTGTCAATAACAATTATTAAAAAAAAAAAACACACCCAATCTGTTTCAATCGCTCGTTCTTCCTCGGTATTTTCTGATCCGAATCGATGGTAGTGTTTAATTTAATAATTAAATGTAACGTTAGAAACGTTACTTTTAAGTAAAGGAAATTCATTTGATTTACATTTATAACGACTCTAGTATTTTTGACATAAATATATTCGCTTCTAGTACGCAGCTTTCTGCGTTCGACGCGCCCTGCCAATATGCGTACTTCATTAGCTGCCTCGCCAACGACAAGGGACAAGGGTCAGTTATTCCGTATTTTGTGACCCGCGTGATGGAATGTCTCTCTATGGCTACCTAACGAGCTATTGAGCCGTTTGTGGTAACATTATTCCGTGATTATTTATGTTGTTTCGTGCAGTAATTGAATGTAATAACCGCCTTTTTTTAAGGTTAAAATGAATGGCTGAACGGATTTTGTATGATTTGTATTATTTACAGTTTTTCATTCTTCAGTTCGTTCTTTAATTTAATCACTTTGATGATAGTTGATGATTATTTTAGTGTATGTAATTATGTAGAATTGAATGTAATAAATTGCAAATAATTTTTGGGTTTAAAATATGTGTTAATTTTCAGAAATGAAAATGTTTGAAATGTAAATTTTAATTTATTGTGAAATGTGATCAAACAAATATGAGGTTTTCTTCCAATTACTGTCGAATATGGATCGTGGGTGTAATATAGTCACAAAGGCGTTTTACTGATGAAATCGTAATATAAACAATACGTACAAAGTTATTCAATGTATACGTAAATATTACAGGAAACTGTACCCACGGTTTCGCATCTTGAAAATTACTACTACGCGGCAAGAAACTCAGTAGTTTAAATACAAAGTCATATTAGTTAAATACAATTATTCAAATTAATATGGCACTGGGACATTTACATTTAATTTTGTCTTAGTAAAAGGGGCTTTTTTCTTTTTTAATTCAGCTAGTACTAGCGACCCGACTCGGCTTCGCACGGGAGCAATGCTGATATTAAAAGTGTGTTTATTTACATCATTTTAGAACCTCTAAAATCATCAGCATTTCTCTACTACATTGTACCTTTATTATACATATAAACATTCCTCTGAATCAATCAGTCCATTAAAAAAAATTTAAGATCTAAGCATACGTTGGCACAGATAGATGTGTCTTTGTGTTATACTATGTAATGTCATTATTCAAATGATATGAATCACTTCAATACATCATATTAATGTCATCACATCATCATCAGCCCGTTTTTGTCCACTGCTGGACATAGGCCTCTTCAAGTGCACGCCACTATGGTCTTTCTCCGGCTACTCGTATCCAGCTCCTGCCTGCCACCTTGCGTATATCGTCAAATATATATTGTTATATTAATCTCATATAAATATATTATGACACAAAGCTATACCGCATGTTTGTATCGTGACGCATATGGAAACGATGTCGCGGGTATAGTTAGTTAATATAAATCTTCAGCAAATCACTCAGACGATTTATCTCACGCAATGTGTGATGCACGCTCGGTTTATTTGTATCCGGGGGAAGAGGAAATGACGCGGCCGCCGACGCCGGATGTCGCGATACTAGCGCCAGGGATTAGTGACGTGTCGGTGAACTAGCCGGCTAGATTAACGGTATATTTATTTATTTTTCGTAGAGATTACATTCCATTCAGAGAAAGTTATTTTTATGGAATACTAAAAAAACTAATAAAGCAAATATTCCGCAGACATGCTATAAAAAATGTCCTCAAATATTAGTAGATACAAATTATATAAGCAGTTTGCTCTGCAAAGTTACATCCGCTTTTTAGACCATGTAATTAACAAACAAGAATGACAAATACAAATAAAATAAAACAATAACAATGAATTTATATTCTTTTAATAAGCATACGTATCGTTTTTAGCCTTTACTTATGTGCCATAAAAAGCCCAATGAATATATGTTTATATGTATGTTATAAAAACTATTATTATCACGGATTACTAAATAAATAACAACCATTTGCAATCCAGGGTAATATTGTAAATGTCAAAGTAACTGTGTAACCTCATCACGTTCCACTGAACCAATTTTGATATGTAATTTGCTGTGGATATAGTTTGAGTTCCAGGAAAATACATAGGCTACTTAATTTAATTTATCCCTCGTGTAAAGAGACGATGACGGTTTTTACGCTACAGATAAAGTTTTATAAATTCGGCGCGGTTAAGGCAGATTCAGCTTGTCTTTATTAAAACAGTTTTGAACGGTTATATTAATTTATACGAACAAAGCACTCGTAAAGAATGCCCACAACGAACAACAAAGACAAAGAGCTCGGTAATTTCCGTGAGATATTAGCGGATGAAATATTAGATGCAAAGTTTTCCGCGTTCCTGCGGGCGAACTCCGCGACATTTGCGGGATGCCATTATTTGACAGGGGAATGGAGACCTTTAATGTTTTTATACGGTACTTCAATCGGGGCGAGTATTCGACCCAAGATGGAATCACTTTTGATTTATTATAATTCTTTTTTAAATAAATAAATAAAATTTTATTTTTCTTTTTTTTTTTCGTTTCTTGGTGGTAGGGCTTTGTGCAAGCCCGTCTTGGTAGGTACCACCCACTCATCAGTTATTCTACCGCCAAATAACAGTACTCAGTATTGTTGTGTTCCGGTCTGAAGGATGAGTGAGCCAGTGTAACTACAGGCACAAGGGACATAACATCTTAGTTCCCAAGGTTGGTGGCACATTGACGATGTAAGGAATAGTTAATATTTCTTACAGCGTCATTGTCTATGGGTGATGGTGACCACTTACCATCAGGTGGCCCATATTCTTGTCCGCCAACCTATACCATAAAAAAAAGACAACGTAATATGTTATTCCGATTTATATGATTGTATTTTAACTGTATTTTAGATTTGATGGTGATTGAAAACCGACTTAAGATAATAAATTTTGATGCACGTATCATATAAAATATATTCTGGTTAGTGAAAGCGAAATAGTAAGGACTTTGAGGAGTGACAGAAATAACGCCTATACAATCAGAAATTTTGGTAGTAATTATCACGTTTGGACGACAATAATATGTATCATTTGTTAACATTTTCAAAGTTTTGTTCAGAGTTTAGTATATATGAAAGTATTTCCTACATAAATAAAACAAGCAACTCTCTTAATAAGTATGAATGTTTGAACGTATTCCGTTTTTCGTGTAATAAAATACGTGAAACGGGAATACCAAAAGTCAGAGTGAGCGAATATTTGATACTGCGACGGTCGGGAACACGACCTCCTGTCGCGATGATAAATCCATAGCGCAGCGTCGCGCTGTTTGTAACTTATTAAGGGCCATTTACACATACACTAAATAACGCAGAATATACATATAAATAAATAAATAAATATGAGACAACATCATATATTACTCTGATCCCAATGTAAGTAGCTAAAGCACTTGTGTTGGAAATCAGAAGTAACGACGGTACCACAAACACCTAGACCCAAGACAACATAGAAAACTAATGGTAATCTACATTGACTCGGCCGGGAATCGAACCCGGGATCTCAGAGTAGCGTACCCATGAAAACCGGTGTACACACCACTCGACCATGGAGGTCGTCAGATGATACACATATATAATAACAGAACGTATTTGGCAACTTATGTATTAATATACACTCCAAAATGTTGTAATTTCAAGCCTAGAGTTAATATGCATTGTCTATGAATATCGCTCCACTTTTGGTTGTCTAATCACTTTCCATCAAGTGTGATAACAGTCAAGCGCTAGATTAAATTTAAAAAAAAAAACCAATACACTTGAAAATATTCTATATATTTTAACGATTCTTTTACGCACTATGAGTACCTACTAGGAAGGGAGGAATTGTGTAATTAGAGATAATTTGCATGTCGTTGACAAATACTGACATATTTGCTTAGATGCCTTTGTGGGCTATAAGTATATAGCTTCAAATATTGTGTTGTATTAAACATAAACTGTAACAGTTATTAGTAATTTTTATAAGTCTTTGTGGCACATACAGGTTAATAGTTTATTTGAACGATAGTTATATAATAATGTGTAATAATAATATGTAAGTTATTATGCGATTATGTCGCGTGTATTTTTGTCTAGTGAATATTCACCTTAAGTATCACCACAAAAATAAATTTGCAGCTTCCACCTCGAAGCTCGAAAACATTCATGCAATTTTCAATCTTGTCACACGAGGTATAAGGACGTGAATTGAAAATTAACATATTGTGGATGCATATTGAAATAATAAGTCTGTTTTTAGTATTTTAATATCGCGGACACGAAGTCGCAATGCTTCGGTATTTTCGTGTCGCTTTTAATGAATTTATAGACAATACTTGGTATTTATTATATTGAAATATTTTAAATTGTACTATAACCGTTTATAAACAAACAGTGTTGGAAAGGAATTTTATTCAAAACATAATAGATAGACGACCTCCGTGGTCGATTAGTATGTACACCGATTTTCATGGTCGACTCCGAGGTCCTGGGTTCGATTCCCGGCCGAGTCGACGTAGAAAAAGTTAATTAGTTTTCTATGTTATCTTGGGGCTGGGTGTTTGTAGTACCTTCGTTACTTCTGATTTTCCGTAACACAAGTGCTTTAGCTACTCACATTGGGATCAGAGTGTGTTGTTGTCCAATATTTATTTATTTATTTATATGTGTTTGATAAAAGAGTAATTGAACGATAAGAGCATATTTTCTGTAATTTCCGTCACCCGTAAACTCTCAACCCGTATCACTTACGCACACGATTTACGAGCGCGTGTATCTTGACCGTAGTTAATGTAGCGTGTGTGACGTCCCTTCGACGTGAAATTCAATTGAAAAATTTCCGCCTCTTCCGTGACCACTGGTCTTCCTTAAGTGATGTTTACGAATGTTTCCAGAAGATTAGATTCGTTTAAGGACAAAATAAAGCGGTATTTTTTGCTATTTCATTTTTAAAAAGAAAAAGCTACATCAATTATAATTTCGATTATAAAACGATATAATTTACAAGGTATTTAATTAGATTATGTTGCAATGCATTTAAATGATGGGATTTAGTTATAAAAATGCAATTTCTTTTATTTTGTCTTTTAAATTATTTATATTAACGTGTCCGTAACAGGCTGGAAACAATTGCCGTTTAACCAATGTTTTAAAGTTAAAATCCAATGACATTTATGACAATTAGGCTTACGGCAGCGAAGTAACGTTGACAGTAGACATTGTTGAGGAGTGCTCAAATGGGTATCCAAGATATTCTGAAACATAACCTAGTAGAAGCTCTCAAATGGTTAGTACTCAAGAGATTTAACTTCTCATGAATATTAATTTACTATATTGGTCAGATCAATAATGCAACATTTATTTTTTAATTTAATTGTTGCTGATTGATAAAAAAAAACACGAGGCAGATTGAATGAAACGAATATGCATATAATAAAAGATCAATTTTGATTTCGCAAAAAGCTGAAAACGATACCCTCTCTAATTTCACAGAGAGCCCTTACAAAAGATCACCCACATTAACTATGAATGGACAAAAACAAGCACGCCATGGACACGAATGGAAATTAAAAAGAAAAAACATTCGAGAAACGGAAATACGAATTGAATTTAAGTACATTTTAAATTTCGAACCCCTGGCTTTGACCGGCTGAAATAAAAGGACGGCCGTGTTCGAAATACCAATGCTTTTTGATCTCGTAGTACCGCGTTCCCTTAACGGATCGAACATTTGCGCGCCACGCGACTAAATGGATTATTTTCTTCGTGTGTTCCTTTTATAAAACCATTTTTGAAGTCTGTTCTGTTTTCGTGGGCGACATATTTTATCTTTGTTATTTTCTTTACGCGAAAACATACCCTATCCTTTGGTAGGAAGTTATTATATTGCGTAAGTATGTTTGAAATATTTTTTGTGGGGCTCGGTACTTTTCAAACGTTTCTTTATACATCATGAACCGTTTAAGCGTGACCTACCCGGTTATTTCGGGATCACCGTCACGAATACGCGAAGGAGCCTTGCAGTCGCTAAAGGAGGTCATCTTTTTTTGGTTATTAACAAAAGAGGAAACAAAACGTTGACAAGCGCGGGGTGTGATTGGATTAAGGAGGGTTGACTTTATGGTCGTCGGCAATTTGGAAATTGACTTCGGGAATCTGTTTATTCGTGTTGCGGTTAACTTTTTGTTAGCATTGTATGTCAATTTATTCCTCTATCGAATTTAAATGTTAGCAACGCCATTTCGGGGATTAGAAATGAGGTTTTATTGCGAATGTTTTCGAGTTAGATATTGTGATACATTTTCCATTTCGTAAATTGTGTGAGGCCTGACTCTTGTTTCTCTTATTTGTATTCAATGTATATTATCATAATCTAGATCGTTTCATAACACATGTGCATTCGATAAGTGTATATATAAGGAATTTAATTTATTATATTTTTTGATTGAATTGAGTTATTGAACTTTGTATTACTCTCTAAGTAAATAATAGGAAAGTGTAAAAACATTCAAAGATATATAAAAAGAAAAGGTTAAGGTTATTAAATCGATTTTGTTATTTACAGATGTGTCGTTGACTGGTGGTTGAAATTGAAATTGTGGCCAACAGCCATTAAACTATTCGTAGTAACAACGTCGTCAAGGTTATATTTAAATATTACAGATTAAATTTATAAATTCGTTGTGTAATCTTTTGTGAAGTATTTTATAATTGGTCTATTATTTCAATATGGACATAAGTCTATCACGCTATGTGTAGAGTGCTTTATACAAATACTACATAATTATTTTTATTATTTTTCACTCTTAGGAGACATCATATGCAGCGATTAACGAGAAAATCGCATAGAGGCGTTCATGATGATATGCTATATTATATTATATATGTGTGATAGATACCTGTGTAATTTATAAGTGTAGATTGCTTATTAGTACTAATAATCTCTGATAAGGCATTTTAAAAATGATAATACCAAATTGAAATATATAATTTTAAATAATTTTAACGCATTTGAACAGCGTGGTGGAACATGTTCCACACCATCTCCTCAAAGGAGGAGGTCTTAGCCCAGCAGTGGGAAATTTACAGGGTGTTGTTTTTTTTGTTTGTTAATTTAGTATGTATAAGTTATTATGCTTATTTTGATAGTAGTCAGTGTTTTGATAACTAATAATAATTGCAGTCTTTAACATTATGCTTACTAGCATTCCCTTACAAAAAACTAATATTATTCACGGTAGTAATTACTTTTTTTCTTGCATAATTAGAATTAATTGCATGTTATTATATTTATTTTAGTACTAGTAGTCATTGTTTTGTTAACTAATACGAATAAGTAGCCTTTAACATTTTGCTCACTAGCATTCTCTAATAAAAAACTAATATTCACTGTAGTAATAACTTACTATTTTCGATTACAAGTGAGTTACGATCGACGAAAGTCGATTACTCTCGCGAAATACGTAAGATTTCTTCAACAAATTATCTGGAGATGTCAACAGCTTAACGAGGCGAGGGTGTGAACATTAATTTGCACGTTTTCCGTCTGCATCGCCCCTCGACAGGTCATCCATCATCCGCCGCATATGAAACCCGCTGATAAAGTCGAACTAAGAAAGGTGGAAAGAATAATACAGTTATACTCTCTTGCATGAAAATCAATAATACATTTACTGGTCAGAGATTTTAGTTTTCTTTCGATGATAATTGAATCAGCGTATCTGTTTGTTTATTTATTTATTTAAATACTTTATTGTACACCACAAATTAAACAGATTATATAAACGGTGTAGTATCAACTCGTAAATGTATCAGTACTGGGCAAATAGCTGCTTAGAAAATGTTTGTAATTAAAACCACGCTATATGTACATGTAAATTTCATCATGCTACGAATCCTAAAGGTCTTCGATAGATTTGAACACTCTGTGGACATTCTGGACTGCATATTGCATGGATGCAAGTTAACGGGGCAACAAAAAATGAATAGTAGGTAGCTGGGAAGATATTTATCTTATGACGTTCATTAAAAGAGCACAGATGGCCCAGTGGTTACAGTGCATGCATCTTAACCGATGATTGCGAGTTCAAACCCAGGCAAGCACCACTGAATATTCATGTGCTTAATTTGTGTTTATAATTCATCTCGTGCTCGGCGGTGAAGGAAAAAATCGTGATTAAACCTGCATGTGTCTAATTTCATTGAAATTCAGCCACATGTGTATTCCACTAACCCGCATTTGAAAAGCGTGGTGGAACATGTTACAAACCCTCTCCTTAATGGGAGAGGAGGTCCAGCAGTGGGATATTTACAGGCTATTGTTGATGTTTTTGTTATTTATTAATTTAGTATGTTAACAAAAAATATGAATATTGATATCAAAATTATTTCTCGGCTTATAAGTTTTCAAAGTCAAAATTTTATAGTTACAGCAATATGAGGAATTATCCGAACATCGGTTTTATTATTTTCAAGTAATTTGCAATCACTGATATCTTCTATATAATTCATTTAACGAACTAGGTATATTCATACTTTTTACTAATTTTTAATACATAAAAATACGTGATAAGAGTGTTCCTTAAAATATAGACGCATGCTATTGGTCTCAATACATATAATTTTTAATTAAATAGTTTTAATGTATTTCTTAATGTTTAAACAGTTTAAGCAAATTTTGGATAAAAGAAATAAATGAGCAGTTTTTTTACAATTTTTTTTAAAAAAAAATAGATATTTATGTAAACTTGTCGTGTATAGTTCTTTCTATTAGTTAGAACCATATCAAAATCTTATAAGTTTTTAACAGAAGAAGTAATATATGTACATTAAATATTATTCTTGATATAGGTCCGTTGGTCCATCTTAGAGACTGGTCTTTGTTGCAGTGTCTTCTAAATAGATACACGAATTTCACATTTGGCGTGTCCCAGAGGTAATAAATATCGAGAATCGTTAAAAATGGAAAGTATACGTTCGACAATATTCGCATTATCACAACAAAAGCTCGGCCGATCCGTCATCACATGACTACTGATTTATTTTAATGGAGATATACTTTTGATAGTCTTCACTCTCGTTAACTACATCTGATTCGATACATACTCGATCTATTATTTAATAAATAATGGACATCACATACATTACTCTGATCCCAATGTTAGTTAAAGCACTTGTGTTAGGGAAAATCAGAACGACGGTACCACAAATCGCCAAACCCAAGACAATATAGAAAACTAATGATTTCTTTCTGCATCAACTCAGCCAGGAATCGAAACGAACCGGTGTACTAACTTCTCGACCATGGAGGTCATCAAATTATAAACACATATATTGTTTCTTTGGCAACATAGCATTTATAATAGACACTTGACATTCTCACATGGTCCTCTCGTCATTTATCCGTGCGCTAAGATTTTGATTATGACATGTCAACATTGACCTATAGAGTCACTCTGTAAGAACAAAGTCGATCGTGAAATGGCATTGACTGTAGTAATAAATAATTAATTATGACATTTAAAGTACACACGCATCAAAATGCGTTACATTATACAGTGTTTAATAATCTCACACGTGACTTTTTGTTTGATTTTTAAATTGATATAAGATCTTATGAGCCAGAAAATTTATAGTGATTTTGATATATTTTTTAAATATGACAACATCACATCCATTGATCCCTATTTCAGTAGCTATAGCAGTTGTGTTATGGAAAATCAGAAGTAAAGACGGTACCACCCAGACCCAAGAGAGCATAGGAAATTAATTATTAATGATCGACTTGTCCGGGCTCGAACCTGTGACCTCGGAGTGACATACCCATGAAAACCAGTGTACACACTACTGGACCACGGAGGATATTATTTTTTGATGTACGTATTTTACAAATTCACATGAAAATTACATACATCTTATGGGCTTTATAAATAAAACATAAAAAGGTTTAATTAATATAAGTATAAAATTAGCAATTAATAATTTTAATGAAACGATTAAGTAATTTAGTATTGAATAACATGACTATAATACGAGTGCTAAACACCATCGCCCTCTATCAATCACTTACGGAAATCTATCAGGGCACATCCATTATGCAAGAGATAAGTTTGTACAATAAGTTGCGGGAACTTCCGTTTCATAATACAACTCCGGGACAAATGTATACCTTTGATACTTCTAGAATACCCAGGGTATTATTGGGTACTATACTGAAGTCTATTTATAATGAACCTGATTTCGTTGAGATACTTTTCTCTGATATAAAGCGCTATGGTATTTTGGTAAACTTAGAAAAAGTATCTTTGTAGCTTATTATTATGAATATTTTGTCGTCCTGATCTATTTCAGTCACGGCAGCTAATCTCAATGGAAATTAGCTACCTACACAGGACATATAGAAACGGTTCGGCAAAGGACAGCAGGACATTCTCCAGACAGATAGAAGATAGGACACGAGTAGAAGGAAAGGCTGAAGTCAGATAATTGAAAGCTTTGGAAGTCATTGGTAGTGGCATATATCAAACTCAAACTCAAATAACTTTATTCAATATAGAAGCATTACACTTTCTTATCGATGGCCAATTGAAACACTACCCCCGTTTGGAAAAGAAACTCCAGCTGTGTATGAGAATTGGCTGTCAATGATGACAATTCTATTATTTTAAACTAGTTGCCGCACGTGGCTTCGCTCGCATTTTAAGGGATTGGTCTTGTGGTAGCAAAAACGTAGCCTATGTCCTTCTTTTGAGTTCGAGTTTGCTTCATACCAAATATCATCAAATTCGGTTTATTGGTTTGGTAGTGATAGACCGACAAACAGAGTTACGTTCACATTTATAATATAAGTAGAGAAGTAGAGATTGATCAGGAGAGTACCATACCAATAAACCTATTAACATGCTTTCGAAGTATTGAAGGGTAACGAACAACCTAATCCTGGACTATTACTAATATTCCTTTGCAATTCATTTTTCTTCAAACCTGGAAACTCAGATTCTCGAACAGGTTCACTTGGTGGTAGGGCTTTGTGCAAGCCCGTCTGGGTAGGTACCACCCATACATCAGTTATTCTACCGCCAAATAACAGTACTCTTACTATTTACTATTTTTGTGTTCTGGTTTTAAGGGTGAATGAGCCAGTGTAACTACAGGCACAAGGTACATACAAGGTACATGGTGACCACTGTATATTATATACCTATACCACTTACCATCAGGTGGCCCATACGCTTGTCCGCCTACAAAACGTCAGCTAAGCTAACGAGTTAGTTATCAAAACTATAAATATTAATTATGAACAGAAAATACAAATAGATTATAAAAACGGATAAAGGTAATTAATCAATGATAAATAAAGATTACAAATTTAGAAAAAGATATTGCGAAGCTTGGAAAGCGCAACGTAAAGTCAATTGAATACAATTTCCATTCAAAGCAAATACAAGCCATAAAGGAATGTTAACGCGATAACATCTGTTACACCTAACCCCATCCTAAGGACATTACCATAACCTTTATAGGAAGGAAAAAGAATGGGCACTTTTAGAAATGCCAGGGGTCAATTTCTTTGTCCCCTCCGCGATGAAATGCGACAATCGAAATGACGTGTGACACAAACGTGATCCCGAGATGGGTGATACACACGGCAGGAAATAATACATTTTTAATTAAATATATAAAATTAATAATAATTTACACTATTCACAACTATTGACGACGACATAGGCCACCTTATATTAATTGGTTGCCATAGACATTGGCTCTATAAGAATTACTAACCATTCCTTACAATGCCAATGCACGACCAATCTTGGATGTAAGATGTCGCCTCTATTGTAAAGTAAAGTAGTAGTTCCTTTCAAGCCGGAAGTATTGCTGTTATGCGTCTACCGCCAAGCATCTGATATCTGATGAGTAGTTGGTATCTACCCTGTGGTAGGACTAATGTTAGTGAGCGATAGTGATCATATATCAGGTGGCCTATTTGACAGTCCGCATATCAATTATATATAATTTTATATATAAATCAATTTTATAGATGATGAAAAATGCTTATACAGTTCAGAGAAAATTATATTGTGAACGTGAGGGTTGTGTGTATTCTTTGTAAGGGAAAATCAATCCCTCAGGAGGGTATTCGCATGCTTGAGTATTGGGGTTCGTTTCTAGAATTCTCAACCACGGAAGAATGCGCCACTAGCTGACATTTTAGACAAGAGGAGAGTATTTAAAAGTAAGAGTAACAAAAGATTGGAAGTGATGAATGATTTTTAGATAAATTTTAAAAATAGAACCAATACGTAATCTGGCTTATACGGGATATACGCGTGGGTATTTGTGGATAGATAAAAAATATTTTACGTTACGAATGTCGGTATTTTCGTTGAATAACTTAATATTTCAAAAGAGTTTTATAAAAGGAGGTTATATATAAATTGTTATGGATTAAATATGTCTATTAGTTTTGTTTTAAATTATTTAATAATATATTTTTTAGTTTTATTACGTTATTCATTATATACTAAAAAAATCTTACTATATATTAATAAAAGGTTTCTATTTAACACTTTGAAATCTAATTTGTATTAGACAAAATCTTATAAAGAGGTCAGTTTTGTTACTATCACATAATTTATTCCCATATATGAACTTTCGCACTACAACGCTTGTTGTTTCAAGTCAAATATAGCGTACAAACTTGTAGTAGGTAAAGAAGACCTTGACAAAGCTTAATTTATGTGTTTGTTATCATTACACCGTAATGTAGTTAAACACTTAATAAATGATTACTGTACATATATTTATGATAATAATGAACTACCTCTTTTTGGGGTTCCGTGCTTCTGAAAAAAAAACAGAACCCTTATAAGATCACTCCTTTGACCGTTTGTCCATTTGTCCATTTGTCGCGTGGAATGAGTACGTAAAGGTTGAAATTAAAATCAAAATCTAAGCTTTTCGGTGATAAAATCTATATCTACACAAAAAAATATTAGTATAGAGCTCGACTTTGCACTTGTCCAATTTTATACCTCTTTTTATTTAAAAATATGTAATATATACATATTCATATAAATATCTGTGATAATTTTTTTTCTTTTCTATACAGAGATTAACAAAGATTTTATTTATCTGAGTAACATCTACGACGAATTCGTATTATAAAATGTTCTCTACTCAAAAAAAAGTTTGATGACATCCTTCGATCCGTTCGCAGCATCAATATTTTTACACACACACACACACACACACACATACAAATAAATATAGTTTTAAGATGAGACAAATATATAGAGCTGGAAATGCACAAATAGCAAACACTGTTTTTTTTTCCATAAAATATCAACTCTTAATTGTATCGTGTCATAATACAAAAAAATCAAATAACAAATATTATTTCCGAAAGTCTTTTACTTTTAAATCCATTTAAGATTCCTTCGCGATGCATCTCCTTTAAAACCCATAATCACTTCAGTATTTCGAGAATAACATATTAGCATATAAAATAAGCCACCAAATAATTGCAGCAATGACTTAAACCTAAAATTTCGCTTCGAAGGTTTCCAAATCTTATCATTATTCTAATGTCCAGGGAACTATTGTTGCTGTTCCAAGGTATCGGTAAAAACATCGAGTTCTGACCACAATGGTCTTTATTAACCTGTAATAAGGGTTATGTTTGTGTGTTATTTAAATGGGGTCTATTGTACCATTAGGCCATGAAGGCAACATCAGCTTATGGACCGGATAACCTATTAAAATAATCGCCGCAATTCAATAAACAACCATTATACTGTTGCCGGCGATATTTTGAGGAAATGTAGTTCGTTTTAACAGTTTTGATATTTGAATGGTGAAAGTGAAATTAATTAAAACTGATTTTAGATTTCAATTGCTGAAATGGTCCAGTGGTTAGAACGCGTGCATCTTAACTGATGATTTCGGGTTCAAAACCAGGCAAGCACCACTATATATTTGTGTTTATAATTCATGTCGTGCTCGGCGGTGAAGGAAAACATCGCGAGGAAACCTGCGTATGTCTAATTTCACCGAAATTATGCCACATGTGCATTCCACCAATCCGCATTGTAACAGCGTGGTGGAATATGTTCCAAACTCTCTCCTTAATAGCAGAGAGGGCCTTAGCTTAGCAGTGGAAAATTAACGGGTTGTTACTTTACTTACTTTTTAGATTTCAATACAAATTTAACATAGATGTCTCACTTGTCTGTTATCATGAATAGTATAAATATACTTCCACTTTATAATCCCTAGTTATGGTAACATAGTATTTGTACTGACGTTTGACTGTGGTAAGGCTGACAGGCCTAGATAGGTATGATACTTATCAATTATTCACCACCAAATAGAAACAAGGAACGACAAGACACCTCTTTGGTACGAGAATGTTAAAAAATATATTTTTCGTTAATATTTTAGAAATAGAAGACATACGACAATATAAAAATCAAAATCAAAATAAACTTTATTCAAGTGGGCTTTTACAAGCACTTTTGAATCGTCATTTAACAATTAAGTGAAGCTACCAACGGTTCGGAAAGTTGATTCTACCGAGAAGAACCGGCAAGAAACTATAGACGTACATATTAATAGCTAGTCGTCGGTTTGATCGTTAAAGTACGACAGACTGACAGCCAGATAGAGTTACTTTAGCATTTATAATATTAATATAGATTTATATCTCTATGTAATGTAATCATTGTTATTATTTTATGGTTTTTTGTTTAATACAATACAGTTTGAATGTAGGATTATTTATTTACTATAGGTACGTTTGATTTTGATAAACATTTGAAAGTATCAAAACTTTTTGACGGACTAATGACATGTCGGAATGAATTCGCGGGCTACCTGTTTTACGCCGTAGGATATATTTTATTTTGTCTGGAACTAAGGTTTGGGTTGCACGCTAACTTGTGTTAGCCCTAACATTAAATTTAAAGGAAACTTTCCTCGAGTGAGCAATTCCTCTTATCAGGGAACAACAAAGTATTAGTATTTAATAAATAATTCAAAAATAAAAGCGGTTACATGCAATGCCAGTAAACGTGAATAAAAGTGGCGTTTAAATGTAATTTTTAAATCAATATTGAATTATACTTTGTTTAAGTAGCCTCAAGCTTTTAATTTTCATAAAAAATAATCTACTAACAGTAAGGATTGTAGATTGTACCGATTGGACAAGAAGCAACAATTAATTTTATATCAAAAATATTTAAATAAAATATATATTTTTATTGAAATATACTTACCGTCCATTTACCGTCTGCATAGCTATACTAATATATATATATAAATAGATATTCATGTATTTATCATTAGTTATCTGAATAATAATATTTTGTGTGTCAATGTAGATACGAATCAAATTATTTAAATAATGGCATACGTTCCGAAGAAAATAAACGAAAAAAAAACTATTTAATTTTAATATTAATAAATTTAGAGAGTTTAACAGAATTGTGGACAAGTAAGTATACCTTATTTCGTTAAATATGATCATAAGTCATAAAATATTGATTATTAAAACATATTTAATTTATTATTGATGGACGAACTAAAAATAACTACTACTTCGAAGAGAAAACACCTAGACTTAACATGAGCTGGCGAAAAGAAACAGTGTTTTTTGTATCAACTTTCCAAATTGTTTATAAAATCCCGTCTAAGGAATAGTCTGGAAGCTATCGTTCATTGTTAAAATGCTTTTCTAAATACGCTATAATAATATTTAGGGGAGATCTATTGGTGAGAATCCGCTAATCTTAACTGGAGATCACTGACTCTAACTCAATAATACCAATTGTTTTCATGTGTTTAATGCGTATCTTAAATGGAGTGCACGATTCAGATGAAGATCTGCCACGCACATAAACCGCAAAGTAGCAGTTTTATGAAATAAGCTAAAGATTTTTAATTCAAAAGAAGGTGTCTTGGTGGTATGGCTTTGTGCAAGCCCGTCTGGGTAGGTACCACCCACTCATCAGATATTCTACCGCTAAACAACAGTACGCAGTATTGTTATGTTCCGTTTGAAGGGTGAGTGAGCCAGTGTAACTACAGGCACAAGGGACATAGCATCTTAGTTCCCAAGGTTAGTGGCGCATTAACGATGTAAGGAATAGTTAATATTTCTTACAGCGTCATTGTCTATGGGTAATGGTGACCACTTACCATCAGGTGGTCCATATGCTCGTCCGCCAACCTATTACATAAAAAAGTGTATGCAGTGATACATTTACGGGCTGTCACATAATCTATTATAACGTACATAGTAACATAACATAATTAAAAGTTTTCGCTTGTTAGTCGTAATTTTTACGTGTAAAAAAGAAGCAGAGTTACTTTTATATAAAATTTGTATAGACTTCTGTTATCGTACGTTGTTTTTCCGCGAATTCGGAATTGTTTTCGACTAGTTTTAGGTCAATCGATTCAGCAATATTCTTAACCTACTTATTTTTACGTTCAATAGCGCGGTTAATCCAGGAAATTGCATTTTATGACGAATATATTTGAGATCAAAGGATTGTTCTCGAATTGTTTTTGTTACTTTACGTTATTGTAAAGTTCGTTTTATAAAGTTTTATATCGCTGGCATAAAAATATTAAAATGATATGGTTGTGAAAACAAATTCGTCATGATTATGTTAAGGAATTTCAGATCGTAACACACTGTTTCATAATAGGTAAATTGTTTTGTTTTATGTAGTACGTACTATTTGTAAATTAGCCGTTATTAAATATATAATTATTAAAAGTCATATAAGTACTCCTTAATATATGTAGGATTTAGCTTGATTTAATGCACAACACGGTTTTTTAATTCATATTAACTTTATTATTTCTTTAATCAATCTTAGTGACGGACAGAACAAGAATACAAAAACTGACCAACGTTTCTGACATTACAAGTTGCCAGTCATTATCAAATACATAATATACTTAAAAGATATATAAACTTTTTGCACACATATATATGTATATATATATATATATATATATATATATATATATATATATATATATATATATATATATATATATATATATATATATTGTGGGTGTGACAGAAATAATTGTTGAATGGAGTGTGTGGTGTGCGTGTAAGAGCTTAGTGCCTCTTTCCCTTTTTCGACAAGAACACAGCTTTTTAAATTATCGAAATATCTAAACTAATATTATTCGTTAAAGAGATTTTTGTTTGTGCGTTCTCAGTAATCTCACGAATCACTACTTCGAGTTCAATCTTTTAGCTTTACATACCACACTTTAAAAAAATTGTATTAAAACCTCTAAATAATGTAATTTTAAATAAAGAAGGTTATTTGTTATCGTAATAAAACCCTTAATTGTTTAATATCAGATAAAAAATCCCCAGAATTCTCGACTTTTCGTTCTTCAATATATTTAGAAGAAAGAAAGAAATATAAAGAAGCTCCCATATTGAAAAAGAGTATGACTTTTGTTTAATTGGTAACAAACTACATAAGTAGATGTAGTTTATATTTTAATTACTTTTCGCATTGTATTTCTGTCATATGTTTAGAATTCCAATTCAGTACATCGAACTAGTCTTCGGGTAAAGTAATAAAAATGTACTTTCAAAAATAAACTCCGCGACTGCATCAATTTTGAAATGATACTAGAATCAGTTATTTCGGCAATTTCGTTCGAATGGGAATCTAAAATAAAATTTAACAGCAGAAACAAACAAATGTAAGACACCCCAGCAATCGTCTCTCGTCTCGCGCCGACTCTTTTCAAATATTAAAATTTAATCGCTTGGTTGTCGCGAGTCAAATTAGGTTCTCTTGAGACATTCAGATAGACTATCAAATGGATAGATGTGCCATTCGAAATATTTTTAAAAAAATATAATTAAATTAATAAATGAAACGAAATTTTATAGATTGATAATGAGTGTCAAAATATAGATTATACTAAAAATGTTAAAAATAAAAAGTAAAAGTAATTATGGTTGTTAATTATGGTTAAAGGAAGATTGGTTTCATCTGCTTCCTTAGAAAGGGGATTTATATATTGGTAATTACTAAATTTTGGGTTGCTTAGTAATAATTGTCAGAAATTTATAATATTCTTTGCTGGTTTTTTCTGGGTTTTGTCGCCAGGAACACTCGATCGGCAGCTTTATAAGCCATAAACAACAAGGTGTTTTTAAGTTTTAAGCTGTCTTTAGCCTTGACGTCTTCGTAATATTATGTTAGCATTAACTTCTGATGTATACATTCACTAGACGATCTAAGTCGTATTCACACCACACGCCACATCTGTCGACATAATCTTTGTCACAACACACAATGATACAAGTACGGACAGTGTAATTGCAAGGAGAAAATTGATAATAATTCAGTTAGCGCCTTCCTTCTTTGAATGATTTACAAGGAGCCGTTTGTTTTTCGACATTACTGAAGTTCGACTTAATGTACTTTTGTCTCCGAGGGAGCGATTTGTTGTGATGTATTAACTGATGACTTTTCAAGGCGTGAACAGGAATTTTAACTTTTGATAACAAAAAAAATCTAAAATAGGAGTTTATTTTTATAGGTCTCGTCTCATCTTGCGTCGAATTCACATTGTTACATTCTTAAGAACTTTGCAGTTGTACAAATATTAGTAATATTAAATAAGATTTTCATGGGTATCGGCAGTATAATCTGCAGGTAAGTTTCTATGTATTCACATCATACTTTAAACATTAAATAATAATACATAATCTTCATTATGCGTTATTCGTAATTTAAGGTGTGTAATATAAATTCAACATAAGACATTAAATAATTTAATTTAAATCGTGGGATTGAAAATTTATGATTCAAAGGAGAAGATCAGAGTTAGAAATTGATACCGTGGATATTGCACTTTGTATAACAAAATAGACGCCTAAATATTTTTATGATATCATTCTATGTATTTTCTTAAATGAAGATAGATTCTGAGTTTCTTGCCGGTCCTTCTCGGTAGAATCTACTTTCCGAACCGGTGGTAGCTTCACTTATTTGTAAAATGACGATTCAAAAGTGCTTGTAACAGCCTACTTAAATAAAGTTTACTTTGATTTTGATTTTGTAAGTGCGTGCATACCAACGCCTGTGAAGATAGTGTAACTCTACTAATATTAATCACGACAAGATGTTTTAGTAGATAGAATATAGATTATCAATATCGACTTCAAATTAATCAAAAAGACTTCTAGGAGTCTGTAATAGTAGGTGTGTAAATAAACTTACGTGTATTGGATTAAACTACAGTGTGCCTGTCTTAATTTAAGGATGTAGTAGGCTCCTAGTCTCATCCGTATTTAACAAGAGAATGTAACGCTTAACCGAACGAGACATTAAGTAACTGTTACCATTGCCAAAATATCGCTAAACATACATAGCAATTTCAAAGCGTATTAGTCATTTGCATTTGTATTAGAAATTATATTTTACTCAAATTAACCTACTACAAGTTTACAAGTTGTGTTAATATTGTGTGTGTGTTAAGTAAAATAATATAAGATTGATAAAAACCAAACTAAAGAAGCTGAGATCTCAGATGGCCCAGTTGTTAGAACGTGTGCATTTTAACCGATGATTGCGGGTTCAAACACAGGCAAGCACCACTACTCCTGTGCTTAGTTTGTGTTTATAATTCATCTCGTGCTCGGCGGTGAAGGAAAACAACGCGAGGAAACCTGTACGTGTCTAATTTCATCGATATTCTGTGGCATGAGCGGGTTGGTGGAATACCAACCCGCATTAGAACAGCGCGGTGGAATATGTTCCAAACCCTCTCCTTAACGGAAGATTAGGCCTTATTCCAGCGGTGTGAAATCTACAGGCTGTTACTTTAAACTAAAGAAAAGTCAAATTAAAGTCTAGTTTAATGCATTAAGCAATAGCTAACATAAAACAATAACCCTCACAACCCGTCGTGTCGCTTTGGATCGATGCGTTCACTGCACTTGATTCCACTAAGTGCTGACTTAACTGGTGGTAAAGACGGAGCAGACGCCGGGGGTACCACCCACTCACCACTATGCAAGAATGCTTTGTTTTCTACTAAGAAATTATGCGACAGCGAATTTTATGGTTATTTTAATTATCAGGTTCAGATGGTCTTATAGTGCCAATTTTGGATGTAACCACATGCAGTGATACATACTGTCCATAAATTTTAGGAAAAAGGTCATTAAAAAAATGTTTTATTCTAAATTTAAAAATAATTTTTCTATTAACGTCTATTACTCAATATTAGAATTAACATCTGAAAAAATGCATGTATTCACTAATTATATAAAGGTATACATATTTTTATTAATTAATTAAAATGAAGTATTATATATATTTTGGTATATGTAAGTACCGTGTATTGATTGAATGATTTCTGTCTCTATCGCCATTTGCAATAGACAACAGCAAACATCACATAATATAATTCAAAATTCACAAGCACTGGTTCCTTTACTCTCATAATCCGATGGAATTGCACTTCGATACGACCAGTGAAAGTTCCGGCACAGAAACAACAGCTATATGTACTTTCCGAGATATGTGGTCAAATTCTATACTTCGGGCTACTACTGATAATTCCTTGACAGGAAATTTAATTAACTTTTTACTAGCTCGGCTTGGAACCCGAGACCATACAGCCAGTAGACAAGAGAGGCAGTCGGGTGTATGTGTATGTGTATTTATTTATAAAGTATCCCTGAATGTATGTGTGTGAATTTATACTCATATTATAAAGAGGAAAGTTTATTTATTTGTTTGTAATGAATAAGCTGAAAAACTACTGGGCTGATTTAAAAAAATCTTTCACTTATTGAATTACATTATTTACGAGTAACATAGGATCATTATAAAAATATTTTTACATTTTCAAAAACATTGTTACTTTGATTGGTTCTAATTTATTCATGCTATATATTTATAATATTTTAAGTATTTTAAGTTGTAAGTATACGTTCGAAAGCATTAGCATTGATTATGTTTATATATCCACAGTGTAACCGTACCCGATTTGACCCGGCCATGTCGCCGGTCGCTCGGATCGATACAGCCTCTGCACTTGAGCTTTTTGTCCCTCACCCCACCACTCACCCCCTCTTCGCCTGCTCGCTATTACGAGAATTTTTACGTTACTATGTATGTGTACTCTTGGTAAGGCTTCATTTTAACTTGTATGGAGGTTTTAATATAACGTCCTTTCGATATATTTTTCTTTATACACTTATTCTAGAAGTAAATAATTATTGATTATTTTATAATTTAGTGTAGGTGTAATGTAATTTATTTATATAACCATATATCCCTTATTTATATTCGTATATGATTTTATTATAAATATTTCAAATACATTTATATAAGCATATAAGTACCTACATATTATTACAGTTCCAAAACGACATAAGTCTGTGTTATTCGTAGATTAAAATATATGTATTAAATAAGTGTTTTATATATTTAGCTGGGATCATATTTGTGTAGGTTTATCGTAACAATAATTTATCAACACACAAGCAACACAAGCAACGTTGAATTCCCTAATATATTCAAACTACGTCTATCCTGTTACGTGACTATAAAAAGTCGACTTCCACCTCTTATTGGTTGAAATTGTCACGATAGGCGTGGCTTAAGGCTTTGTCGCCAATGGGCGTGGTTACACGATGTCACTGTGTCGCTTTAAAAAGCCTCTGGGAGGGTTGGGTTTAAGCCTTGGATCTTATTATGTCGCGTATCTGATTACGCCATAGGAATATATTATGTTGTTATTGCTATGTATTACCAATAATTAAACAGTGCTTGTAATTTGTACTCATATTTTAAATACCAGAATAACATAGGGTATCTAGTTAAAAATATAGATTAAAAACGGAAAATATTTGAATTTGGAATACAAATTAGATTTTTAATTCTATTTATTAATGATATGACAATATAAATAATTATATTATGACAAAGCTTTAATTTTCTGTTTAGAAGAAGCTCAAATGTGGATACATTGCGTGACAAGTAGGTATGAAGACATAGAACTGCGTAGGTTTACCTACTGATTATGATTTTATACAAAAAGAAACAATGTAGGTATTACATTAAATGAAGTATTCGTTATCAAATTTGTATGACGCGTTGTTTTCTCATACACTTTCATACATCTGTATTCTGCCTAGGTACGAGTACTATTCGGATTTTTCCCGATTGTATCTTTCTTATGCTCTATATTTTAACACACGTTACTTATTTGCATCGTCATTGATATATTTCCAAAGTCATACAAAATATGACAGACTGACTGAAAGTTAAGAGAGGCCAACAGTTGTAATACGTGAATCTTCTCCGACGATTGCTTTGTCAAAGTAGATTTAATTATTATTTTTCATGTGCGTTTATAATTGGATCTCATACTCGCCGGTATAGGAATACTATTGAAAAAAAATCTACTAGGTACGTCTTATTTATCTAGGATCTATTTATCACGGGACACACGTTTTCCATAAAAAGGAAAAAAAAGCTTAGCTCAGCAGTACATGATTAGAAGAACACTAGCGCTATGTAGCTTAAGAATATCATGTTATTTTAACGAGATTTAGCCATAGATAACGTAAGAATTAGTGCACATGGCGAATGTCTGGAACTGCAGTGACATCTTTGGATGTGTGCGTGTGATGATATAAAGACCAAACATATGGATATAATCTTTTATTCACATATGATGAAGTTATATATCTTAATGGACCAATGATTTGATGATTTCAAAGTCAACTCATGAAGGAATACCGTGACAAAGATTGTGTACAGAATTAATGGTACATATTTGGTTTTCAAGATCAAGAATACTTCAATATCTTTTACAAGAGGTTTATGGATTGAGAATTCTAGATAGGTAATAGTGGGATTATTTGTTAAAAGTTTTATAGTCTGCTTATTTTTACTATAGAAAAGTTTATTTTAGATCTATTTCAGATATAAATAATAATAACTAGTCAGCTCAATATGACTACTATAAAGGTACATTACGTTTAAACAATTTTTGGAAAACTTGGAAGCTTTTGTTCTCTCTCTGTTATTAGATACACTTTATTGTCGTGATAACGTCGTAATCAACGTGATACGTTTAATCTAATTTTATGAATGTGAAAATAATTCTGTCTGTCTGTCTGTACGAACGATCGTGTTCACTACCATACCAATGAACAAAATTTGATGAAGTTTGGTATGAAGCAAATTTGTACTTCAAGAAAGACTACTTTTTTGCTTAACACGTGACAAATAACCCTCTTAGACGAGCGAAACCGTGGGACACAACTAGTAAGTTAATAAATAAATATTAGTTTTAATATGATGTGCACGATATATCACACCCTAAAACAAATGTCTGATGATATAGACACATATTTTTCACGTTATTATTAATTTCATCACGCTTTGCATGCTGGCGCGTTCATCTAACATTTGTTTTCATAAGTAGTCCATATTCTCGTAATATCGTCTTCGTCTTTATCCCCCGCTGGGCGGGGGTGGGGGGTTGGGTGGTGAGAACATTCTCTTTTATATAGCTGGCCTTTGTTAAACTCGTTGAGAAAAACTGCTTGGCTTATCGACTTTTATGGCCAGCGTATTTGGGTCAAATTTGGAATAGTCGGCATTTTTTTTTGTTTCTTTTTAAACAGGTCTTTACGAACAAAGACAGTTTATTCGTTTCCAGTATATATTTATACGATATTAAGGCTTACTTTATATTCACCTGCAACGCTGAAAAAATCATAATGTTATATCTATACTTCCCACATTTTCAAGCGATGTATTTATTCTAGAGAGCTATTTTTGTACGACCAATCGTGGACCTTACCGCAAAACTATATTATGAAATGTCAGAAAGTTATTTGCAATATTGAACATAATAATAAATGAAAAATTTAAACAATCAACGCATTAATGTAGTATCAAACGAATGTTTGTTGCAGGACCAGATTCAGATATCTGGGGGGCCTGAGGCAACGAAGAAAAATAAATTGAACAATATTCTTTATTTGGGTATTTGAATAATTAAGTAAGGAACAAATTATATTTTTAAATCCTTATAAATATTTTATACAACTCTTTCATTTTTTATATAAGTTACCCATTTATATAAATTGCAAGAATTATCATTGTATTTAACTACACGCACATACATGTACACAATTTACGGATAATTCCGGATTACTGATTGAACATTGGTTGATAGTCCCATACCGATTCACTACAATAAGCAAACAAACTACCCACAGTACACACTACTTTTCACATGAGTAAAGAAAAAAAATGATTATTTATTTAAATGTGAAGTTTAATTTATTTAAAAGTATTTAATTTAATAATTTATACGTATTTGTTTCTAAAAATTACAATAACAAAAAGTTATTTATAAACATATTTAATTAACTGACTTAAAAGGAAAATGAAACAGAATTGGTACAATATATTATATATTGAAATTAAAAAATAACTAGGTATACTGTATATATTACAGTAAATTAAACCATAAGTATTTTATTCGACAGTAGTTAAAGTCGTTTTATTTATACTAACATACATACGATAATCTACAAACTATCTTCTAACTCTTCCCAAATTAAAAACTAGGAAAAAATATATAATATATTTTTTAATTAAGATAATTTAAGTTTCTTTAAACAAATGTTTGTTAAAGCATCCAGCACAATACAGTTTCATTCTTCAGTTGTATCTCAATTTAATGCCAATATTACTATACTTAACCCTTAAAAACACGCGGGCGCGCCTATTCATTTGAACACGCGCCGGTCCATTGAGCCACCTACACTTAAATTGTATATTTTTGCATTATGTAAGCAGGCGTATTTCTTTTTGATAAAAGCATCCATTCACCGACGATACATTTATTAAAACGTATACATGTCGAGACTTTATTCAAACCTGAGTGGGTCGTTGTAGACGCGTCTCAATTAAAGTGCTCCGTTGATGCGGCTTGAAAAGCCCCATTCAGGGAAAAATTTCAAACGAAATTCTTGTATAGAAGAAATAAAAACTAAGACGGCTCAACGCTTATTCAGCTTTTTTATTCATTATTTTGTTATAAAATTTATATTTTATTTGAATATAATTCATTTCGTTGTGAGATTCTTTTAGAATAGACTGTTTGTTTCGCCACTAATTTCGTAATTTCTAGACGTTTCATGAATAATGCTACTAATCTTTTTTATAATAGACTCACTGAAACTGCAGATTTACCTGGGAGAAATTTATAAAGCACAAATCTGCCAACACCCACTTACACGTTTGGCAGTGGAGTTCTGTAAAATCCGTTTTTAGCGTGTGTCAAAAAACCTGTAAGGGAAATCTGCCAAATTTAAAGTTTGTAGGTGTTATAGTTTCTAAGATTACGTCATTAATTAGTGAGTGGTAATTCGCTTTTATAAATACAAATTTTACAAAATGTACTACAGTCGAATCATTTTAATACTGGGCCCAAGGCAAGGCAAAATAACCCGGACGCCGCTCGCTGGGGCTGTTTTGCCGATATGGTCAAGTGTTGGACCACAGGATAGGTGCCCTAGAATTAAACTAAAAATATTTTCTGGAGAGAGGAGAGATTTTCAGAACACTGCTTTTGCCGGGTTTCTATCTACTGCTTAAATATAATCATCAATTTTTTTACCTTTAACATTTTATATATATTTTTGTCATGCTTTGATATTTATTTTTTGTCCTCTATATTGAATTATATATTATTTACCGTTATATATTACTTAATCAAATAATATTGGCAAATTTATAGTAGATTAACTACTCTTAAGGAAAACGTTACATGCATCGAAATATATTCACTGCATTCCAGTCAATAGTAATTGCTTAATTAATTGATGCATCTCGTTAAACAATTAAAATCTTGAAAATGTGGAATTTATGTTTTTATGTCAATTCTATAAGTTTTCGCAACACGTCAAAACATTGAAATTATTCATGGTTTGTGAGGCAATGGCATATAATAAGCGGTTCTCAGATCTTCGAGAGCCTGTGACCGTCTGCGTTGATTTTAGGTCTCATGAGCGTGACAAATCTCTACATTGCATCGTTTCTACGTTAATATCAACTTTCACTACGAGGTATTGCGTATGTCCGACATGGCGGTACATCATGGTAGATTTAAAACTTGTTTAAAAATATGTTGTTGCTCACATATTGGTTTTATTCAACGAGAGAGTTTGTTATTTTTATCAATGGATTTCACTCAAGGTTGTTAAACTTAATTTTGTTGATTTTGTAGTGAATTTCGCAGATTTGAATGTTAACCCTAAAGCTGCAACACAAATATACGAACATGAGACCTGCCGGTCTAAATGACACCATGTAATTAAATACTTTTTATTTTATAATTTAGATTATATAGAATCAAGTTTATATGGTCGATTGAAGCAAACATGGGAAATAAATATTTAAAATCCATTATCAGAAGCACAATACTTACCTATCATGTATGAGTTAGACAAAAGCATGAGCAATTAATCGAATCACTATCATTTTTCAATTGATCTGTTGGTTTTTTTATCATTTTATATGTTAAAGCGTCATTGCTATTGAATTAGCCAAAGATAAATCGTGAAATTTTAGTTATATTAACAGAACATTATTTATTGTTTAAACGTTGCGCTACAATGATAATAATTATTTTCTACTGCATAATTTCGTATAATATATCAAAAATATATACTAAGAAAATAATGCCACAGGCGTTAAAGTAACCGAGGAATTAATTAAGACAGCAAAAACACAGTCGAGCTACATTAATGCGTCAAATTTTAATAAAACAAAAGTGTATCGCAACCAAACGACCCTTGACTTAGAAGTTTATAACTCGAAGATGCAGATCAATACAGCATCCTTTCACCATTGTTCGCTAATTGGCGAAGAAAAATTAATTCCAAAAGGGTTCCTCGTTTGGAACGAGCCCCAACGGACTATTGTTAGGGGTAAGAGGAAAGAGTGAGCCGTAACGCATACTCGAATAATTGAACATTGTACACAAAAATATGCAAATTAGTTTTAGCTCCGTGAAAATTAACTTTTTCATTATGAATTATGTCCTTTATGGTGTCTTCTAGACGTCTTTTGGGAGTTTTTCGAGATTTTATAGCTTTCTCTTCGACGTCGAGAGGTAATTTTATATCAGGATAAGAGCAGTTGGCGAGCGTAGGGTTAAATTTTAAATTTTAAAGGTTTAGTGAAACTCATTTTATTTAAACTATAATATTATATAACTATAATTAATTCATTGTTTTTTTATTTGTTGATAAAAAAATGAATAGTTTTTGGTTAATAGCTAAAATCTCCTTATGAATGGATAATAATTTAATAATGAATTAATTAGCATTAGCGGCATTTCTGATGTGGTTCTGCATGTGTAATCGGTAATTGATTTGTTGAAACCGGTCTTAGAAAGTTTAAGGTACGTATCTTATGGTTTAGTATCATAGGTATTACTTATAATGCACTTGTAAGCTTGAAAACGTCTGAAATAATTCTATGACCGAAAAAACTAGCAAATGAGTTGAATGAGCAACAAATTTATATCTAATACTAGTTGTCGCCCACGGCTTCGCGCGTGTTTTAGGGGTTGCTTGTTATGTGTTATGCAAAAAATTAGCTGCAAGTTTGCTGCATATCAAATTTCATAAAATTCGCTTAGTTGGTTTGGTCGTAAAAGAGCGACAGAGAGACAGATAGAGCTATTTTCACATTTATAATATTAGTATTGACGCATTTATTTATATTTGATGCTAGTATAGGTGATATTTTGTCGCCCACAATTTTTCCCACGCTTCGAATCTGGTCGATTGTTTCGCCGAATATGCACATCCTTAGTGTAAATCACAGTGTTCGGCGATACGCGACGCGCATTAAGTATCGCAATTTTGCAGGTGGGCGTTGGGGCCAACTTTTGGTTCGTTCGTAAATGGTTGCAAATTATGAAAATAGAATAGGTAATAATGTTACATGAAAATTTGCTGCTATACTGATTAACTAGCGACCCAATCCAGCTTCGAACGGATGAAATATTGATACTAAATATAGTAGAAAATGCCTGAGTTATCAGTGTTTCTTTACTGTATTGTCCACTTATTATATACAAAAGCCTTCCTCTCGAATCACTCAGCCTATTAAAAAAACGCGTCAAAATCCTTTGCGTAATTGTAAAGGTCTATGCATCTGGATAGACGGCGATAAACGACTTTGTTTTATACTGTATAATGATAATATGTAATCATAAAATCCTATATATTTTGTCAGTAGGTATGTCTTATTTTGGCTTAGATTAATACAGATTCATAATTAGTTTCCTGACTATTTTGTAATATATAAATTATACAACAGACATGTACTTCAAAAAACTAAGTTGTGTAAAACAAAACGGCTACATTATAGAACGAACGGGTAAAGATTTCGCATCACTAAACGGCTCATAATTGTACACTACGACAAGATCGGAACGAGATTGGAACGAATGTAACCGTTCAATGTGTTATTTATGACGTGGAAGCGATGAATGAATGGTTTCAATACAATTGAGCTGTTAGCACTCGAGATGGAAAGCTCGATTGGTTTAAGAATACTCCTTGTAGCTTATTGTTATTGAATGTGAATCGGATTGATTCATGTTTATTTACGTGATGTCTTAAATTTATTAAGTTTAAATTAAAACGCGTCAAAATAAACGGCATATGAAACAAAGGAATATGCAGCGCGAATACAGTATATCTTATATGAATCCGTCAATACATTAATTTTTTTTTTATGAGAGATTCATATTAAAATTTGTAAAATTACGTCTTGGTGGATTTTATGTATATTATGTAGGTATGTTATTTATCTGCAACCTAATCTAGCCAGTGATTCAACTTATGAAGAAAAATAATATATATTTTTTGAAAATTATTTAGTAGGTAGTGCAGTTTTATTTTAAATAATAATATAAAATCATATAATAATTGAAAATATATTATATAGGTATATTATATACATTCCTAATCCTGTATAAAAAATAAGAAAAAAAAACTACGATCTGGCACCATAATTTACAGCCGTTGCCACTTCAATGAAATAAACAAGATTTTATTCTTGCTATAAATGCGATGCTTGAAGTGTTATTGTTATTATACAGCTAAGGTAAGTTCTGATAATAATAGCAAAATACTTAATGGGTATTTGACGTCAATATCATTTTGTTTGAACTTCGATCTGACCCTAAACATGTGAAAGCATGCACGCTTCGCTTATAATCCACCGACATAGTTTATATAATCATGATACAATGGAGAAGCCATACTTTCGTTAGAAAATACAATAAATAAAATATAGGTGGATCACTTGGTATACCTTTTGGCAAGCTAGTCTGGGTAAGTCTCACCTATTTATCACAATCTTGAAACAAACAGCAATACTTAGCAGTAGTTAGTAATGTTGTGTTCCAGTTGAGGGTAAGTGAGCCAGTGTAACTACAGGCATATAACAGCCTGGCCACGGGACAAAGGTTACTTTTTATGGAAGTTCAAATTATGGAAAACTAATTTAGCTGCTTATATATGTTGCTTGGAATATCTATATAATTATCATGCTACGTGTAATAAAAGAAAGGCGAATAGACTAAACTGTTGATTTCGTGTAATATAAATACTGGTATTAAAGTTAAATATACTGGTTAAATATACTGGTATTCGTTTGTAATAAGATTCCAATGTTATTTTAAGTTCGCCTATTAAAAAAAATCTTTAAAAAATTAGAAGCCTATGTCAAAAAATCATTGATAAATAATTGATTAATCTGCATATATTTCCCAATCCAATATTGTATTAATAATAAACAGACGAAGAATCAGTATTTATTGATTTATAAAATGTAATAATACTTTACTGATATAATGTAATGTAATGTAATAAGAAACTACTGAGTTTCTAGCCGGTTTTCTCGGTAGAATCTATTTTCCGAACCGATGGTGGTTTAACGCCTGAGCCGACACTGTAACACAACTGACATGACTTAAATGATTCAAACGTGCTTTTATGAGCCTACTTCAATAAAAAAAAAAAAATAATTTATTACAGGCCAGTTTTTTTTATAATTTTCATAAACCGTATCCATTGTTCTCGATTCACGTGCAATCGATAGCAGGCGATGGTAGCTAAAACAACTACTAAGTTCAGTCAGCGGAAATAATTTTAGCTCGAAGATTCGCATTTTAATTATTATATGAAAAGTTTTCCTTGACGTTCCACATAGGTCTCGATATAAGCCATTGTTTCTGAAGTCAAGTATGTGGTGATTTTACAAGCTGTTCTGAAACTTGCAATATAGTTTAAGCCAGTTACAGCTATTTGAAGTCAGATTTTGCACACTTATCTCATATTGCTAATGTCAAAATCTTATAAGGTAACTAGATATGTCCGTGATTAAGTGCGCGGTTGAATTTAACTAAAAAACTATTGTTGTAGCCCAAGTTACTCCTCATTACATCAGCTGTGTGCCAGTGAAAGTCCCGTCAAAATCGGTCTAGCCATTCCAGAGATTAGGAACAAACAGACAGATTCACAATCGAAATCACATCTACTTCATAGTACTAAATATTCATTGTTAGTCAGATTTTTTTATTATTATTATTATTGGATACAGTTTATAAATTTTTGATTATTATATAATAGTTAACTTTATTAATATTATTAATAATCTAGCAGTAACATTTGAAGTCCACAATTTTAATGTTCCGATGGTATTCTGTTTGTGTAACTATAAATAAATCTAGCATGTAGTTAATGCATACTAAAATATAATATTTAATATTAAATTAAAGTTTGCTTTTAAAATTTATAATTGATCCTATCTATGCTTGTTTGTAGATCTGTGGTGTATCTGTTGATGGTGTTAAAATTAATAACTATATTTATTAATATGAAGTAACGTGTCACCTAAATCTAAGAGAACGAACTGGACTCAATATATTTGTTTGCTAAAGAAAAAAGCAACTAAACGTAATTCGTAATTTGGCGGACAGAAATAAAAATGGCTGGTCACTAATAGGAAAAGTCTCCGCGCCCATTAAACACTGCCCCGTGGGAATGAATCACATGTTTTATTCAGCCCCTGCCTTTTGTCTTAACTCGCCTCTTAAGGTTCTCCATACGAAAAGAAAGATGGACGTCGAACGATGTTTTCTTAAAAGTAGTCACAGATACTTATGAATGTGTCAAAAGAGGTTTGAATTGGTTTTATTTAAATGAATGGCATATTCATTTTAAGAGTGTTTTATACACATTATATTAGTATATTTTAATAATTATCGACACCCAAATAACTGATCCTATCTTATCGGCGGCATGATTTTTTTTATTTTTCCACTCCTGCGTTATGGAAAAGACTTCGTATGGAAACATCGATATCATAAAACCGGTATGGGGCTTTCTCAGACGTAAAGGGGTCTAACCCCGTAACGTTTAAGAAACTAAGACTCGATGTGATGTGATCGAATTTTATTTCTCCAGTGAGGTACATGGTCAAAGAGATGGCATCATATAAATATATTTTTCACTTTGCACTTGTAGCTACAAGAAAGCAGAGATGAGATGGCCCAGTGGTTAGAACGCGTGCATCTTAACCGATGATTGCGGGTTCAAGCCCAGGCAAGCACCACTATATATACGTGCTTCATTTGTGTTTATAATTCATCTCGAGCTCGGCGGTGAAGGAAAACATCGTGAGGAAACCTGCACGTGTCTAATTTCCATTCCACCAACCCGCATTGGAACAGCGTGGTAGAATATGTTCCAAAACCTCTCCTGCATGGAAGAAGAGGTCTTATCCCAGCAGTGGGAAATTTTCTGGCTGTTACGTAACTTTACTACAATAAATCAAATAGACGTTACGGCCTCTGCACGACAGAGAAATCTGTTTTTCTTAGCTACACCGCAAGGAGACGAGGTGTATTAGACTTCGCTTCGTATGGAACGTGTTAACAATTTTATTGAAATACCTAAAATAGGAGTAAATAGGCTATTTAATGCGAGTGGTCACAACCGCCCATTGACCCTGGCTGTAAGAAGTATTAACCATTTCACCTGCCGTCGCCAACGGTCTACAATGACAACTTCTATCTAAACTTCTTCTTCTAGTCAGTGGGATATCACTAATGGGTGGTTACTATTTTTTCCTATTAAATAAACTATTGGCTCATCAAAATGCTGTAATGTTTATCTTTACAAATATTCGTGAGCAGTAAACAGAAACGTCATTACGCTGGACAAACACTGCCCAGTGAACCCTTTGACATGGCCAGTGTAAACACTGAAATCATTTCCATTAAATACTCTTTGCTCGGCGAAAATTAAAATATCACAGTGAACTTTTTAACGATATCATTTTATTTTTGGATTTCGATTTCTCTGAAATGGAACGTCCTATTTAAATACACGATTTAACTTGTTATTAGTATGAAATTTTACGACTTATTTTTTTGTTCATCATTCTTATAGATTTTGTTCGAATCCATTTTTTTCAAATTGATTTGAATTAAAATGAATTAAATGAAATCAAAAAATGAATTTAAATGAAAAAATGAATTTAATGAATGGTGTATATCATGGTGTGAATGGTTTTTGTGTTTCGAACTATCCATGCGTCTTTGACGAATGTAGATTCATAAATATAGATAACATTTGAGCATATAATATTTATTACAAGGATTATTTAGGTATATATGTTATAGATTGAGTGATGTCACTACAAAAGACCTAAAATAATAGAATAAACGAAAAAAAAAATGTTGCAAGAGTGTGCGTAACACTCGCCAAACGTAAAGTATTATTTTACTAGTGTGAGTGTGTTTAGTGACCAACTGCTTACCACAATTGCTTTAAATGAATTTTGACATGATGTCTTTCTAGACAAGATTATGAGAATAGTAACGGCCTGTTAATTTCCCACTGCTGGGCAAATGTCTTCTCGCCTTGTTGGGAGAAGGTTTGTGGCGTATTTAATACGCTGCTGAATGGGATGTGGACAAGAATGTGCAAGTCAGAACTTTCGATCCAGAGTTTTTAGTTTTCGCACGATGTATTTCTTTAATGAATGAATATTACGGGTGTAATAAATACTATTACAATCAAAATTCATAAGAATAAAACTGTAATATTACGCTTTAATTATAGTTGAAATCTAATTCAATTTTATTTTACATAAATGTTTATAAAAAGTATACGTATTCTTAAAAAAAAATCTATTATAAAGAGTTTTTATTCAAATAACGGTATTCATTACCGTTATAATTCACAGATCGCGGTCACAATTTACCCGTCGAGAATAAAAAAGCAATTTCGGGAAACGCGAAAGCAGATCTAACACAAGAGCCGTAATATCAATTTGTCTCTCATCCATATATTCATGACGCATAACGGTAGGTCATATAATTTATATGAGAAAGGCGAGTGAAACAATCGTATTCACGAACGATTTGGTAAGGTAAGGAAATTCAGCGGGCAGCCGCTGGCATTATGCATGCCAGTTATATGCCACTCTTGGGGGCAGTTACTTATGGCAGCTTTTTACGCTTATAGTTGAAGGGAGAAGAATTGTAGCTTCGAAATTTTATATTATGTAGTGCCATAAGTTTTTTTTAATATTTTTTTTAGGCTAAGGATTCACTTAAAAGGTCTGTTATGGCTACAATTAATTGAGAATAAAAACAAATATCTAAACATCCTCGCGATAATGTAAAGCAAAAGCGCAAAAAAGGACTACATTCGAAAATTAAAAAATAAATCGTTAAATTAGTAAACGTTTAAATTGAAATCGTTTGTTTCGTTCAGTAGTTACTAGCTCTATATTTTTGACTATTTTCGAGTTGAAACATTTTTCATCTCAACCCCAATATTTTCGCGACATAGATTTCTGGCGGGTCGCTATTACGTGTCATATGCTACGATTGTGATATATGTGCGGAATTCCCATCGCTCGACGACACTTGAGATATATCTCATCTCGGAGCAAAATATATGAAATGAAATTAATTTGCGTGAATACCATTTTTCATCCTTTTTATTTTTAGAAATGTAAATACATGTATCTGTTTTTTCTTTGAGCATGTACAGTCAGAGTAAGAAAAGCTTCGTCAGTTTTTAAATTCATTCCTTTATCAAGTCTTAAACTCTTAGTACCTTTTGAATCTCATCAGCATCATCAGCCCGTTTTTGTCCACTGTTGGACATAGGCCTCTCCCAGTGCACGCCACTGTGGTCTTTCTCCGGCTACTCGCATCCAGCTCCTGCCTGCCGCCTTGCCTGTATCGTCACTCCACCTTTTGAATCTAAACATCAAATTATTACGACGCAATATGTCATTCTCGATCGGTGAAGCAGATTATCGCTTATACTGAGCACACGACAATAGATCTTAAGGTGACGAACCTTTTCTTACCCTGACTGCACTGTAGCAGACTTTACTTCACCCCCACAGTGGATTTGTATGTTCATATATCCTTTCAAACGTATTCATGTGTAAGTCTCTCTTCTGTTCTGTATGAGTTGATGAAACGCGAATGGAAAACTCAATGGTGCTTGCGCGCTACTGAACTCGCGACCTTTGTTTAAATCGATTAATTCGTAAAATTGGTGTGCAATCACTGGTCCATTGCGGCCTCTATTTTGTAAATGAAGTACTATTTTCTAATATGAAGTGTTTCTTATCAAATCCGATATATATGTTAACAACAACAACAGCCTGTAAATTTCCCACTTCTGGGCTAAGGCCTCCTCTCCCTTTGAGGAGAAGTTTCGGAACATATTCCATCACGCTGTTCCAATGCGGGTTGGTGGAATACACATTTCTATGACATCAGACACATGCAGGTTTTCTCACTATGTTTTCCTTCAACGCCGAGCCCGAGATTAATTACAAACACAAATTAAGAATATGAATATTCGGAGCTTGTCTGGGTTCGAACTCGTAATCATCGGTTAAAATAAAGGCGTTCTAACCACTGGGCCATCGCGACTCTATATATCTTAGGTTTCCCGATATCCCGTGATCTGCATATATTTTAGTTAGACGTCTCCGGAGAGCGGCTAATTCGGCTGATTCGACCTCGGCATAAATAAGGTTGCTTCGTGCCGACCACAATCCCGATAGTTTAAGAATATTCGGACGAATAAATTAAACAGCACTAGCCGCCGTGCAGATTTCCCTAATGGTTGACCATTACAGCGGGATCGAATGATTTTGATAATTGCCAATATTTCATCTATAAGGAAAGTGTCTTTATCGATTTGACAGTACATTCGTGAATAATGTTTTATTATCGAACGTACTGTCAATTAATTTATTTGTTAAGTACTTTTAAAACAAACACTTCATACTACAAAATTTTACCATATAAGCACCTCTGGCTTAGACAATACGCTAAATAAACAACTCATTCACGAAACCAATTCAACGATTATTACAAAATAAATAGGTTTTATTTAAATATCAAGTATCAAGATGAAGCGGTTTCGTATGAGATAGGTCGAGTTCGAAGCTTGTCCAAGACAAGACGCATGGCCAGTACAGATGTTGGCCTTCTGGGGATAGACGCCCTCTTGTATAGCTAATATATATATATATATCACTATAACATATTTTTATATGGGCATAACATATTATTACTATATTTACTTGATTTGATCTTTTAAATAAAACTAATTATAACGGATGAATCGCGTATATTAATTATTTTTAAACATCCCGACGTTTCGAGCACTTTGCAGTGTTCGTGGTCAGTCTACCCGTGACTACGTCGTCGTCGTTATTTAAATGTGTAATAATCGCGAAAATTTAAGACAACATGATTTGATCTTGTTAGCTTAATTTGAACATATTTATTTACCTTTCAATATATGTATTAAATATTAATAAGAATCAATAATTATATAAATTAACGTAAGTTACAACTAGTATAGTGACTGCTTTTGATTATATTATCTATTTAACGTCCCAGTGTTGGGCTGAAAAGAACCTCGAGTTAAAGACACATATACCAAACTAATGTAATTGTGCTAATGTAAATATGCAGCATATTTACACCCAGAAAGTGCAGATTTCCTCACGAGATTTTCTCATATTTCGTCACGAGACTAATAATAATAATAAATGCAATATCATGTGAAAATTCATTCGTGCTTCGAACTCCCAATATTCGGTTACAACTCAGACTCGCTAACCAATGAGCCATCGGTTCTTAATAATGACTAATAAATTACATTTCTATGTTTAAGCTAATTAAAAAAAAGATCCAATATAAATGTTATAGGAAGAAAATAACCCTCTAATAGCTTTTACGGTCTGACACACCGCGTCCTTCCATTTAGCAAATTGAGTGAAATATGCGTCCCTAAACACCGCGAGAGACATTAAAAAAACGCCTTCCAAACTTTTAATATTCTAATAAGACTTTGATTTAATTTCCCTTTATCGTTATTTATGTAAGAATGAACGGTAAAAAGGCGATAAGTCCGTGTTATTATTATTTTTTTGTCGGGGCAAATTTTACTCTCCCTTCTGATAGCGTGCGGGGGTTAAATGTACACAGACTAAAATAATTTTACACATTTTGTAACAGTACACGACTAACATACCGGATTTTCTTAGAGAATTACTAAAGTATATTTTGTCTGTGTAGCGTCTGACATTTTTGTTTTTCTTTGAAATAGATGACGTAAAGTTGAAAATCGCGTGTTACGCCTTAATTTTCTATGAAGGTTGACAAGTACAGGGGTGTATGTTACAACTTGTTGAGTCGTTTCGTTACAAAACACGACATTTCCGTTTCTTTGTGGACGTGTCAACGAACAATGGTGTTTTGTCAGAGATTGTAGCTTTCGACTTTTCCAAGGAAATTGATATATAATAGGGCGTGTTTCTCGGTTGGACTAAATTTTCTTTGAATATTATTTACTGTTACATTGAATTTATCTTTGACTTTTCTAAAAGTAAAAGAAGACTAAGAAACTAAAAGAAGAGAACAGAAACTAAAACACATAGTTATAATTATTATGTTTGTATAGAATAATAACGCTTGGCCCTTGGAGTAGTGGTGCAAAAAGCTTCATCAAAAGTATAACACCTCGCCTCATTGCCTCCACTGGTGACAGGAGGGCTGGTTTTTTGCCCAGAGGATCGGAATTGCGATTCAACGGGGAAATGCTGCTAGCATTCTTGCCACCATTCCATGCGGTCAAGATTTATACAGTAACTAGTTTTAGTTCATATTTGTATATATATATATTTAAGTATTTAATTCTTATATAGAATAAGTAGTAAACATGGAATTTTATTAATCACATATAGTAAAAACCTGCTGGACTAAGGTATCTCACTTTAAGGAGAATTTTAGTAATAATTTCTCTATATGTTAAATGCAGGCTGGGTTCATCAGCTAGGCTTTCATAACTGATGACTTCATAACTTGACTAATTTCGTACACAGTAGAAATTTTCATTGGAAACAATCAAATTGGAATGGATATATGTGTATGCCCAAATACAGGACAGCAATTGGCAGTCTCTCCTATGCTCTCATACCTCGATGGGACGGTAAATCGACACGTCCCAAGGGAATTCGGGTGCAAGACAAACACCCATACGTATTTTTTGAGACACGGGACTTTAGATAACTTCCAATCTACTACTGAGAATTTATTGACAGAAACAATTTCAACCTATGGCTTAGTTACTATGTCCAGGTAACTAGGCCTTAGGTCCAAATTGTTTATATCAATAAATTATTTTGAACACATTGGAATACAGGCAGGCGAGCATTCTACCACTGAACATGTGCTTAATTTGTATTTATAATTCATTTCGTGCTCAGCGGTGAAGGAAAACATCGTGAGGAAACCTGCATGTGACAAATTTCATAGAAATTCTGCCACATGTGCATTCCACCAACCCGCATTGAAACAGCGTGGTGGAATATGTTCCAAACCTTCTCCTCAAAGGGAGAGGAGGCTTTTAGCCCAGCAGTGGAAATTTACAGGCTGTTGTTGTTATTGTTGTTGTTGGAATACAAGATCATCTAGGTAGATAATATTATGACTATAAGAATCTTCTAGAATATTGAGTCACATTTCTATTACTATAAAGTTTATTACGCAGTTTGTTATGAAATATTCTTATAAATCAATTAGTATTGTGAAATGAAACGTTTCGAGACCCATTATCCATGGCGTCATGGCGTCGTTTGCAAGATATTTTATCATAACCGAAGGTATCCAAAGCATTATGGGGATCACCTACAAAAATAAAATAGGATTTGCTGCAATGGATAGGCTTAAGCGATACTGTAATTAATCACATAAATATTATAGAAGAGAAAATACAATCATCGAAACAAAACAGAAATGTATCATTTGTCTAAATTACCAACGCTGACATTTGTCATCGAATGACCAAATATTTAGTTTTTTTTTTGTTTATGTATTTACAGAGAATGCGTAACAAACTTAATCTATACTTATATATATATACTATACTATACATATATATATATACTATATATATATATATATATATATATATATATATATATATATATATATATATATATATATATATATATATATATACTATACTATTTAGCATTTGTATTATAAATTTAAATATTATTTTATAGTTACTAAACCAACTTACGTTAATAATATTTCAGTAAAAAAACAACAGATTTTTTGTTTTTTTTTTTTTCATTTTAAATATTTTTTATCTTCTTTTATCTTTTGTTTGCTTTGTAATAATATAAAATGATATGTTACTAATTGAAAGTATAGAGGATCGACTCGTAACTTAAACCAATCGTAATCCTATAACGGACGAGGGGATACTCCTAATGCGTTTGCATAATGGTCGCCATTAAAACATTTATAACGATTCGTTGGTTACTGCCCTTCGAGTTTCGACTAAGACATTTCCCTAGCCCACTATATTCAGAATACGCTGCAAGGAAGTTAATCTAATCACTGCAGTTAACATTTGAAAAAGTAAAAACTATATATAACATTTTTGCATATGCTTTCAAATGAGACAATTATTGGGATAAATGATTTTATACGTTTCGTTTTGGTCGAATCAGTTCATTCTTTTCGATCGTTTAGTCATGAATACGACTTCGACGACCTCCGTGGTCGAGTGGTGTGTATACCGGTTTTCAAGGGTACACCACTCCGAGGTCCCGGGTTCGATTCCCGGCCGAGTCGATATAGATTATCATTAGTTTTCTATGTTGTATTGGGTCTGGGTGATTGTTGTACTATCGTTACTTCTGATTTTCCATAACACAAGTGCTTTAGCTACTTACATTGGGATCAGAGTAATGTATGTGATGTTGTCTCATATGTAATAAGTCTCCGCCAGTTAAACTCATTATTATTAAAATACAACTTATTGTGACTCAACGTTAAAAGATGGCACGCCCACCGACTTGAATTTGAAAGCATCTCAATTGTAGAATTGGGATGGTTGCCGGCCACTTCAAAGACGAGTGTTAGGTGTCAATGATAGAGGAAACTCTATGGTCATCTAGTCATAATTTTCGCTGTGCGGAGAGTGAAAATTGATCTCGTTTTCGTACCTAGAGGAGACAAGAGACGCTTAGCTACGTATTAGACCCATACATACATACACATACATTCAGGATATTTTCTTCGAACGAACCAAAATTGGGTTCACGTTATATAATAACGTATTCTGTTAGACGGCGAATTCATAAAGATAATTCTATACATAAAGAGGGTTTCCTCTTCCAAAATAATAATTGAATTCTCTTATAATTATTTTTTTCGAAATGAGGATTGTTGTTGGCCCTTATGGCTCTGCAGTGTCCTCGAGGTGAGTCTAAGAACTTAATATTCTAAGTATATACTTTAAAGTAATAGCTTAAGAATTATAGTGCGATATAAAGAACTATTAACGTCATATATTAGCAACAAAGCTTATAACGTTGAATGTACTTGTAAAATTCTTCCTTGCAAGATACAAAGAGCTTGATCATTAGATACAAGCTAGTAATGTTGAGACGATCCCTGATGTTTATAAATTATTGTACAATGACTTTACAAATCCATACGTCATTCACAGTCGACTGTACTCACTTAGCGACTAAGCGAGTGTCGCCGCTCGGCAAATGAAACTCGAATGTCGACTACACTTTATTAATGACGCCAGTGACTCGCGCCGGCGCTGCTTCGCTAATTGTCAAATACTGCTCTAAAGGAGTGTGCAGAATAACACGTTATCCGATATCGCTCAAATGAGAATTCGATTACTTTTTTAAATATATTACAATTAAATACATGAAACTCATCATCATACTCCTGCCTTTATCCCAATTTATTTAAAGTCGATCATGTCTTCTTCTTACCATACTTCCTTATCTGACGTGATCTGCCAAATCACATATTTTCCAGCCTTTATATTTTTCATACATCCGTCTTTTCTTTGATCATCCCATTCCTCTATATCCACATCTATATAAACCTATATGTATTTTTTATTCTTTGTAATAAAATAAAGCTTGTTTATATTGGATAACCGATGGAATTTATAATCCACAAACGTGGTGGTTTTTGTGTACCGAATTTTGATGAAATTTGGTGTCAAATGACCTCCAAGGAAGAACATAGGCTACCTTCTTGCCTATCACATGATAATCCACCCTCTAAAATGCGAGCGAAGCCGCGGGCGAAAACATAATAAGAATTGAAAACTGATCGTCCATAAAATAAAGTAACAGCCTGTACAATTCCCACTGCTGAGATAAGGCCTCCTCTTCCATTAAGGAGAGGGTTTGGAACATATTCCACCATGGTGTTCCAATGCGGGTTGGTGGAATGCACATGTGGCAGAATTTCCATGAAATTAGACACATGCAGGTTTCCTCACGATGTTTTCCTTCACCGCTAAAGGACGAGATGAATTGTAAAGACAAATTAAGCACATGAATCAGCGGTGCTTGCCTGGGTATTAACCCACAATCATCGCTTAAGATGCACTCGTTCTAACCACTGGGCCATCTCGACTTACACTGGGCCATCTCGACTCCACTGGGCCATCGCGTGTGTCACGGGTGACAACATGATAAGAATTACAAACGGATCGTCCAAAAACGAATATAACTATGACACTTATGAATAAAATATAAAATGATACAATGTTGTGTTAAATGTAAACATCGTATATATTTATCACATCATACATTAGAAAAAATTACAATATAAGCTTAACGAAAATAAATCGGTATGTGTGCCGCGGCTCTAAGAGTCCGGGGCGCGGATTGCTTTACGAGTGTTAGCTTTTAGACGAGAATAATAAATATTCACGCTGTCATCTCATTGTAAACCGTCATTGTTTTGTTTGTTTAAGTTTTCTTAATTAAATTATATTTTAAATTTTATAAATAATTTTAGAATTCGTGACGCGTTACATCAACGTGTATAGCCACGTATAGTTTCTAGATAACAACAAAATATGTTAAAATATCATAAGTAATAGATGTGACACATGTATGCAAATGTATAGATGATACGAATCTTTGGACCGATGTTTTTGTCTGTCAGACGTGTATAAATTATAAATAAAATAAAAAATAAAAAAGCCTTTTATTATATGCATAAATGTACATATTACGTTATAGTTTTTTTAAAGTTATATAAAAATAAAGTTATGAATATTTAGGTAGAAACAAATATTGAAATTTTTAAATATATAATTTTGAATTCATAGGTAAGCTGTTTCTTCTTGGAAAAAGTTGTGTTCGCATGGACCCCTCTCAAGTGAAGGCCTCCTCCAAGTCCACCACCTGTCAGAGGTGTAATCAAGGTATTTCAACACACGGGGTAGTATTTACAGACCTTTTACATCTTCAGAAAAGTAAGTGAAATTTATATATATCACAATAACCAGAACGAAAAAAGGTGTGCCGGGATAGGTATAACCTACCCATCATATATTCTACCGCGAAGCAGTAATACTTGATATTGCTGTATTGCAGTTTGAAGGGTGAGTGAGCCAGTATAACGACAGCGGCACGTTGATTACGAAGGTAGTAACTTAATCCTTATTATACCTACACAATAGTTATCACAAATATGTGACAATCGAAGTACTATAATAATGATAATGAGTGAATGTTTGTGGGAATGTACTTAAAAATCATCATTCAATTCGATTGTTGAATGTTGAAATAAACTAACATTATTAAGAAAACTATATCTGTGTTTAAAATTTCAAGTATCAAAATTGTCTATTCTGCCTATTGCTGATCAGTTAAAAAAAATGTAATTAGTTAAATTAAGAAATAACTGAGCTTCTTGTCGGTTATTTCCGGTAGAGTCTACATTCCGAACCGGTGTTATCTTCACTTTTAATTGATCTTGCAAAACTATTTAGCATTGTTTGTAAGAGTCTATTTGAATAAAGTTAATATTTATTAGGATTTCTTCTCTCTAGATTTTTTCTATTATTATTGCTTAATTTCGAGTTTGCTTTTTAAAGTTCAGTTGCAGAAACAATATTTTTTATTTTACTTGATTAATATTATCTGTGGGAGATATAGTAGGAACTGAGTTAGTTTTGCTGTATTACATTATATATTAAATAATCGATACAATTAAATAAATTAATAAGTTTTATTCAAAAAAATAAAGAAAAGTTTAAATAATCACACATAAAACCGTAGATAATAGAAAGAGACAGAGAGAAAAAGAAAGAGAGGGCAAGGTTACTTGGTGAGAGCATTACTCTTCGTGAAGATTTCTTCCAGTTTAAAGAACTTCGTTGCAATAATAACCAATACAGATTCATGATATGGATACTGTAAATTCAGTCTATCAATCTATTATATTTTTTTCAGTGCAGACGTGAAACAATTATCTAGAGACCCATTTATTAAGTGTATAATTGGTCAGTGGATGTAACGCAGATCGCGTGCTCAGTTCGTATTGCGCAAGCTGCATGCTTCGCCGAGCAAGCGGGCCGCGCCTGATTCACTTCCCGTGTACACATACGTCCTCGCGATATGATTTATTCCACTTATGTAGGACACATATATTCATATATATAATTGTTCAGGATTTAGGCAATTATTTTAATGTTTTCATTTTCATATAACTATTAATAAGTATTTGAAATGTTACATCGGATACCTTAATTACGTACATTTCATTTGAGTATATACATTTTTTCCGTTTATTTTAATTAAACTTTGTACGCTTTGTAATCGTTTTTCCCTTAGTATCGATAATAATACAGTTAAGTTGTATTTGATGAACTTTTAGGGTACTATTTAACAATCAAGCTGTTTCAAAGATTTTATTGACCATTAATTGTAAAATGAAAATACTGTCAAACTGGTTGTACGTACATACATACAGTTTGTTTACGCGTGCCTATAGACTTTAGTTTTTGTAAATGTAAGATATCCTTTAAGTGAAAAATGTGCTGTCAAATGTCGAAGATGTTTTATCTCCTGTCTGTAACTTGGATATGGGTAACTTCGAGTCGAAATGAAAATAGTAAATATCGATCGGAAAATTTTAACAATTCTTATTATGTATATTTTACACTAATTCTTTTAGAGCTCAAATATATTCTACGAGTGAATATTTAACACCTCATAAGTAAAAGTATTAAATTAACAATTATTAACAAAACTTTCACAAGCCTTTTGATATACTAATTTAATTTTAGGGTTATATTATTTATTATAAATATACCTTATACAAGAAAGCTTTTACAAACACTTTTTAATGTTCATTTTGAAAACCTGAATATTGATTCTACCGAGAATAACTGGCAAGAAATTTGGTAGTTACTCTTTTTCAACATTTAAAATACAAAGCTATTTTAGTCAAATACTATATATACATAAAAAAAATTAATATTAAGACCTTAAACCAGTACAAGTGCATGCTCAATATTTTAAATAAAAAAACGAAAAAAAAAACGTTAATTATTAAAAATAGTGTAAGTGGAATAAAGCAAAAACGCGACGAAAATCACGATGTATCATTGCTTTTACTTGTTGCATCCGCAGGGGCGTTACACGGTTCGACTCTTGCGCCGGTATCACGAATTACTTAATAAATTTAATACTTACAACCATATCTTGACACTCGTTCTAATCTTTTTAATTATAATAATCTCTATCGTTATAAATATAAGGTTTAAATTCGTGTTATTACATAAACGAGAGTTATATACGTAAATTGGTTAATATATGTCCTGTCATTAAATTTGGAGGTCTGAGGATGCGATTTCCATTTACATTGTGTAATTAGACGATTTGCAGATGTTATGTATCGCGTGATCGACGCATCCTCTTGAAACGGTCACTGATAACTTATCAATTGTTTATTACCGACGGTTTATTTGAGTCATGCTATTATAAAGCATTTCATGATGATTTTCAATGACCTACTAACTAAATAATCTATTTGCTCACTGCAATTAATTACGTATAACAAGTGATGTTCAGATGTTTGTACAAAGAGACTCGCTACCCAATTTCTTACGTATAAATTTAAGATGTTACCCCAAACTAATTTTTGACAATTGCCAATATATTAATGGCAATATGTGTCTTTATAATACGGTGAAAATTTATATTCTATTTATATAAAAAACTAAATTTGTCTTATTTTAAACATTCAAATATAGATGTTAATGATATTTTTTAAATTATCTAGTATTGGTTCACGTGTTACTGAATCAATTTTAATAAAATAAAATTCTGCTACTAATTTTGTTAGGAAATTGTACAGGTTTTCTCAGATTATATCCAAATAAGTATAAAGTAATTTTGATTTTTTTTGTTGAGATTTAAAGAAAATGTAATTATTACCTACCTTAATAGTAATTTAAGTATATAAAGTAACTCAATTATAACTAAAAAAATGTATATTTGCGACAGAATTGTGAATGTTATATATTTTTTTTAATATAATTTCAGTAGCGGTGAGATTGTATCGTCAAAGTTACTCGAAGGCTAGTTCGAATTAAAGTTTCAATTTGAATAATAATTGTGTAAATAATCGGACTCGCTGCATGAAATGTAATTAGAACGAATTAATTAACATTAATATGCGTGAGTTAATTACTTGAGGTTAAGGTTATTTTTCTTTGTATGTTACTTTAATATTTATCACATATAATGTTACTTACTCGTGGCTGAAAATGTTCCTTATGGAAACCTTTCCTCCTCTCTCTCCAACTAACTATATGTCAATGGTCAAATGGAAGTGGAGATGGTAAGTGGTCATTATAGAATTTGCCATTATCCTTGGCAATTGAGATGTTGTGTCTCTTGTGCTTGTTTACACTGGCTTACTCAGTCTTTAAACCGGAGTACAAGAGTACTAAGTATGCACACATGCTTGCACAAAGACCTAACATAATGTCGGTTTCGCGAAAAGTGTCAGACTAAATTCAGAGCAAAAAGCCAAGTCAATTCAGTTCTTTATGGAAAGCTGATAGTGTAATACGAGCTCAGCTGTTTATAATCATAAATAACCCAGTCATCACCAGTCTATGAGCCCAGCTGTTTATATAATCAACCCAGTTGTAGCCAAATTTGTCAGGACCACATTACATTACATTCGTCAGGTACATTGTGAATGTCTTTAATTAATACGTAATACCCTAATAGCTGAGATGACCCAGTGGTTAGAACGCGTGTATCTTAACCGATGAATGCGGGTTCAAACTCAGGCAAGCACCACTATATATATGTGCTTAATTTGTGTTTATAATTCTTCTCGTGCTCGGCGGCGAAGGAAAACATTGTGAGGAAACCTGCATGTGTCTAATTTCATCGAAATTCTGCCACATGTGCGTTCTACCAACCCGCATTGGAACAGCGTGGTGAAATATGTTCCAAGCCCTCTCCTTAATGGAAGAGGAGGCCTTATCCCAGCAGTGGGAAATTTACTTTACTTTACTTTACCCTAATAGAAGTTTTAATTATGATTTGTTTATTTGAAATGTATTTAAGTATATGTAGCAGTTAGTGATTTAGTGCATGTAGGTGTTATTAACGAACAAGGTCGATACACATTTGTGTGAAGGATAAATCGATTTATTTTGTATTTATTTCGATTAAACTCGAGTAACGAGTTACAAGGCGGCTTATGAATTTAAATATTTATGTACCTTCTAATGAATATGTAAGTTTGTGTTTTTGATATAGAACTGTGTATTTGTATTGGATATTCGCATTGTTTTTCTTTTTGGCAAATAAATTTGATTTATTGTATATTTGTTTTCTATTTTTTCTTAAACTTTTCATCTGATTGAGACTGAACTGTGTGTATGCAGTGCTTTTCTTGGTGGTAGGGCTTTGTGCAAGCCCGTCTGGGTAGGTACCACCCACTCATCAGATATTCTACCGCTAAACAAAAGTACTCAGTATTGTTGTGTTCCGGGTTAAAGGGCGAGTGAGCCAGTGTAACTGTGTAGTCACGAGGGACATCTTAGTTCCCAAGGTTGGTGGCGCATTGGTGATGAAAAGGAATGGTTAATGTTTCTACAGCGCCATTTTCTATGGGCGGTGGTGACTACTTACCATCAGGTGGCCCATATGCTCGTGTGTACTAATGACACCGGCCCAAAAAAACCGCCTTTTTCTACTAGTGCGAAGTCTAGGCGAGTAGGTTATACCTATATGTATGTATATCAGAAATAAATACAGTGTATATTTTTTGTTTTATTATTCGTTCATCTTAATCTAAGGAATCTCTCAATCTTTCCATACGACAGCGTTCTTAATGCCGTTTTGAAAAATTGTAATAACCATACTGTATTATTTTAATCTATTATCGTACTGTTTTAAGAATAAGGAATTTCATACATTTAAAAAAAAACTAATCTTTGTTTTGTTAAGTTTCCGGTTATTAAGGTGATGTTATTTTGAACACGGGCTCATATCTACTAATCACTTAATTAAGCAATTAAAAATGTGATAAAGTTTAATATCATTCATTACTTACATATGCGAGCGCCTTAAATTAAAAGTATAATCATTTTAGTATGAAAATAAACAACGATCTGTTTTTATTTTTTAATTTTTATTTAATTTTTACCGAGGCAAAGGTACTAGCTATAAATCATCACAAATTTTTCGACTCAGCTCCTCTTTTTGTCACAAAATGTTATAATTGAAAATTAAAATGTCAGTACTGTGTACTGTAATGCGTGGCAATAAAGTTTTTTGTTGTTTTTATATGTTAGATTAATAATAAGTGTAAAATATAGAAATTTAAATATTTAAAATATAGAAGGTACATTGACCAGACCGCCAAAGATATTAGGCGAGCGAGCCCGAATCCGCGCATAAGTGAAACCAACAAGGCAAGTTGTTTGCGTACCGTCCCGTATCTATTCACAGCGATACTTGCTACTGGATGTCTGTGTGTCGTGCGCAAGTGGGGCCAGAAATATTTTTAATCCAAACAAATATGCGGCCGCTCTTCAAAATAAATATTTCGGACGAACAGTTAGGGAGCTTGCAGTATGAATGAAGTTTAAATTGATTTCACTCGCAGACTTGATTTACTTCGAAAAATTGAAACGCATTTATCGTTAAGTCTCTTAAGTGGTCAGAGGTCTCATCTAGCTAATTTGGGATAGTGGATACCTATGTGGTAGAATTTCATCCACCGCAAGAGATATAAACGCAAATTAAGCACATGAAAACTCCATGCTTGTCTGGTTTCGAATACGAAATCTTTAGTTTCTGTTACGTGCCATTTCTGTATTGTTTTATAAAACGTTAATACTTTATAGTTTTGGAAAAAATATTGTTTTAATATTGCAGACTAACGTGTTTGATAAAGATACAAATAGCAGATTGTTTAATTATAACTGTTAGAGTATTCATTCCGTAATATTTATGATATAAAATTTGATAATCAATATAATAATTAAATAATGTGCAATTAAAACTAATGTACGCTCTTGGAATCGAAAGACTTGAACCTTGGAGGTATAATACAAAAATATTTCTAAAATATAATAATTTATATAGTATATGTATTAACGTACATCTTTGCCTTATTGATAGAGCTGGTTTAATCTGTGCTAAGAGAATCGGGATATCAATTCATCTGAAAAATACTGTTAGAATTCTTAGTGCCTTGTTATTTAGTCGAAATTTACTATTGTATTTATTTTGTCATATTGTTACTATTTCCTATTTCAATTTATTTAAGTCTTTTAAATGTCCTTATAAAGTCTTTGCATTTATATTATATCATGATTTTTAAAGTTAAAAAAAGTCATATTGCTAAAATCAAGTGTGAAGTACCCTCAATCCGATATAAAAACCAACGATGACCAGAGCCGGATCACTTAGGACAAAAAGAGCGCGTGTTTACGCTTCGTGCCGCGATACGGACAGTATAATATGGGTGACTGTTACTCTGCGCGTGTTATTAGCGACAAGCGATTTTATAACAAAAACAACAACAACAACAGCCTGTAAATTTCCCTCTGCTTGGTTAACGCTCCCTTTGAGGAGAATGATGTTCCACTGCGGGTTAGTGTGGCATACACATGTGGCAGGATTTCTATGAAATTAGTTGTCTCACGATGTTTTCCTTTACCGCTGAGCAAGAGATGAGTTATAAACACAAATTAAGCACATGAATATTCAGCGGTGCTTGCTTGATTGGGTTTGAACCCCGCTATTATCAGTTAAAATGCACGCGTTCTAACCACTGGGTAATTTCGGCTTATTTAGCGATTTTACGTATAGAGGATTAACATATAATTCGGCTTAATATATATATACCCCACTATACAGCAGCTCTCATGATTTTCTAGTGTCAAGGATATATACATACGTTTAAGATATTATAGGCTTGTTAGTAACAGGGTAAGTGGGGTTAATCTCATAATTTGATATGACAGCAAATCACATACGGTATCTTCAAACTAACAATTCTAAATACAGATTGCTTCTAAATTTTATCGTAAATTTGGATTCATTTATAAACACTCACAATGTCTAGACACTAGATAGCTACTAAATAAGTTTAATCGTAAATTTTGATTCAGATGTCTGCTGGTTAGTTGAATTAATGAGGCTGAAAATTTTAAATACTAAGCCAATGATTAAAGTCGAAGTAAAAATGTATCTTAATTATACAGTTTTAGGGGATTTTTTGAAGAACGAATATAAAAACGTACTTTTTTCTACAACAACAACAACAGCCTGTAAATTCCCACTGCTGGGCTAAAGGCCTCCTCTCCCTTTGAGGAGAAGGTTTGGAACATATTCCACCACGCTGTTCCAATGCGGGTTGGTGGAATGCACATGTTGCAGAATTTCTATGAAATTTTTCACATGTAGGTTTCCTCACGATGTTTTCCTTCACCGCTGAGCACGAGATGAATTATAAAGACAAATTAAGCACATGAAACAGCGGTGCTTGCCTGGGTTTAAACCCGCAATCATCGGTTACTCCCCCTTCATCTCGACTCACTTTTACTGTATTGTACTTGTATTGTACTTTTTTTCTATCAATATTAATTTATATTTATATAACACTAATTGGTTTTAATTCAACTTGCACCACACACTAAAAGAGAGATGTTTACACCGACCGAACCAGCGATAGTCGAGTAATTGTAACTGTTTCCAGAATCGAAAATAATCAGGAACGTTTATAAGGTGCGATACGACATCAAACAGTGGATCGTTGGCCGGCTAGTTTATAGGCGAAGGAAAATAGCGTCTGATCTATTCGTTGCAGTTGATACATGGACGGTTTGAGATCGGCGTGTTGAAAAAAACGCGCTGATTCTCTATTTAAACTAACAGATTCTCTTGAAGCTTTCATTTAGGTCTAATTGAAGCAACCTGCTTGGAAATTGATAAACTTCAATTTACTATATATGCTATAATGTATAGATTATTAAATACTAATAGATTTGTGTAAGAAGAAAGTGTGATTATTCCAGGTGTAAATTAGCTATTTTCTGATTATCTTGGCAATAATTAATGTAATCTAAATATGTGAGTAGGCATTATAGTTTTAAGGCTTTTATAAGTATTAAAAAGAAAATCAGTTTTTCGTTTTATTGTGTTTATTTATACTATAGGTAACTTAGGTTTAAACCAGATTAGAAATGAAATATAAATTTATATGATACTAATGTTTGAAAGCATTCTTGCCACGCGGTCAAGATTTATACACTAACTAGTTTTAGTTCATATTTGTATATATTTAAGCATTGAATGTGATTAAACAATATAAAACATTATTTGGCTCTAATTATAAATAAGCTTTCAACATTAAATAATTTAGTTAAAAGTAAAAACAGTAAAAATTATTGTTACATATTAAAATATGTCTTAGTATTACAATTTTTATATTGACTTTTATAATTTGTAGTCAACGTAGTCCGTTACATCAATCTCCCTGCTCTCCGAAAATTAGCATATGTAATTCTTGTGTAGATACGAGGCATTTAAAACTCTCGACCGGCTATTTATATTTAATACCACGTAATGCAGAGGTAAATGGTTAACCGGAGAGAAAAGTAAATCTATTGTGTCTTCAATGAAACGAAAAGTCGGCAGTAAAAGTGACCATAAGAAAATAATCGATGTAAAACCGCGGTACCCTGTGTAGTGGTTACTTTAAATAGCTTTTTAAAAGTTTGCTTTCGTTTGTCGTAAAAATGCACTCGAAGTTGATTTAAAATCCGTACACTAACTCTGTGAACATTATATCTTTAAATATACATTAACCGACACTCAGTATGTTTGATTATCTGGGGTGATTCAAACATTCGTTCCCATTATTATTTTGAAATAATTATCTAACTATGTTGTAGAAACTCTTTTTGGTGGAATAGGTTGACGGACGAGCATATGGGCCACCTGATGGTAAGTGATCACCATCACCCATAGACAATGACGCTGTAAGATATTTTAACTATTACTTACATCGTCAATGCGCCACTAACCTTGGGAACTAAGATGCTATGTCCCTTGTGCCTGAAGTTACACTGGCTCACTCACCCTTCAAATCGGAACACAAAAATACTGAGTACTGTTATTTGGCGGTAGAATAACTGATAAATGGGTGGTACCCACCCAGACGGGCTTGCACAAAGCCCTACCACCAAGTAGTGATACTTCACAACAAATTTCATCGAATTTTTGGTTCATTGGTTTGGTCGTGAAAGAGCAACAGACAAACAGACAGAGTTACTTTCATATTTATAATATACATACTGTTGTTTAGCGGTAGAATAACCCGCCTGAGTAGGTACCACCCACTCATCAAGTGGGTGGTACCTACTCAGGCGGGTTCGCACATAGCCCTACCACCAAGTTAATTTATCGCACATTAATTCAAATAAAATGAACGGGTCAAATTTAGCAATGCTGAGGTTCTTCCATTTGAGTATTTTAATCATTTTGATATCAAAGGGAATCTAGAAATACATAGATTTGGTTAACCAATACTGACGTCATATAGTTAAACAAAGATTGTAAGAAAAGTCCAAAAGCTAGGTGAAGATCAAATCCCGAATTGAACCTGTATTATCGGTTAAAGTCTCCGCGTTCTAACCACTGAGCCATCTCGGTGGCTTCTCGACATATAAACGTATAATATATAGATACTACATGTATATGTACATATATTACTGAGTTGAGTTTATTATAAGTATGACTTTTTGATGAAATGAAATTTGTGATTACATAGGTAAATAATATATAAGTAGTTTTGTTCAATTGATTATAATTAATTTCATATTAGGATGGTATTTCTTTGTTTTATTTAATAAACTGTTAGACCACAAGTTATTCAGAAAAGTACCCACTGTATTTTATTCTAAAAAATTTAAATATTTAGGTAGGTAGTTATAACGCTATAATTATGTAAATAATGTCGTTAAATCCAAATATAATACATAACATGTAACATTAAAAACCTTATTTGAAATATATCACAAGTTTTTTAACTTTATATTTTTCAATGAATATATTTTTTTAATTTAACTGTGTTATTTTAATTTCATTAATGTTTAAGTTTTATACATTCTTAACGTGTACATTATTCTGTAAAAACGATTTACATAAACGTGCAAAAACTAAAACAACGGTAGTAGATTCGTTCTTCGTTAGTTTTTTAAAACGATAAGAGATGGCGCCACTTGTATCATCTCTACATTTATATTAAAAGTGCTTTGAGCCTGATGATGTAGGATGACGTTTTTTCCTTTTATTATGCCTCAATCTCGACGCAATAAAATTAATGACTTTAAGTTCGTGACAAGTGCAGAGTGAATGATTTATCATAAAATTTTCAATCGAGTGTTATTTTTAACATATTACCCAGAAATTGTATAAATAAAAACTTTATATTATCCTCATTTAACTACGTATTTCATTGAATAACAAATTATATTTGATATTAATTTAGTTTTATCAGTGCCTTACACTCGTTCTCCATATGTGTACAAAACAAAGCGAGTTATTCAAAATGTCATATAGCAAAATATTCTAAATTCCAATTATTTCCTCCAAGTACTTTCGATCATTTTACAAGATTAAATAAAACATAAAGGTAACATAGAAACGTTAAGAATATCTTATTTATAATTCATAATTGGTTCAAGATAATAATCTACACGTCGTGTGCAAGATTTTTGTAATTAGTTATAAACAGTAAAACCTTTTTGTTGATGATAAACCTCCTTCGTATACCTAAGGTTCGTTTTTATTGAGAAATTATGTATTAATTATTTTTTGTATACAAAACAGATTTGATTAACATAGTTTGCGCAGAATAAAAAAAATAATGTTTTCGGTATGTAGAGTAACCTGTAATGTATTAGGTTACTTCCAGTTCGTACAAAGACGTATTATTGTTATTTTGTTTACTTATAACATAATTTGACAAAGTAAGTTTTCTTTTATGTTACCTATAGGCTTAGGACCTTTATAGAGTGCCTACCTACATTTTTATTTTCATTTTCATTTACAGACTTTAAATTATTTACTAATATGAGAATTAATAACATCCAATGCTTAAATATATACAAATATGAACTAAAACTAGTTACTGTATAAATCTTGATCGCGTGGAAAGGTGGCAAGAATGCTAGCAGCATTTTCCGTTGAATCGCAATGCCGATCCTCTGGGCAAAAAACGAACCAGCTCCTCCTTTCAAAGACTTTAACTAGTTCGTTAAAAGTATCATATTTATCATTTTTAGTTTCTATAGAGTTTTTAGATAAACAGTTAAGGGTGAAGGGTCTGATATAAATTTAAACGTTGTTCATGAGATCATTTTAATAAAAGTGTAAATAAAAAACAACATGAGGTAATAATAAAGTTCTATATGTTATTCTTACTATAAGTAAAACTTATAATAGGAATTTAATACTAACTATTACATAGGTTAATTAAGAAAAACGTCAAAACATTTGATATATATACAAAATAACAAATACTTTTTAAATTGAAGGCTCGAAACACAAGAAATATACACATTGCCAGTTATATCATTACGTGCAATAGTTTAGATTTAATGCTTTACAAACTTGGGGACAGGAATAGCCATCACTGGTACTGGACGAAATTAGCCTATGCAGCGTTTCCGTGGGGACGATAGGTACTTACTATGCTCTCTCGTAAAGGTACTACCTAGCAACCGCTATCGAATTTATCAAGCTGATTTATGTATAATAATGTTAATTTTCTATTTATTTACAAAGGAATGTTATATTTTACATTTGTTCAATTCTGGTTTTAAATGATTCAGTATATTTTGGAATTACAAATAATACATTGTATTATTTTTTTAATTGATACCTGTATGTAATGATTTCGGTAGCGCTTATATTCGAATGTGATCGAAGTGTCAAGTATATGTAATACTGGATCAAGTTTTATCGGGAATATATTTATGAAGGGTAGCGATATTTAGATAGTGTACATTTTAATATCAAGACTGAGTTGATTCCATTTATTAGAAGTAAAAGTAGAGAGTAATATTGCTGCATCAATTTACAGCCATTGACCTTAACTTACTTAAGTGTTATTGTGTTCGGAGTGAACTTGTTTAAATTGATACATTTAAATGTTTATATTCATGCGTTTATAAATGTGGAATTGATATCTGCGGAGGATCTCGTAAATGTGTCATTGTACTCGATTTCGTCGAAATCGGCGTCGGTACGTGCAATTTATTAGAATAACGAGCTCTATGTAAACCTCTGTACATTGCGGCAGAACTAACCACTTAATTCCATGGATCGGCCCGATTCGAAGCGTATCTGTGTATAACGAAGCGTACTGCGCGATGCACGCGAGACACGCAGCCGTATGCACTTACCCGAGTGCGGTATGTAGTTACGTAACGACATGTGATGCTTTACTTCTCTCGTGTTTACAGTGGTCGCTTCGAGAGCGAGTGTCGCTTGTCCCCACTGCGCATCGATCCGCTCCGCCCAGCGCTCGCTCCTCCCACCTGGCCCCCTTGCACCCCCACACACCGGCCCCGCGACGTCTCCCCGCCCGGCCGGCCTTTGTCGCGCGCCGCCCGCGCGGTCACCTGTGTCGCACGTCCTCAGTCGCAAAGCGGCCGCGTCGCGCGCCACCCGCTTCGTATTACGCGCTATATTATGACAGTGACGTGATGGAGGGCAAAGAGTTCGGTGCGGTACCCGGCTTGCCCGCCGGTTTGGACTATTTTATGATGCCCCGTGTCAGCCAGCCCGCGCCTCAATTTGACTTTAGAAAATTAGGCGCGAGTTTTAGCGGACGGGATGAAGAAAAATGTGAAGAGCGACGGTCTCCCGAGTATCCACCGGAGCGTCGTGATCCACCACCTGCGCCTTGGCCCCTCGGCCTGGGTGTACAGTTCGTCAACCCCGCTACGGGAAAGAAAAGAGTGCAGTGCAATGTATGCTTAAAAACTTTTTGCGATAAAGGCGCGCTAAAAATACATTTTTCGGCGGTGCACTTGAGAGAGATGCACAAGTGTACAGTGGAGGGGTGCACTATGATGTTTAGCTCTCGGCGGTCTCGGAATCGACACAGCGCTAATCCGAATCCTAAGTTGCATTCCCCGCACGTGAGACGCAAGATCTCGGCACACGATGGCAGGTCTGCGCAGCCGTTCCCACTGCTGCCGGCATTAGCTCGTTTGCCATTACCACCGCCTGCTCTACTTCCGCCTGAATTCGCCAGTCGTCTTCAGCCTCCACTTGCAGCACCTGGACCTCCTCACCTACCTCCTCGAGTTCCTCTCGATGATCTCCGTAACTTCAGTGAAATTGAAAAAATGTATAGAAAAATCCCAAGTCCCGATGAACCTCGACGTGCACTAGATCTTGTCAAGCCCAATGTACACGACGAGGAGTCGATCAGCTTCAGTGAGAATAATGAAGAAATTTCTGATGATGAAGACAAGGATAAAACAAAAATACAGATCGAATCTAATGAAGAAGAAAGATTGAATTACACCGATGAACCAGAGGACTTAAGTGTAAACAAAAAGAAGAATGACGAAAAGCCCTCACCAATGCAATCTGATTCTGGTACTCGAGCAGACCCCACCGTTGCTGATGAAAAATCATCCTTGGTTCCTAATAAACGTAAAAGAAAAAGTGGCAATCCTACAAGGTGTTCACAAAACAATGAGTACAGTGTATCCGACGAAGAGTACAATAGTGATATTTTTAGAAACCTTTCGACCCCCAGTTCTAGTCGAGCAGACGAGGAGCCATTATCTCTTAAAAAGCAAAAACCAGAAAAATGGGAGTCATTTCAGAACAGTGATGAACCGACTGTGGACTCGGAATCCGTAACAAGGGTGAAGCCTGAAAGTGAATCTGATGACGAATCGAGTGCGCCCAGTGTTGTTCGTGAAGGATTAAGACTGCGTTCCGATCTTTACACGCCGAGTGACAGTGGGAGCGACTTACACACGATCGAAGAACGACTTGCGCGAGCACGTTCACCCTCCGCGAGCAGCGACAGGACAGATGAACGACCGGATATTAACGATCTCGAAATTCCTATCGATGATGAAAATCCCGATCGTTGCACTGCTTGCGGGAAAATATTTCAGAACCACTTCACGTTGCGCATGCACTTCAGAAACGATCATTTAAAATTGCTTCATCCATGTGACGTAAACGGTTGTGACGCCGCGTTTCCTTCACGGAGGAGTCGGGACAGACATAGTTCAAATGTAGATCTCCACCGACGTCTGCTGTCAACAGGTTCACCTGCCACCCACGAACAGAAGCCGGCGTTTGAAGTGAATGCAGAACTACTCAATAAATTATATGCTGATATTAAGGGTCTCGCATCAACGCTCGAAAGCCTAAGATATGGTGGCGAGGAGTCTTCTCAACTACCTACTTATGTGACTGAAACAATGAAGTTTTATAGTAGAAATTTAACTGCATTGCAAGCCGGGTTTTTTCCTCAGCTAGGCAATCGAGGATTTTTTCCGAGCCCGTTTCTGATGGGCAGTGGAACCCCGCAACCCGGAGGTTTATACGGCGCCCCAGCGGGAGCTCATTCAGCTCGAGAGTCGCTGTCCCCTTTATCGGCGTCATCCCCACCAGTGATATCTCCGGGGAGGCTGGACGCTGCGCACGCGCGCCCTCGCGAAGACGCTAAACTGCTTTTTCGCGAGACCTCCGAATCCTACAAGAAGATGACGTCACTCTGCGAGCGCCAGGACCAGCTCTACCAGCACCACGTCCCGGTGTCATGACGCAACCCGTACAACCCCCGCGCATCCTGGTGATACCTCACTCTCTAAAGCCCGTGGCGCAAAGACTCTGTATATTTAATTGTTAATAATTTTAATTGTGTTAATTCTATCATATTTCGTTTTGTATTTTCTTGTGATATTTAGACAAATATATCGTAATTATCGATCCCACGAACTGTAAGTTGATAGGGATATTACCGCTTGGGTATTAAGTTGGCGTTTGTGAAGCGAAGTGCAATAGTCTCGAATGTTATAAATATTAATGTACTCGGCGGCGTACGATGTGGTATCGTGTGGAGTATTCGTAATCGATGTTGAAAGTAAGCGTTATAATGATCGGCTTCAATTATTGTTCTGGCGCAATAAACTCATTGAGGAAAAGTACGATTGTTTTTATTTCTACGACGGTCGGTGAGTGTGCCGAATCACAGAGGTAATCTGGTTACGGCTTATTAATAACAATGTTGACGGTAACGAGCCCCGCTCGAGGGGCACGTCAAGTGGAAACGACCATCTGCCTACACACTTTTTGTTGCTTGCTCAGCGGTCACGCTTCTTTAATGAACTCCTTTTTTCAAAACAATTTAAATTACCAAGAGGGCTGAGTATAATTGCAAATATTTAATAATAAGTAGATTTCAGTTTAATTTATTCATTCAATTTAATTATAACAAAACTAATGAGCCATAATTAGTTGAATCTTTATTGATATTCCAAACTATAAATTGAAACTAGATGCTTCCGTATTTGAATAGAAATTATATGATCGCTCGTAAATGTCATGTCGAATTCTCGACTGAACATTTTATGACATAATTAAAATTGCCTACAAATTTTAACTAATCTGATTAATTAGAAAATAATTATGTTTACATGAAATATTAATAATGACTGTCATACTTCCTCTTATTTCGGCGTTAATTGAATTTACGTCGGTAATATTTTTCTTGATTACAAACAACCCTATCCTATCCATAATATACTTAATTGCTTTTTTTATCGTTAGAATTTATTTATCATTATTTAGTAACAAAACATCCAAAAATAAAACCTTAGTATTTGTAACATTTTTAACTAGTCAAAATAAGGAATATAATATTATCATTAAAATACTGATTTTCAATCTAATTATTATTTAATTTATTTAATAATAATTTAATATATTTAATGTGTACATTACATTACATACATTAAAAATATTTAAAAAAGGTAATATATGTGCCTAACAAGACAGCACTGTCGTTTACTAAGGATTACATCCAGATAACTCTTGGATCTGATAATATTTTTATTATTAAAATAGTTCAATGAACTCATTGACATAAATAAAACGCTGAATAAATATAAATATTTGAAATATATTCAATTTTCGAATTTTATTTAAAATGTCTTAAAGTTTCAGTTCCAAAAATATGCTTCCCAGTACCCAAGCAATTGCTATACAATTAAATTAAAAAAATAAAACTTATTTATAATTAGTAGAACACCTTGCTCAACATCTGGATGATGAGATCTGGATCAAGAGAGCCGAGCTACAGTGTCTAAGATACGGTAATCGTAATCAAAGATTGCGGGTTCGAACCCACGCAAGCACCTGAGCTGTTTATGTACATGAGCTTAACTTGTGTTTAGTACAAATAAGAACTACTCTACATTGCTAGAAATACATATTTCACCCATAGGAACATCATAATCAGCAGATCTTCTTGAGAGCAGAACCTCAGAAGATACTTTTGACCAACAGTTGCTTTGTGCTAGTTATTAGCAACCAGTACTAAACTACTAGTTACTCATATATAAGACGCAATATATGTAATACAATCTTACATATATGTCATTAAAGAGTTTTAAAATAAAATAACTTATCTCTTTTTTACAATGAAACAAAATACTATTGATAACAATTCTAGAAATTCGTTTTTTTTTTAATTAGATCTACGTTTTGATGTTCGTACTATTGTTAGAATTGTATCGCCGAATTGTTATCATTCCTACATAACGATAGGTATGCCTTTAATTTAAAATACCTAGATTATAATATTAATTAATAAATTGTATGCTCTATATACGAGCTATTTGCAACAACAACAACAGCCTGTAAATTTCCCACTGCTCTACCAAGGCCTTCTCTACCATTGAGGAGAAGGTTTTGAAACATATTCCACCATGGTGTTCTAATGCGGGTTGGTTGAATACACGTTTGGGAGAATTTCTATGAAATTAGATGCAGGCAGGTTTCCTCACGATGTTTTCCTTCACCGCTGAGCACGAGATGAATAAACACATATTAAGCACATGAATCAGCGGTGCTTGTCTGGGTTTGAATCATCGGTTAAGATGCACGAGTTCTAACCACTGGGCCATCTCGAGTCACGTTACTATGGCCGAATCATGCAAATGTCAACAACAATTGTAAAATGTTTCATCTCATTCGGATGAATAGTACAGGAATACATAAGATGTACTATGGATGAAACAAATTTCTTTATAATAAATAGAATATCATACACAACGCTTATCTTCATCATAAGAAGTATTATAATGCATATTGATAATTTCTTTAGTGTATATCCTGATGTAGTAGGTTGGTACGAGGTTGTTAGGTAAAAAGAAACACTTTATCTATACCTAACTTTATCTTTATCTTTACTTGGCGGTAGGGCTTTGTGCAAGTTGGTCTAGGTGGGTATTTCCTCCTTATCAGATATTCAACCGCCAGTCAGCAATACATATTTTTGTTTTTTAAAGGGTAACTGAGCCAGAAATTGTAGATGTACAAAGGTCATATATATCTTAGTTTCCAAGTTAGCTGGCACGTTTATTTCTAACAGTACCTACCAATTACCTTAGTTGCTCGACTACCTTATATTATTAATGCGACAGTAACTCTGGCTGTCTCTCTGTTATGCTTTGGTCGTGGGGCCAAACAGCTAAACTAAATTTGATGAAATTTGTTAGACGTGACTTGTGAGACAAGTTTTCATCCCTGGACAATTGTTTTATCTAAAATGCAAACAAAGCCGAGGAATGCAATTAGTGTAAACCATTTTATAAAATTTCATTTTTTTTTTGAATGTTTAAACAAATGAATTCATATAGGTATGTGTTATTATTATTATTTGGTGGGCAATTTTAGAGACTATAATAAAGTTTAAAATACTTAAGTTTGTGTACATAAATGTACACGAGGCAATAAATTCCATAGGCTTATATATATTCTCGGTATGTTCCATAAAAGCAATAATATTTCATAATAACTGCAAGAGATCTTTGATTAAGATAATCTAATTATATTTAAATATATATAATTAATTCTATATATAATAAATTTGCATTTTTTTTTCATAATTATTTTTCCATACACGTGTAACTGGTACGTATAAACTTAAAATTCTTCCAAAGCAAATTTACAATTTAACATTTTTCTATGTATTTTTATACAACTTTTCCAAAAATTCCTAAAATATTTAATTACTTATGTCTAACAAAATATTTATAACGTGGAATCTGATTTCATACACTAAGAATGTAAGTCTACGTCCACAATGACAGTGGAACGAACGTGAGAACGAACACAGACGAAATATATTCTTGCCGTACATAATTATAGGACGATCGCGCTAATTCGTTGTTCTAAGTCCAACTTTAAAACTATATAGACTTGCTTCAATGCTTAAATTGGTTCCGTAATTCATATTAATTCGTTAAACTTTTTCGCATCAAATTAGGGGTCAACCTCAATAAAATGTCATAGTACATATTATATCGAATTGTATACAATCTGAAAACGATAATGTGATATACGTTTGAACAATACAATAAAAAATAACTAAGCCTTTGTGACCGAATAGATCTATAGCAGTCTGTGTACACCTCTTTTTGACTAATATTTGAAGTTTATTCCACTACTCTGACACAATGCAAGTTATAGGGAATACATGGCAGATTTTTACCCGAGATATAAGTTAACTCCAGATGTTTTCCTTCACGAATAAACGTTGATCATTGAATGATAATCAACGTAATGTAATCATGAAGCATACAAAAATACACGAGTGTTTATTAGGATTTGAACTGGCACTCATATTGGAAAACACAAACGCAAATAAAAAGTCATAAAAACAACTGTCAATTGAATATGCCGCGAAATTTTCATTGCGCTCTTAGAGAACCCTAATTGACCACTATTAAGAAACATCAAGGTTCACCTGACGCATGATCACATTTTTAATCGTAATAACATGCTGTGGGATTGACAAAACGCTCTAAGGATTTAAGGAGTCGTTTTAACGATTGAGTTTTTTGTTCAATCATAATTGATCATTTGTTTAAAATAACCTTGCGCTTTAAAACGAGTCCGTAAACACAATAACGTGCGTTTATAATTAGGGGACGGACGGGCAAGAAGGATATGTTAATTTTAAAAATAAATAAAAAATATATATCATAATCATGCTTATAATTGACTTTGTTGATTACAATCTTTGGTAACAAAAGAATCATAATAAACCTAAAAAATAACAAAAATTAAAATCTTCTTCAATTTAAAAACATTTTTTTAAAACTTGGGTGATTATCCGTTTTGCCCACCCATGGCGGGTAAAATGAATACACCGGTCGGGCAAAATGAATACATGGATCGGGCAGAACAAATAATGAAAACTAATCAAAACAATCATCACAGAAATATGATCCTCGGCCGGAATATGAAGAACAAGCTTCATGGGTCCACTCTCGGCAAACATCACACTGTATCCAATCTTCGATTGGGGGATGTTGGTACTGTTCTTTGCAGACAGTGCAAAAGAAGGCTTGTTCTTTATTTTCTTTATTTTTGGATGGGCCTTTCTTGGCACGTACCTTCCTCATTTTAACATTTGATGGACCAGGGGTGTCGAACGAAACTTTTTTTTTCGCTATTATTGCATCACGCTTTTCTTTTTGTGCCATCTTTATTGGTGTACTGGTTAGAATTTCAGATTTTTGTTGCTTTCTCCCCGACATATTTCTTTTTTTTATTTCGACAGGAATTGGTCTGATTTCTTGTAGAATATTCGAATCTGGTGTGCTTGGTGTTTGGAAGTTCCGTGAATTTTCATTATTCGCTGTATTTGTGATATCTGGGTGAGAAGTGTTGGGGTCAAGGCTTTGGGAGGAGACTGTGTCCGGTGATGCACAGCGATTGGCTGAAAATGATGTAATTGACTCACTTGTTGTAGTATTTTGCTGATCTTCTCTTCTAGGGCTAGTGATGTTTGTTTCTGATATGATGTTCGCAGCATTTCCTTGATAAACCTCAGACGGCGCAAAATGTTCATCCCCAATAATCTGACTATTGAATGGATATATCCCGCTTGCACGGAATCCACTGATTGCATTTGCTGGTACAGCTCCTTTCAAATACGCTCCCGTAAAAAGTTTCGCAATGTCATACTGATCGATAGTTCTGCCTGGATGTTGTTTCTGGAAAGTATTAACTTCGATCTCAAAGTATTTTTTTATTGGACCGTAGACTGCAATGTCCAATGGTTGTAGTTTGTGTGACGTGTGGGGTGGAATTGACAAAAATATGATATTGTTTTTCGTTGCAAAATCAAGTGCTTCATAACTCTTGTGTGATTGGTGATTATCTAATATTAACAGCGCTTTATGTTCTGTAGTGGGACGCACTTTTTGTACAAATATTTGTAACCAGTCTAAAAATTTCTGAGAATTAATTCATCCACTGTCTGTGGTCGTAGCTTCCGCACCAGGAGGAGCACCGTCTAAGAGCCTTGGATTGAGTCTCTTTCTCTTAAAAATGAAAAACGGCGGGATAAATCTTCCAGATGCACTACAGCAGCACACTACGGTTGTCAAAACTCCTTTTTCATTGCTTGAAATAATTCCAACCTGTTTTTTTCCATAGGTTGATAATACTTTAGGTGGTTTGGTTGATGACGTCCTTACTCCTGTCTCGTCCATATTAAAGATCATATCCGGTTCAATATTATGTTTTACTACAACTTCTTCCAACAATAGATAAAATCTATTAACAGCTTCTCGGTTGAATCCTTTGACTCGAGCTATAGATGTTGGCTCCGGCGATCTTAGTGTCAATGTTGGATGGCGTAGTTTGAAGTTTTTAAACCATCCTTTCCCAGCTATGTTTCCGGAAAAAACACGAGCTTTGCCTTTCTTTCTAGCAAATTCTCCAACTATTTGCAGGAATTCGGTTCGCGTGAGGCCATAAAACAGAGAGTCCATTTTTTGGACATACAACAACAACTCCTTTTCTTCCTCTGGCGTAAAAACAGACTCAAAGCGGCCTAATTTCTTTTTTGAAGAACCACTCTCAATGTGGCGGTGTAAGGTTGCATAGGGAATACCATACATCTTACTTGCTCGTAATTTTGACGTTTTCTTAGCTTCTTCCATTGCTTTAGCTAAGTTTTCTTGAGACCAATTGGCCCGATCAGTCTTACGCTTATACGTATACACCATCTGCAACAGATGATTATTTATTAATGCAATGTTTTAACACATACCGTAATAATCAGCAAACAATGAATAAGGAGGGCAAAACGGATACTATTCTTTTTGCCCGGTTTCGTTTTGCCCGCTCGGGAGTTTTCAATATAACCTCAACATTTAAAAAATACGGTTCCTGAAAAAGCAAGACAAATATGCTTCTTTGCACGTCTAATTACATCAAACTTTATTAAAAATATTGAAATACGGATAGTACTGAATACATTAAAACAAACTTATGATACTTACTGCGATTTTATGGTAATTTTTAAACGAAAATCCTTTCCGTGCACGTTAAAACTTGTTTACCTATTTGCGCTATCGGCGGCACTCTTCGCGGTAGCCGCTTGTGTGCGACGAATCAAATAGACATATGTTTGTCTCTTTCTAGCTGTCATGTCGTGTACTAGACTAGGTATTCTTTATGCCCGCCGTCTCCATTATGCCCGTCCGTCCCATACTTAATACAATATTGGTGATGTGTTATGAATGTTAATTATTGGTTTAAATTTAGATATTAATAAGATATGCAGAAGATTAGATGCTCGTGGGGCGCGTGACTGCTAGCTGTTAGGGAGCGGGATTTTTTTTCTTCGCTGGCTTTAATTTGCGTTAGTATTTCTTTTAGTAGATTTATTCACTGGAGAAAAGCGATAGGTCCTGTTCTTCCAGCTTGTTCCAATTTTTGGTACCAGTCCAGTCTCTATCGTAGTGTTTGTAGTTTTAGCTTTGAATAATTTTCTTTATCAATTTCAACCAACCTGGTTAATTTCAAGGATTTTAATAAGAACGCGACGTTCAATAATCTTGTTCGATTTTTAAGTCAACACTTAAGTCCAGGAATTAATTAAAAAAAAACAAATGCTTCCGTTAATATATATAATTCCGTTAACATATAACATAAAGTGTATCAGTTAGACTTTAGACATAACCCGAGGGCGTTCGAAGTCAGTTCAGCTTTATTAATTAAGGGTTGACAAACTATGCGGCGTATCCCTTTCATCCCTTGTTTGTTTGATTTGAAATTGTAACTAGGGTAGATATTAATATGATAACAGATGTTATTAAGCTTTAAACTATACAGATTTGATCATATTTGCTAGTATATTAATATTTTTTACTGTTTCATGTTTGCAGTTGGAGAAACTAGATGGCGTTAGTGAGTTAAAAGAGGAACTTTTGGTATTCAAATGTTTGAATTTATTGATATAAATACTTTGTTATTACATAACTGTTCAACTATAAAATATTTTTTTAATAATACGAAAATATTTTACGTGATTAATTATACTTATTTGTAAGTAAGTCTGGTTGTCGCGCCTAAATTGGTGGACTAGTTTCAAAAAATATATTAACGCATAGTGTTAATATTAAGAGAAGTAGTGTTAATTTTCCTTTTGCCTGAAGATCAATTTACTTACGTACACAATATTTTACTTAAAAATCAGGGTATATTAACTCAATTTGAGAAGATTACCCATGTTTATGATTTTTTACTTTTATGTTTTTTTTGTAGCATTTTAACATTATTTAACTTTCAATAAGCATTATATTAATATTAAATTATTTATTCACAATTTATTCAAAAACTAATATTTCTGTTTAAATATTTCAGTGCTCAATAAATTAAATAAAAATATTTAATTGAAAATTATGTCTTCAATTTAACTTATTAATAGGAATATTAAAATAAATAATCTTCCCCCAGTGCTTAATCTTGAGCATATAATTAAATTAAACAGCAATTACAAGACGTTGGCTACAAAGAGCTGTTAATTACGGCTGACAACATTTTCAAAGACGCGCTGCGGGCGTATTCCTAACCGTCGACGTTAGGAGACAAATTGTAGATTTCGTTTTATATCTAAGTAGATATGTTATTCATAAAGGATGAGATGAGATGTTAAAATACACTGGTCAAATGTCTTTGGTCCTTGTCCGAAGAATACTCATGAACGACATGATTAAATTTAAAATACTTTCAATTCACTTTTAATTAACAACATTGTTATTAATATTATTCCAAAATTCAAAACGTAGATACTCATATATTTGATGATTAAGTAGAATTGACTAGCCCTCTGACTCGACTTTGTACGGAAAAATTACATATATAATTATTCCTGCTTTTGGGCGGTTCGGAAAGGTACTACACAGAATTTTTATTCAATCTGAACTACAGTTTCAGTGATCCCGTGGTGTAATCATGTCCAAACAAGCGTAGACAACTACAGTATAGATTTTACTTTTGCCATCTACTACTACTATAGCCACTCCTACTCTTTGTCACTAGTTACAAGGTAATCGTTTTTCATCGATATAATGTGTAAAATTGTTAAAGTTCTTGAATTAATTTATCTTACGAGAAGCTTTATCGAGAGGAAATATCACATTGGATAATAATTTTATCCCATCGAGCTGAGATTAGTTTAATATTCCGTGTATTCGTGTTACATATTATATCCGATTTAATTACCTCGACATTATCAAAATGTACAACACGTACATAATTAATAAGGATGAAATCTTAAGGAAGCTGTGTTATTTTAAGTCAACAAAGGCCTCGGGGTGTACTTTAATCCCCTGTCTCTTACAAACTTGTATAAACGTTACACAGAACAGGAGAATTTAGAAGTGGTTTAACCCTGTAAAAGTGATGATTCCATGCATAGAATGTATAACTTTTAACGAGGTCTGCGACTTCTTTCGTGTTCTTAATTTGTGGCGCGTAAATACTTCATTACACGCCTTTATTTTCACTTTTCAGACGGGCTTGCACAAGTCTTGGCACTAAGCTTGGAAACATAAATAGTAAAGTTATTGGTGCCGCAGCAGTGGAAAATCCAAGCCTTTTCAATGAGACTGGGCCATAGGCCAGCAATGGCACAGTTACAAGATTTTTTTCAACTCCGATTTGGGTATTCACTGAAGATTAATGTATCGCAAAATAAACGTTTCACTTGATGGCACTTCTGTTTCATTTCGAGTCGTTGAAGTTTTCTTAGTGGGAATAGCTAATGATTCTTTTAATCTGCTTAAAAATGCTCAAAGGAGTTCAAACGATCAGCAAAGCGAAATTATAAATGCCGCAGGCGCGTTACGATTTTTTTCCAAGTAATTTCGCTTTTAAATATTCTAATTTTCTTGCTAACTCTGTAAAGTTTACCGTGTCGCTTTTATTTATTAATATCTCCTATAATTGCGAGTAATATTTAAACTGTGTTATTGTGGTGCCATCTTTGGTTAGTTCGCTTTTATATTCATTTTATTATATTTATGAGACACGATAGGACGTTCGCATATTTGGTGGTACTAAAGTTATTTTATTTCAATATTATTTGAATATCCCTGTATGTTTAATGTTTGTTACAGTAAGTTAAATGTATGTAGTGTTATAGATAATAATCTATATTTTATACTGTGATTGCTTCACGTTTAATTAATCTATTAATTTTAAATGTATTTTTGATGTTTATCTGTCAAGAACCCAATAGTTCGACACTTGAATCAATTTTTTTTTAATCTATCTTAATACCTTTTGGTTAATTATTATGGATGTAACACATTGTTCGAACTCTCCATTAGAAGTAACTAACTAAGTATGTTTACTAAATTAGGATGTAAGTGTGCGGGGGACCATTTAGGGTAAGGACAGCAAAAAACTGTTTAAGTTTAGTTTATTAAAAAATAATTAATTAAACGTGGAGATGCCTTCCTTAGTTCTATATATACATATATAGTACGCTCCTGGCTTATTTAATCCACATCCCAAATTGTATAAAACATAAAGACTTAATATTTGGAGAATTAGAGAGGATTTCGATTTAATCCTAAGCTAACACACACACTAATACGATAGTACTTCATATACATACGATTTGGGACTAAACGATAGCCCAGTGATGAAATTATTTCTTGTTGTGTGTAGTTAATAAATTAGGTCAATTGGCTACTTTACTGTTAAGGAGAAGATTTGGAGATTATTCTACCAAGATGCTTCTTCTTGGTGGATACAAACGACAAGTTTCATTCGACACGCGATGCTTCTCTCAAGATCATCCACAGCCGAATAAGAGACATTTATAAACTATAATTTAGAACATGAACACTCAGGGAAATAGAAAAACATTTATATAATTTTTATGATCTAGGTTTTTTTTAAATTAAATTTAACAATATGCGCTATGTACGAGATCCACACTGATTTTGATATATATATATATATATATATATATATATAATTATGATATAGGTACCTATATAATGGACCACCTGAAGATAAGTGGTGAAGATTTCATATCTAAGGGAAGTATATATGTGGTGGTAAGAGGTATTTTAGATCACTCTTAATTTTATACTTAGCATAAGTAAATAATTGTACTTACCCAAGTTTAGGCTGTTTCATATAAAACCTCTATTTTATGGTAATGTCTTTACTGTTTAATATAACATTACATTACTCGATAAATATGAAAAAGAAAAAACGACTACTTAATAATGTTTTAAAATTCACTCCACAATTTGAAGGTTCCAAAAGTGTTTCGATTCTAGACTATTCTAATGCAAATACAAGTCGTTTCGGTGACGGGTGGGGTGTTACGGGCGCTGATGAATAATTCACATGTTGTGATCAAAGACAATCGCGACGTCGAGCGTTCAGCGTCATGGTTTTTACGTCAGCTCGGAGTATTTGCACGTATTATTTTCCTTTGTTCGTCAGAATTTGACTTGATATCTTATGAATGATTTAAATTCATATTAGACGTCAGTTTAAATATATCTTAGCGTGTTACGTATATTTTATGATATTATATGTAGATTTATTGTGTTCGGAAAAACCTCGTATGTTCTGTTGAGAATTGTGACCTTAAGCAAGTAGGTACATCAATAAACAACGTGTTCATAACATAAGAATAAGTATAATTAGACTGCATATTAAATATACGTTTTGTATGTGAAAGAAGTTATATAGACGCGATGTATGTGAAACCTTGAGGTCGATATATATAGCAAAAATAATGTTAAAAACATATTTATAACATTGCAGGATCGGAAATTAACACTTCGGCGCCGGAAAAGAAACGGCAAGAGAAAAACAACGGAGCTTTTTAAATGTCATAGTTTACTATTCTTGTTTTCATGGTTACTTATATATATATGTTATGGTTTACTTATATTAATGCAGTACATAAGCAGTAGTTCGAATACAGACTTAAATTTTTATTAATAATTAATAATACTGATTTTTTTAAATAATTCATTTATCTGGAGTCTGATGAATATATGTATCTAAATGATGAAATGTGTTTCATGTTTACTCATCATCTCTTCTGGAGCAGACTCGTGGAGTGAGCTCGAATCTCCTGAAGGAGAGAGAGGCCTTACCCTAACAGTGGGCTATTCGTGGGCTATCTAAAATTATGCCACAAGTAATCAATTATATTGATTAAAAGTCGTCCCTATTTCCAGAAGTTAATATAAGCACACATACTATTTACCAAATAATATTAATATTATTAAATGTTGGCGGTACAACTAAAGGTATATATTTTCTTATTCTTCAACACTTTTATATAAAAAAGAAATAAACCCGAGCTTACTTTCACAAGAAACTTATTCACACCATATCTAATATTTTACGAGGCCACTTAAAGTGATATTCAAAAGGCAAATGTCGCCAATAAAATTCAGATAGCCATAAAACCATGGTAGGGGTGAAACCCCTCTCTGCCGGTAATGTGCCACGTGTGGAGTGATCGTTTGTTTTATGTCCTTTATGCTTATTGTAATTGCAATATGTTTAGTGGTTTTTAAATATTTCCATTGTTATATCATAAAGGATGAAGATTACGGGTTGCGTTGTTACGGGTTTACAATGTTCATTAATTAAACCTATGACATCTATCGTGAGAATTTGAAAGTTATATTACAGAAATAGTAAAAGATTAAAAAAGTTGAAACAATTAACTTTAGGAGACATTATTACGAGAATTATATTGTTTAATAGTTAACATGTAATTCTTTTTTGTTATTTTTAAATGATTTGAACGAAATCAAATTGGGCGTATCCTTGTAATATCAAAAAGTAGTTTCGTATGAGATGATAAATCTTGTCCGGTTTTAATTAAGATGGTGATTATTTATGGAGATATTTTGCCACTTATCATGTGGACAAATTATAAGCTTACCTATTAGAAAGCAACATCATATTAAAATCCATCCATATTATTCTATATTCTATATTAAAAAAAAAGATTCTGTGTTTATATTACTCTATATTACACGTGCCGGGCGCGTATATCTTTATACATATAAATGTAATAGACAAATAAGGGTTTTCAAGTGTCGATCACATTTATTCGAGGACAAAAAAGTGACAGGGATGTGTAGCACCGCGACTGCAAGTGTCAAAAATATCATTTCCGCGTGTCAGGGCTGTCACGCTGTTTAGCATTTGAATGCGAGCACGTAATATGACAAGTGAGAACCCTGAGCGAACGTCAGCTCTGGGTGGTAAATGAGAAGTATACAATTTATTAGAATAATATTTGTAGAAAAGATCCCTTGTAATTTGGTTTTGTTTATATTGATTGACAATTTTTATGTAATAATGTTGATGATTTTGTCAGTCTCAGATTATATAACAAAAGCAGGAGCGGACGGAATGTTAATGTGAAGCAACAAAAGCGAATACAAAATGAAAAGCACTACTGAGAAATTTGTATTTCGGTTTTGATTTGTATTTTAAATACACAGGTTCGATGTGGGCAACTTTAGTATCTGATATTAACTTAAACGTTAAAATAACATTAATAACTAACCGTACCTACTTAAAAAATGTATTACCTATTTTGTTCATATAAACACATGCATATATTACATTTTGTAACAGTATTTCATTGGGAATGACGGTGTCCTTTACATTTTACTCAAATGGGCGATGGTGGCTTACCATCATGTGGTCCGTTTGGTGTGTGGCTACGGGATGGTAAGTGCCTACTTTCGACCATGGCTCCGCAGGCTGCAGCTGCAATCACTTTCAGCGTAAATGTCTTCCAACAGACTTCAAGGCAGGTATGCTCTTCAAGCTACTCCTCTATTTATATTCTTAAAAAAGTTTTTTTTATTTTTATTTTGTTTAATAAGACATAGTTCTTTTTGCATTATATTATAAATAACTAAATGTTCCCAAAAGCTATATATAAGTAAGAAGTCAGACGATTAGTGGAATCCAATTCAAATCCAATAAATAGAACTTGGTCATACAACAGATATTCGACATTCGAACGACGCACGTTCGAAATTCAAATGGAAAAAAAAACACTGGCAATAAAACAAAATCGCTCATTTAACATTCGAAACTCACCTTACCTTACACTCCGAAATTCCAGATCACCCCACGCTCCTCTAATTATAACTATCGGCAAATAACCTATATTTTAAATCCATACAATAACGCACTTGTAGAGGACGGGGGGAGGCCGGGGTATCGGCTCACCGCAGTCGCAACAGAAATAGCGTTTGACGCTTGTATCCGCGGTGGCGCCTGTTCACTGTCAACTTTATAGAGTAACTTTGGACAGAGGTATCTACTTTCAATTTACTTCAAAAATCAGGTGATGATGATTAATCTATGATTTTCGATGTTCTATTGAATAACTAAGTATATCTATATTTGTGTATTTATATACAATGTAATTTAGAAGTATAAGTTGAATTATTTATATCAATAATAATTGTATACCTAAGTAACAGACATCAAGTTCATGTATTAATTTTTGGGCACAAAGATTTTGAAAAAGTTACATAGTCTAGAATTTTACAAAATAGAAAAAGCTCATTATATAAAAATGTAATGTAATGGTTTTATATTAAAAAAAATATAACATTTTAGTGCTTTTTATCCTGTATCATAATTCGATTTTTAAACATTATAATATATCTCTGTTTCTCTGTTTAGCCGCACTGCTCTGTGTCGTTAAGGAGGGCGCGTTAAAATTGAAAATAAATTCAATATCAATTTGAGCGCGAGCCAAGTGTATCGGTGTCGATACGTGACGGTTATGTTGCCACTCGACGTTTACATCGCTACCAATAAAACAGCTCGCTTTTCTGCTCTCCTGGTACAACGTAAAAGAATCATTTGTTATTATTATAATTTTTTATTTTTTTTATTTGATGGAGTAGGTTGGCGGACGAGCATATGAGCCACCTGATGGTAAGTGGTCATCATCACCCATAGACAATGACGCTGTCAGAAATATTAACTATTCCTTACATCGTCAATGCGCCACCAACCTTGGGAGTCTAAGATGCTATGTCCCCTGTGCCTGTAGTTACACATAATGTAGGTGTTTTTAATGTAAGTTACATTTAGACTTTTTAGATGGCCGTGGAAGCTTACAAAAACACTTCTGAGATAGTTCTCCTTCATAATTTACTAAAAACATTATTTGACTACATACTGAAATAAATAGGTACAGTTTGCTTTATTTACTGGTATTTTTAAAGATTTACCAAAACCGTTATTAATCATATTTTTAATATAAAACATATTAGAAAGATAACCAAGACTATTGACATGCTAAGATATATCAAAGAAGCATAATGCATATGAGCAATTCTACTATTAAATTTTCATTTTATCGAAATCATTTAATAAAAACGTATCATTTAAAAACAGTATATGTCAGTAGAATTGATCCCTGGCTCAATGATTTTTGCAAAGTGCATTTAAACTATAATATTTAGGCATATTAACTTTGGAGATAATATTCTGTTTGTAGTAAAGATACGCAGTAAGGAGGGATTTAGCAAAAAATTGAGTCAACCCGATTGAACAAATAGGTCAGAGTCAAAGAGGTTCTTGGTTTCAGTACAATTTCTTGGTCTGGTCATTGGTTAACATTTCTTAAAGCCCCTATGTTGTTGTATAAACGTACTACCAGCGTATCATTACATAGTAAAACAAAGTCACTTTTTCTGTCCCTATATCCATTCGTATGCTTAAATCTTTAAAACCACGCAACGGATTTTGATGCGGTTTTTTTTAATAGATAGACTGATTCGAAAAGAAGATTTTTATATATGATACATTGACAAGTTTGCAAAGAAACACTTATAGTTTTATAAGTTTCTGCTGTGATGTCACATCACTTCACCAGTGCGTTGCCGGGTCGGGTCGCTAGTTTTCATACAAAAATTTACTAACTGTTTTATTAAGAGAGGTAAATCAACTTATTTCTTTTTTAATTCGCAATGCTAGACCCTGAGATTGATGCGTTCAAACAAACAGTCTGAAGCTTTATATATGAGTACGGATTATTTTCGCCGTGAAACAGCGAATGAAAAACAATTGAGGTCGATATCGAGACGACGGCGCGTGTACTATTCGTGTCAAAAATACGATCGAGACATACTACTTTTCCGGCATTTTTCAAGGTTTATTTATAATAATTCTTGGTGGTAGGGCTTTGTGCAAGCCCGTCTGGGTAGGTACCACCCACTCATCAGTTATTCTACCGCCAAATAACAGTACTCAGTATTGTTGTGTTCCGGTTTGAAGGGTGAGTGAGCCAGTGTAACTACAGGCACAAGGGACGTAACATCTTAGTTCCCAAGGTTGGTGGCACATTGCCGATGTAAGGAATAGTTAATATTTCTTACAGCGTCATTGTCTATGGGTGATGGTGACCACTTACCATCAGGTGGTCCATATGCTCGTCCGCCAACCTATACCATAAAAAAAAGTTAAACATACGATCGAGACTTACTATTTTTCCGGCATTTTTCAAGGTTTATTTATAATAAATATCTTAGCTCTTATTAATTTCATACAGAACTAAATTTGACTTACGATGGCGATGAAATATATCAAAATAGATATTCTTCATTCATATTCAATGTATCATCACGTCAACACACCAACAACCCGCCAATTCGTATTGCATCAGTGTGGCGGAATAAGCTCTAAACCTTCATTCTATTTATATATTATCTAACAAGATGAATTTGGATTACTGTTTGAGTGGGAATTGAAACCGCGGTCTTTAATATTTAAAGACGTTTCTTTTGACCATATAACTGTCAGAGTACACGTATTGAAAAAATGGATTCATCAAACATTAATCATCACTTGTAAAACTATATGCATATCACACGAGAAAAGTTAGTACATATTATAATTATGTCTGTTTATTGATAATACCAAATCAAAAATATAACTCAAAGTATAGTGAATACTCTACTTGTTGGTTTATCGTAAATTTGCAAGTTTATATTCAATAATAAACCTACCTCTTTAGAAAATTAACAGCCTTTCTTTTCCACTCAATAATGCAAAATTTGTTTTAGTTAATAAGTGACATCCAAAGGAATCCTCACCATGGAATGAAACACTCCAACATGCTGCAACAATGTGGGTTGGTGGACACACTCTTAGCAGACACACACTCTTGGCAGAGTCTCATACACAACATACTAGCCTTTATCACCGCATATCATTTGCATATGTAAATGAAATAACCATATCGTTTCATTTCCAAAGTGTATTATCAACCATGAACACTAACGGTATAACCGCCTTTCGTATATAAGCATTCTTTAACTTGGTGGTAGGGCTTTTTGCTAGCCCGTCTCGGTAGATACCACCCACTCATCAGTTATTCTTCCACCAAATAACAGTACTCAGTATTGTTGTGTTCCGATTTGAAGGGTGAGTGAGCCTGTGTAAATACAGGCACAAGGGACATAACATCTTAGTTCCCAAAGTTGGTGGCACATTGACGATGTAAATAATAGTTAATACTTCTTACAGCGTCATTGTATGTATATGGGTGATGGTGACCACTTACCATCAGGTGGCCTATATGCTCGTCCGCCAACCTATACCATACAAAACAAAAAATAAACTATTAAACATAGGATATGTTTTGTTAAAATGTAACAAAAATCTCTCGACCAATATACCAAAATGACATCATTCACGAACGCGTATCGCTTACTAAAACCGTATCCACAAATCTCAGCGCACTTTAGTTAGCGTCAATATATTAATATAATATTTTTGTAAGAATAACAAATGAAGGATCGAGTTGGCGTGAAAATGATGTCTGTCGTGTTGTTTTAGTCGTGATTGACGGTAATCGCCGTTATGTATGTACGTAGTGAAGGTTGCCGGTATTTCGGATGATATCTTCACTATTTTAAGAACCCTGTAGTTACATGATGAAGTACTGTAAAGATGTATGCTTTACGTACTATCGATAAGTATTTTCATATCTTATATATTGATAGAGTTAGCCGATTTTTGTCCTAGTGATTATATATGGATAGCTGCGCATAGAAAGTCAGTTATGAAGAGACGTTTTGAAGAGATGATAGATATGCAGAAAAATAAAAAGTAGGTATTATTTATTGAAATTTACTAAATTGTTGTGATTTAGCAAAGATTTAATATTAGCTAGCCAAAAAGATAAGCCTTTTCAAAAATCAAATGTAATAGCTAAATTAATTTGAATTTAGAACTCTGACCCAAAGAGGAGATCTTTCAGATTTATCAAAGTGGTCAGTACCACAAGACGCTATTTTTTAATATGTAAGGATCTGACATGTCTAATATTTATAAATTGTACTTGAAGTCTTATTTTATACATTAAAAAGTTCACTTATTCTGATAGTATGGATAGTTCTACTGTATAGAGTTCGAGTCAGTAAAGCAAGGGGTAGACAAGATAGCAATAAATAAATCACAGAAGCACCCTTGCTACTGAATAAAACACCTGTATTTGATATATCTACACGTTATCGCGAGTGTGGCTTCATTCTTTTAAGTGTAGTGCTTTTATAGGAAAATGTGTGTGAATATGTATATTTTATTTGTCTGTTTTAGAAGATTTTGTTACATCAACTTTTAATATTTATCATGGTAAGTGTTTTGAATGTAAGTTAGTAATTTTTTTTATTTGTAACTAGTAGTCGCCCGTGGCTTCGCTCGCGTTTTAAGGTTTTGCGTGTCATGTGTCCTTTCTTGGAATTCAAGTTTGCTTCATACAAAATTTCATCAAAATCGGTTCAGTGGTTTTATTAGTGAAATAGCGACAGACAAACAGACTAGTAGTCTGTCTGTCACTCTTTCACATTTATAATATTAATATAGAAATAAAGATATGGGCGATGATTTTTACTTAGATTATACGACTATATCTATCAAAGCCAAGGCAAAGTTAAATCACTGAATATACAAAGTTATTAATAGAAAAAAAAAATGTTCATTTCTCACATTTTAATTATTAAAAAAAATACAAGCGTTTTCAAAAAATAAAGATTGCTGTTTTATAAAACACATACACGTTTAACTTCCATTGTAAACCGGAGATTAATAGTTCTAAAAAATGGACGCTTGTTTGTATTTTAATTATATAATATTAAAAATAGTCCAAAACACGCAGATCCGACTATACACCGTCTGTCAGGAGAACTGATCTTCAGGGCTCGCGATTAGGCGAAGGACATCGAATTATTTATGTACGGACGGCCGGACATATCACCCTAAACCTCCTGCATATGTTATCTTGACAAAGATTTAGATGCCGTGGGGTTGATTTTAATTTTTTATCTTATATAAAACAAACTATGTTTCTTACAAATTAATTCTTAAGCTATTGGCACTTATTAGTATTAAAGCATTGACGCATTTATTTTAAAATATTCTTTTGCATAATTTAAAATTTATATTGAAATTCGACATTTTTTAATTTAAATCCACTTATCAGATATTCTGACAAACAGCAGTAGGTAGCCAGTATTATTGTGTTTTGGTTTTCAAACCAAAGGGTGAGTGAGGCAGTGAAAATACAGGCACAAGGGACATAACATCTGAGTTCCCAAGGTTGGCGCATATATAAGAATGCTTAAAATGTCTTATAGCGCGATTGTCAATGGACGGTGGTGACCACTTACCATCAGATGGTCCATTTGATCGTCCATCTACCTGTATCATAAAAAAAATGTTAATGAAAGTGCTTTTTTATGGTTTTAATCAGTAATAATTATTAATTTAATTGTGACGTAAAAACTTATCTATTAATTTGTTTTCCGCGAAACGATCGTCATATCATATGACATATGTATTGGAAGTTTAATTCGCGTGAATTCCTCTCAAGATAAGTTGCGGGAAATAACTAATTCTATGTATAATTAAAAATTTGACTTTCCGCTTGTAAATTTACCTACATGACATAAAATTAGATGATATAAAAAAATCTTAAGATCAGTTTTACTTAATCAGTATATTTTTTTTCTATCATAACATAAATAAAATACAATGCTAATTTGCCAGTTTGTGGCGCATTTTTGTGGTATAGGTGGGCTAACCCGACTGTAAGAAATATGAACCATTTGTTCTAATACCATGTGTACTAATATGTTAATACATACTACGAAGTATTGCTGTGTTACGGTAGAATATATACTGAGTTTATAGGATACCTATCCAGACTCAAAAGTGATTGTCTTCAATTATATTATTATTTCATTAATTTTTATACAATTAAAAAATTAAGTTAATTTAATCCTAACAAAACGGGTAGTTAGTTTCAAACGGAGATAAGTCTTGAGGCTCATTTACAGTAAAATAGTATAAACAATTCGTGGGAACGAGTTATTAAGCACTATGATCACTGGCATCAAATCTTATCTAGGCACGTGTTTAGTGCATTCGCAATGCCTGTGCAGCGCTTATGCTTGTGACAGGTAATAATGCGCTTATTGCCTAGGTATCCTATTTACTCTGCGTGCAAACGGCCTCGTTCGGTACATGGACGTCGCATGTTTCCATTGTCGAGTACGTTTTTTTGTCTTTGTTAGGATAGGTTAGTTAAGTTCGATGATGATATGTGACCTAGATCTGGTTGAGAAAACATCTCGCATAGAGGTTGTTTCTATTTGTATTTTTTTTAATGTGAAATCTCTTGGTGAAATCCACAAATATGGTTTACCAAAATATGTAAATCGAAAATATTATTTAGATAAAAATTCTGAAATGTTTTCTTTTAAAAATATTATGTGAAAATAATTTTAGGTTTGAGGCAATCAATGCTAATTATTTAATAATTACTAAAATATATACGTTCAGACATAATAATAAACAACATACATATTTAAGTTCATTTCCGTTCTTGTATCGATACAAATTTACGAGATCTATTAAAACCTACACGATTATTTACATGTTTTTTACAGATAAATTATTATTAAATTAACAAAATTAATTTCATTTTGGAGTTAGGCTCTACTAATAGATAGTCACTTTTATTACACAATAGTAAAAGTAAGTACAATCCAGAAAAAAATACAAAAATAACAATTGGTAGGAACCTGAAAAATTGTCACGGGGACAAAAAAAAAAACTTTGCTGGTTAAGCAATTTTTATTGAAAAAAATAAAATTATAAAATAATCAGACAAAAATTATTTTAATTTACAAAAAAAATAATCATCAGGGGTGAGGTCGTTGACGGTATCTGGTCATGAACGATATGTTTAAGCGTCAATACATAATGTATGTATGTGTATCAACCGGTTAAATCTAATAATATTAATGAGTTGGCATCTTTAAATGAAGAATAAATAAAAACAAGCAGGATAGCTCAAATCAGAAATGAAACGCATCAATAAAACGTTTTATAATAAATATAAAAATCTTATCTATAGTAAATTGTCTTATTTTTTTAATTTTTATATTTTTTCTACCTTTTCACGTTAAATAAGCGTTAAATGTAAGGTGTTATGGAAACAGTGAAGTTATTAGTCACAATATAAACCGGCATTTACGCAAAAATCACTATCAGATGTTCGGCACGACGGTATTAACATGCGGGACCCGCGTCATTGGACATGAAATCACGAAAATGAGTAATCCCGGTAATAATTACCGACGATTACCGGTAATAAGTACATCATCGCGTGAGAATTGAGACCGCTGGATAGAAGCTCACGATTATCATTAGTCAATGAGATTTTAAGATTGTAAGTTCGTTACCTTGATATGGAGATAAAGAAATATGAATGATTTTCAAATCAGTTATCTGTCTTAGATGTGATTTCCATTTAAATAAATGACGTCATCGTTGATTTTTCTCTAGTAAGGAATTGTGTAGTGGCGTAAGTATCATTGATACAGCCGTATTACGCAGCATGCTTTATTTGTTTTTATTTTTTTATTTATGATGATCATTGTTCAATACTTAGAGAAAAAGATATTTGTTTTCTTTTTTTTTATTTATACGAATTGTAATATTAAATTAGGGATAATTTATATTAATGTATATTTTAATTAATGGTGATGTAATATTTGTTATTAATAATGACAATAAAATTTGTAAACTAAATTAAATGAATTTAATCGAACACAATTTTTTTAAACGAGAATATTAAAAACTGTTTTTAAACATTTTATTCTAATTGGTATTTCCCCGAAAATTACAAATAAATTTTATTTCATATTTATAAAACGCTTTCATTTATAACTCTTTGTATTATTTTATTTAAAAAAAAACAATGTCAAGTACGTTACCTAGGAATCAGGTCAAAGATTCTTACAATCAATTATATATTCAAAAGTAATATTCCTCTTGTGATTCTATAAAACGAAATAGGTATATAAAATAGTATATAACACAGTAATATAAACGTCCGTCGGTCAGGTGTTTAATTGCATTCATGACTCGGATATATTTTCTATACATAGCAATGTCACGTTTGTGTTTTAGAATTATTCGTATAATATCTGTTATTCGTAATCGCTTCCTATCAATTAAACTTAGTACTGTAATTCGATGGTCAATTCGTGTATCGATTTGGGCTAATTCGATTTATTGATTAATCGATATTTGCTTCCTGTTTTTATTACGTAGTTTACATGTTAACAATAATATTACAAAGGTTGTGTTATCTCTAAATTTTTATTTTTGGTAATCTGAATTTTATTTTCGAAGTGTTGCCCCTTTTAATAATATGCTTCGAGTGCCAATTAAGTAATAAAAACAAATTTGATAAATTAGAAATTATTTAAAAAAAGAAGGAGATATAAAAAAATCTTGATTGACTATTAAAAGCCAGTTATATTCTTTGTATTGCCAGTATTAACTAAAGAATTTTGAATTTGGAATACCTAAGCGAGACAGAAGAATCAACGATCACAAAATTATTCCAGCAATATTTATTATTTCGAAATAATTTTAATTAAATTCAATTTTCAACGCTGGCATTCGACAAATCAATGATCAAAACACATGAATAATTTGTAGTATGCTTGTTAGGCAGTCACGAGTGTACGCGTTCGTTTTTACATATAATTGATCATTTCGTCCGTACAGCTTTGATTATCATGAGACGTATCGTACGTACACTTTGACCCGACGTGTGATTTATTAAAAATAACGCTTGACAGATATTTTACATTGATTAAAATCGAGAGTGAATCGGTATAATTACATGGGAGACGTCATCTCCAGGAACTTAGATCCTATGGCCTGCGGATTATTGACGCACACAGAAATAATATATTGGTTAAAGTGTTTTTTTAGGTCAGATTCAGTTAAATCAGATTAAAATCTTGCCCAAGTACAGCTTGTTTTTTAATTAAAATTAAAAAAAAATAATTATGCTATACAAAACATTCATATTTCGAACGTTTCTAATTCTGAAATATTAAAATATATATCTGCAATTTTTGTTTAAATAAAAGTAATTCGAATTTCAAAATTGACCGTTAGTTTCCAATTCGTGTCTTTTTAGTCTGTGCAAATTGTTGCAATTTAGTTGATAAAATATGCCGATATTAAATCCACTTTAATCTCGAATCGATTTTTTTTCTATCCAAAAGACAATTCTCACTTAAAACCTCATCAAAAAAAGACGGACGAAAACAACTTTCCTATCATCTATCAATCTAACATAGCACTGCCAGCGGGGAACCTCTATTATATTTAATTCTCAATCTATAACACTGAGCACACTGTGTCAAAAATAACAAATTCTTCATCGAGATTACCTACAATATATTAACCGGAGATCTATAGATGAAAAACGACAAATCCGACTGTACGAGTATTTGATCACAAAAAAAAAACAATTAGTTTCATGACATCTGACGGCGGCTTAAATCAATCCATTCATGCTATAGCTGTTAAATGACAATGATATTTTATCTGTAACTAACTCTTAAATAGTTCGAAATCGTTTTGCACGCGAATCGAAGGATGATATAAAAAATATAGATCTAAATAGCTCTTGAAAATAAAACACTAGGATTGAACTAGGCAATATGCAGTCGTGTTAAGTTTTTAGATTGAAAGCATTCGATCGTTTTTTTATGTGATTGCTGTTAATGATGGTTTTTATTGCAAACATTAGTTTTTTATTGGAAACATTTGTACAGAACAAATATATTACAAAATATCACTGTTTCATTTGATATTTACCTAACTACTTTTGAATGGGTGCAGCAAAGTATAACGCAGGCAATTGTTATGCACACGATGGTAGATATATAAAGATAGGGCAACGTCTGACTTCCCAATTTAATCCCATTATCGAGCAAATCTTTTTTTTATCTTAAAGAGAAATATCTAGAACTTATTTAAGGACTTGATAGAATAACCCTAAACCTGTCACTAAATGGTTTTTATACACTTCTTGCTTTTCATACATTTTTTAAAAACTCACCACCAAATTTTTTTTTTTTAACTTCATTGGTACGTTATCGTATGGTAGTTGAATTCCTTACCAATCCATAATCTTATGAGAGTTGAAATATTTATTTAATTCAATGTTAATGTATCCAATTTCTGATCTCTAATTTTATAACTGAAACTCTCTTCATCATTATCATCAAAAGCCCATGTTTGTCCACTGCTGGACATAGGCCTCTCCAATTGCACGCCACTGTGATCGTTCTTCAGCTACTCTCTTATCAGTAATCTCTCTGAAATTGACCAAACTTTAAGAGTTTATCCAGTATCAAAGTAGTCTCACCAAAAATGGCCTTTTTAGTCTATTTAACTGTAAGTATTTGTTAAATGAAAATACATTTAGCATTCACAACAATATAACGTCCCACGGCAATTTTTTTCTATTGTACCATGAAACTTGCAAATAAATCCATGACATCCGTTGTCACAGTTAAAATAAAACTAATGAGAAACGAATCTTGTTTCTGATGTACATCTGTTTCAGATTGACGGATTTTCTTAGAAGCAACTGAATAATATCGATCTTATTGTTCAATTTTTTTTTCTCATTTATCTGTGACGTCATTTGCTAATAATATAACCTAAAGGACATTAATTGAAGTTACAATAATACCTGTTGACTTTCAAGCAGGATATATTAATTTAAATAATTGTATTTAACTAACTTGACTTTGTATTTATTAAATGTTGAAAAGAGTAACTACTGAGTTTCTTGCCGGTTCTTCTCGGTAGAATCTACTTTCCGAACCGGTAGTAGCTTCACTTATTTGTAATATGACGATTCAATAGTGCTTGTAAAGCCTACTTGAATAAAGTTTATTTCGATTTTGATACAAAAACTATTTTTGACTTGTGTAACTTCATTTGTCATTTGAAACAAAATATTAGATACACAATTTAATGTTAATCTATTTTTTAATTTATATTTCTAATGTAATGTACAACATGAGCTACTGTTTATGTATTTCAATGGTGTTTTGTCGTATTGGCGATACATAGGTATACATATATGAGATATAGGCTATAGGAGAAGATACATATCAACTATTTGTATTAAAACATCTTAAAAAAAAATACGTAATAGTAAAAAAAACGGATAAAATCTAAGAAAATATTTTGTTACTAAACATTACACGAATATTAAACATTATCAAGACAAGCATCTCGGAAGTCCTTAAAACGTCTAATATCGTTATTAGCTTCGACCTACAGTAACAAGTGAAGTCAAACAGAATCTTCTAGAAAAAACCACTCGAGTGAATGCCGTTTTACGCGTCTTAGATAAAGAATTCGATGTGGTCATTAATATTTTGAGCTGAGATGGCCCAGTGGTTAGAACGCGTGCATCTTATCCGATGACTGCGGGTTCAAACCCAGGCAGGCAGCACTATGAATATGTGCTTAATTTGTGTTTATAATTCATCTCGAGCTCGGAAGGAAAACATCGTGAGGAAACCTGCACGTGTCTAATTTCATCGAAATTCTACCACATGTGCATTCCAGCAACCCGCATTGGAAAAGCGTGGTGGAATATGTTCCAAACCCTCTCATTAATGGAAGAGGAGGCCTTACCCCAGCAGAAAATTACAGGCTGTTACTTTACTACTTTTTTAATATTTTATTGTATTGACGTACATAAAAAAACATTGATAAAGATCCACTTATTATGAAACGATTTTCTGAAGCGTTCTCTGACCTTGGTTATTTAATAGGATAGTATGACGCTATCATTTTAATCGGCGCCTAAACCAGGAATTGATCCGACATCGATTGTCTCCATCTCATCGTTATCGACGAGTCATTAAATCATTTCGAATCGAAATTGAGTCACGTATTGAACTCGGATGGGGTCCTCTTTCTAATTACCGGAGATATGTCAAATGGTGCTAGGACTACAAGTTAGAAGTCTGAGCGTTTCTAAATTTAAATATTAAAAAAAAAATATTCGATTGTTCGTTTATTTGAATTATGTTTATTAGTGTGCGTAGTAATTACTTCAGTTTCTTTTTTTTTTTGTAAAGATTTTATTTGATTTGTTATGTAGACGTATGTATGATCGTTTTCATCCTAAATTGAGTTGACTTTGGGATAGTTAAAATTATTACTTACACTGATATGTCTCAACTATATATAATACGTTGTTAATAAATTAATTAAAGAAATATGTGTAATATGTACTATCCTTTTAGTAGTTATTTAATATATTTCTTTTAAGATTTATATCATTAAGCATTGGTCATTCTCCGATTAAGAAACAATGCGATGCGTTCAAGGATCCGTCAAAGAAGGACAACATCCGAAATCTAAATCTAAATCAAAATAAACTTTATTCAATTGGGCTTTTACAAGTACTTTTCGATCGTCAATTCACAATTAAGTGAAGCTAATACCGTGCACCGGTTCGGAAAGTAGATTCAACCGAGAAGAACCGGCAAGAAACTCAATAGTTTTTTTCTTTTACAAAACATCAAACGATTTTCTCGTGTAATATAAGGATTAATTATAATAATTAAATAAGATACATAGTTTTGAACTTGTGTTTTACACCACACACAGACATCGGGCGGCGCCATCGTGTCAAAATAGAGACCGCCCGGTCCAGTTCCCACAGTAGCCGGTGTTGTACACATCGTTAAACTTGTCACAGACAGGTTCTCGAATAATAAATTGGAGAAATCATCCGTATATAAAATTATTTTCGATAATACATTATCGAACATGATTAAAAATTTATTTAACTAATCATAATGTATGAAATTAAAAACGTATTGCTGATTACTCACGAACGATTCGACTTCTATTAATTAACAATATCTTATTCAATAGATTTATTATTATTTTATTTTAAGTGGGTTTCTTTGAGCAGAAAAGATTTTCAACAAACAACAACAACGACAGCCTGTAAATTCCCACTGCTGGGCTAAAGGCCTCCTCTCCCTTTAAGGAGAAGGTTTGGAACATATTCCACCACGCTGTTCCAATGCGGGTTGGTGGAATACACATGTGGGAGAATTTTTATGAAATTTGTCACATGCAGGTTTCCTCATGATGTTTTCCTTCACCGCTGAGCACGAGATGAATTATAAAGACAAATTAAACACATGAATCAGCGGTGCTTCCCTGGGTTTGAACCCGCAATCATCGGTTAAGATGCATGCGTTCTAACCAATGGGCCTTCTTTGCTTACCGGGCCATCTCTGCTTTTTTTCAATAGCAGTGTATATATAGATATAAAGGCGATCGGGTGGCGAAAAACACCGATTGAGAGCAGATTCAGCTAACTAGGAGATAATATTGCGCAAGCGCATGCTGATATACTAAGCTTCCATTCTTAGTGCGCATCCTCGGTGACAGAACACTACGGACGCGGATGCCGCACCCGTTCGTCTATGCGTCCGCTGGAAAACAATAAATACATACACTTATACCCCCATATATACCTACTAGTGTATATTACTAGTGAGATATCAGGTAAGATATTTTTATGTGATTTCTGAATCAGACATCTATACTTCTATACTTATATTATAAATATGAAAATAACTCTGTTTGTCTATGTGTCGTTCTTTCACGACCAAACCAATGAACTGAATTAGATGAAATATGGTGTGAAGCAAACTTGATCACCAAGGATGGACATAGGATACCTTTTTTGCCTAACACATGACAACCAGGGTGGGTTGTAAAACACGAGCGAAGCCGCGGGCGATAACTAGAGTACATAATAATTTTTATTTATAATTGACACTTGTATAAAGTTTAATGTAAGTTTTGATTAAACTAGAATTTCGATCGCTTAAAATTTGATAGAATTTTGTCTACGTAAATATGTTTAAAAAAACATTTTTTTCTGGGGCAAATGTTTTGTGGAGACTTTTTTATTTTTCATCGAAACGATACTTGGTAGTAGGGCTTTGTGCAGGCCCGCCTGGGTAGGTACCACCCACTCATCAGTTATTCTTCCGCCAAATAACAGTCCTCAGTATTGTTGTGTTCCGGTTTGAAGGGTGAGTGAGCCAGTGTAACTACAGCCACAAAGGACTTAACATCTTAGTTCCCAAGGTTGGTGGCACATTGACGATGTAAGGAATAGTTAATATTTCATTGTTTATGGTTGATGATGATCACTTACCATCATTTGGTCTATATGCTCGTCCGCCAACCTATACATTAAAAAAATCGTCACTAGTTTTCCATATTAAATATAATCTTAATTCTATCAGGGAAATATTGGGTGATGTCGCTAGTGTATAAATAAATAGTAAAGAGGTCTGTTTGAAAAGAAACATGTCCTCATATTTCATTCAAATTTATCATCGGACGAATAAATAACAAGTCCGATATCCTGGTTCATGTGTTTATGTCATATGCGGCGATACTTGTAAATGTAAAAACCGCGATATTATGATGTTTAATAAAACACAGCACGAGTTTCATTGAACGAGTAATATATACGTACACTTTTCATTTTGTTATGCCTATTTAAAAACCAAGTAATACGTACAATTTGTACCAAAAGCAATATATACTTTATTCAAGTAGGTTTATAGAAGTACTTTTGAACCGTCGTTTAAAAAACTATATTAAGTGAAGTTACCACCGGCTTGGAATATAGACTCTACCGAGAAGGACTAGAGAGAAACTCAGTAGTTACTCTTATCAAAAGATGCAACGCATTTTGGCAGAGGTTTTAATATATACTTAGTATAATAATATAAGCTAAGTTTGCTTCCGTTTTAAAAAAACAATTTTAATCTACGATGAGACTATTGACGTGTTAAGAGTGAATTTGATATGATTTTCTTGAATATATAATTTTATGGATGGAACTCTTTCATAGTAATTCGATAAATTAGACTTGTATAACGTCTAAAGTATGCGCCCAGACACACTAATGCTGATGAGCTTAATTTTAGATGGTTAATACTAAGCAACCATGTGCCTCTACTAATTGGAGTTCTGCTGGAAGATACAAATGTTTTTCTTGAGAGAAGGTCTCTCTTTTTAGAAGTGGAACAATAACGAACAATTACAGACAATGCTTTACTAGACACCCTTAATCACATAATTGGAAAAGTTTGATTTTAAAATTTTAAGGTATTTAATAAGTAAACTTGATTAATAGCCCCATTAAATGTTAGAAATGCATGTTATATAAATAATAAGGTTCTTTTAAATCAGACATTAATTATACATTTACATAATCCGCTCATTATATTATAATATTCCTATTATATAGTCAATCAACATTGTCGTAATGTCGTCTTACTATTTTATAGCACAACGGAAATGGCACTGCTCTTATAAGACATATGAAGGTATGCACGTCAAATTTGAAAATAGAATGTAAACAAATACAAAAGGTAAAAAAATAAAAAGGACATATCTCTAAATCAGTGATATTTATATTCTTAATTAAAGAATATAAAAAATAGTGACGATAATTTTGGATCTTTGAAAAAAAAAAAACATACATTTCGGTAATTATATTTAATCAGATTATAAAAATATAAATTATAAATGTTATTATATTTATACTAAAACCTTTTTTGTGATGTTATATTCTTTAACGTAATATTGCCGGCCAGTGAACGAACCTTTGACGTAATATTATAATGTACAGTTTTTATCTGTGTTTTCTTAGGAGATGACGCGTTCAAACATGCGGTGTCATTGTAGATATTTATGTAAATCGTCATGCCGTACACCTGATGACAATTAAATGCAAATCAGTTGATTTTCCACTATAAAAATGTCATGCATCTAACGCAGGAATGAATCGCTAGTGTGACGAATTCTTAATTAAAACAATCGCTAAGACATTCGAATGTACTAAAAGTGATTGATTTCGAGTCAGGCATAAATAAGTCCTGAGAACGTTAATTAGTGACCGGTTTATGAGTAGTAATTAATTTGAAAAAAAAAAAGAGTCGTAAGCGAAATATCTTCGGTTAAGTAAAGGCCATTCCAATTAAATAATCATGATTTGCATAGAAAATGCGTAACGATTTATGGAATGCTTCTGACTGCCTAAGTCACGAGATGCCAAGGATGTTTGACAGAACTCAGTCATGCCATATCATCTACGAAAAAAAAAAAAAATTCGTGTGACATTTCTAATATTTTTTTTTAATTAAAATGATTTATAAATATATAGGTGAAAAACATCTTAAGACAATGCAAAACAGAACACGTGTAATATAATTCGCAATAACAACACATTGTATATCGGTATTAAAGAAAAAAAAACAGTAATTTCAAATTGAATAGTTTACAATAAATGCAAGCATCAGATGTGACCGCTGCTTAATAAACTTGTAGATTTAATTTTTAATCTCATATCGTTTATAAAGTTATTATATCATTTGTGTATTGAAGTTGCATTATTTGCGGAAAGGCCTAATAAATCTATAGAACCGGCGCCTCAGGTTAAATTTGTCTAATTATAAAATGGTAAAAGAGCCGCCGTTATAAATAATTTCAAACCGGCTCTCATTCAATTAGTTCGTATTATTTACGGCTTCCTTAATGTTGTTGAACTGGGATCGTGTATTGAGATTTCCATAATGTCGACCTGGTCAACAGGTCAGTAGACATAGACAAATAATCTGATCGAAATTATCGAGAACAAGATGGCGCGCTTCTTTAAAATTATGACATTTTTTTATTTCATTCTTTTTTTTAATTCGATTTTCAAAAAAATATTTTTTTTTATATATATATTGAAACGAAGAGAAGTAAAAATTTAATCTAATATTGTCGTCACTAAAGGATTAAAAGAACTTGTCGCATACAAATAATTTGATCAAGAATATGTAAAAAATATATTATCCAAATTCTTAATTAGTATATAATTATTGATATAAACTTAATAAATATTGTCACCTATATGATGAGTCATTTAAAAGCGGATACGTTTGTATATTGTGACAAAAAAATTACTGACTAAAAAAGGCTTTGATTTCTAAATCTCGTGCTGACCATTTAATTATTCCAAAGAGTCCGCTCGAAAAAAGTTTACGACACGATATTTTTAAATCATTAATCCCTCAGTGTCGTTAACCGTTAAACCTTTTTTAATCAATCGCATTAAATTATTTATATTGTTGTTAATGAAATGTACGAAACTGTTTTGTCAACTCGTGTTTCAAGGTCATGAAGATCATCAGTGCATTGCGTAGGGTTCTCAATCATTTAATGTTGTTATAAATAAAATAATTATAGAAAAAGTTTTTTATTTTATTTAACCTACTTCAAACCATTCTTTTTTTAAATATATTTTAATAAATTTCAATTATGAGTTCTGGTAACACTGTCGGACTTTTAGAAGAAGTTTGAGGAAGTTTTTTTTTATCATCACTTATCAATATTTTTATTGAGTTAAGTATACATCATACTACATCAGTTCACAAATGTTTTGAGAAAATTAAGCAAATGTAAACGATATAGTAAGATATACGCGAAGAAAAATACGCATTCTAATTATTATGCTTGCATATAAAGACGTAGATTTAATCAATGTATTAAATGTTAATAACTCGTATTTTTAAATCGGTAGACACCTTAGTTCTCACGGTAGAAATAGTTGTCGAACCTAAGGTAACCAAGTGCCTTTCACATTTTAGATTTAGACATTACTATTCAATCTGATTACTGTTGTGCTGTGCTGTTTTGATAGAACATCGTTAAACTAAGTAACTTGTTACTTAGTTAACTGTTACTAAATATAGTTGAGATTGTTTTTTTTATTATGATCATATGCTGTATTGTTGTACATTCTTTCGACTAGGAAATGCTTAAATATTGTAGTTAGGTATTGTATATTATTTTGAGCGTCTGTACTCTTTAGTCAAAATAATTATGTGGATTGGTAGGATCGTTGTATATCTACTTGTATTATTGATAGTGTAAATATTATAAAATAAAATATAAAAACTTGATGTAATTTTAAATTTAAAAATATCTCAGTTTTAGATTAATGTATTATCTAGGTCGCCTTATCATAATTACATAGTTATAGACATATACCTATAAAACAAAGTCGCATATCACTGTTTGTCCCTATGTGTGTTTAGATCTTTAATATTACGTAACGGATTTTGATGTGGTTTTTATTTTAATAGATAGAATGATTCGAGAGGAATGTTTTTATATAATACACGGACAATATAGTAAAGAAACACTGATAATTTTAGAAGTGTCTAATGAAATGTTGTAATTATACAAAATCTGTAGTATATATAGTATCAGTATTGCAGCCGGGGCAGGTCGCTAGTCTATTATAAATTGTGTGGAAAATAATATGGATTATTTAAAATAAATATAATACCGTATCGCGCGACTTCAACTTTTTTGAGTCTCAGTTCTCGAGGAAATAAATCCCCAAATAACGTTTTGCATAACGATTCCGATGTCTCATCGCGAGAGTGACCTTATCGCGTCTCGGACCATAAAATTAAAGTGAAATTTAGAAGAAAAAAAATAACACGAAAAATGCATAAGACCCTCATAATTGGCTTAAGATGGGACGTAAGATAAAATTCAATACCGGTAGCATATTTAAGTGGAGAAGTAATAATCAAATGTTAACAACATTAATAAAGGAGATTCAACCAGGTAATGAGGCGCGATTGAGTCGTTTACAGAAATATTCAGAATTTTAATATTGATTGTAGGACATTAATCGTTTCATTGCGTACCGGCGTTTGATTTTTAATTAAGTAATAAAACACCTGCAGTTGTCAGTTAGATTACTTATACTTTATACTGTTTGACAATTGTTATTTATTACCGTTAGAGCCGAGATGGCCCAGTGGTTACAACGCGTGCATCTTAATCGATGATTTCGGGTTCAAGCCCAGGCAAGCACCACTTTATATTTGTGCTTAATTTGTGTTTATAATTCATCTCGTGCTCGGCGATGAAGGAAAACATCGCGAGGAAACCTTCATGTGTCTAATTTCATTGAAATTCTGCCACATGTGCGTTCCACCAACTCGCATTGGAACAGCGTGGTGGAATATGTTCAAAACCCTCTTCTTAATGAGAGACCAGGCCTTAGCCCAGCAGTGGGCAATTTACAGGCTTAACTTGTTCATTACCGTTATAGTAATTACTGTACTGATTAATTTTGAGTTCGTCCATGATTATCAATTAGATCAATGATATATGGTACATTTAAAAAAGGTTCAATAATTATTTACTTTACGGTTTTAGGTGTTTACAAATTATTCTACCAGTGTCACGTAAGATGGAGACTCGAGGGATATTGACACATAGTCGACAGTACTTATCTTGTTAATTCTTAAACAAGACACTTAAAACAACATAAATATCAAATTTAGTTGTCAACGCAGTAAAAGTTACAATAGCAAAGGTTATGTATGATATGACGACAATATCCCAACGTCCTCGTACTGAGGTACTTTGTTTTAAGATTAACAAATCTCTAAAATGTCCTGTGACTTTATTTTTGATTAGCTTCACGATCGAAACTGATCACTGATTGAATGAATGAATTTGTCTTCTGGTGAATGAATTCAGATTAGTCTTTTAAAGGAAATCTAGATTTCCTGGCTGGTCGATGGTATATCGTAAGCCTCTTATCAACACTGACAAACTCACGTTTAAATCTTTTAAAAATAAAAGTAACCTAAATATATTATATATGTATTCTTTATATTTATCCTTTATGAGTAACTGATATGATATTCATAATTAAAAAAATATGTCTATTTAAATCATGACTATGGTGAGGGTGCTTAAAAATATATTTTCTATGTGTGACATAAATTTAGTAGAGCAATATTTACTTTTAAACTTAGTTCTTTTAAATTTTGAATTCCGAATATAAATGACGACCTCCATGGTCGAGTGGTGTGTACACCGGTTTTCATGGGTACGCCACTCTGAGGTCCCGGGTTCGATTCCCGGCCGAGTCGATGTAGATTATCATTAGTTTTCTATGTTGTCTTGGGTCTGGGTGTTTGTGGTACCTTCGTTACTTCTGATTTCCATAACACAAGTGCTTCAGCTACTTACATTGGGATCAGAGTAATGTATGTGATGTTGTCTCATATTTAAAAAAAATAAAATAAAATGATCATTAATATAATATCTGTAGCAAACATTACTTGCGAAATTAACTCTTTTGTCAGCCCTAACGTTGACGACAATTACCGGTAATCATTATGTATTTGTATGACGTCACAGATCGTGCTCCGATGCAACCTTCACGCCGGCTATTGCGAGATTCGATTTGTCTAAATTACGGTGACATTGGACAAACCACATTAGTTGATCGTTACCTTAAAATGGTAATCGGTTGTATCGAGGTCGCTTATGTGGTTACTTTTAACATTTAGGTTTTGAGGACAATTTTTATTAATGACGGTGCAGTGGTCTGTCCTGCGTGGATGCTCTAAGGTTGGCACGAAGAATGCACGAAGGTTTTTTATTGTCTGGGTGTTTGTATATATTGATATTTGAGGGCTCCTGTGTGTCCCTCACACACAGAATCATCGGGCCGAGTCAGAAAAAGTTATCATGTTTTTCTGTTAAGAAATTCTTAGTAGCAGATCGATGTTAGGAAGTAAGCTGTATTAATACATCTGTGATATGGAAATCAAGTGAAGCCGTTGAGCCTTGAGCCTGAACTCTTTTTGTTGTGCCATTATGAGACTAAGGAGAGAATTAGAGATTGCAATTTTAATTTATTTTTTTATTTTTGTAATTGTTTGGTAAGATATAATGCATGTTATAAATTTCACATGTATTAGTATATTCACATGTAATAGTATTAAATGTATTTGTATGCTTATTTTAACTGTAATCTTACACATACCATAGACTAAAAACCATTTTCAAGTATATACCTAAGCTTACTGCCTCCATTAGTGACAGAAGCTGGCTCGTTCGGTCAACAGGGAAATGCTGCCAGCATTCTTGCCACTATTTCACACAGTCAAGATTTATACAGTAACTATTTTTAATGTTAATAATTCAGATCTGATATAACTGTTTGCTATTAAAATATAATTAGTTATTAATGGCAACATTAGTGACAAGTAACAATTAAAAAAAAAAAATTAGCAGAAGGTACCAAAAGTTCGATTACATGCTTTAAATTATAATTTAAAAAAATTATTTGTTGTGTCATTTATCTATATTAAACGTAACCAAAAAGCTTACTTACATGTGGATTCGTTAATTCGTGTAATCTTTTAATCTATTCGAATGTAGGTGACACAAAAAGTCACACTAAAAAAGTTGCGAAACGGCCCAAATTCCCATGATTCATACGTAACCATTTTCTATAGTTTACCTTACCTATTAAACTGGTTCAGAATTCGCATCCAATCAACACCTGTCTATTAAAATTAAACGCAAACAACGTTACGAAAAGAAACGCATAAACACAAATCTAGAGACAATGAGCGTTGTGAATCATTAATGTTTGGAAATATTTTCTAATAGTACAAACGTACTCCACTATTCATAACAAATGAAAACGGTTCAAGCTAATTTATCACTAAAAGTATAACAGTTAAGACTTATAATGGTCTATAATTTTCTGGACATTATCATTTAGTTTACGGACGATACAGTTTGAATAATAGAAGTGGAATTGTGTATTTTTAATAGTTAACAGCAATCAAGTCGCATTGTTACGTAAATATGACATTTTTAGGAAATATAAATTGCTTTTAATATACTTTATTCCACTAATGCAAAGTTGCTTTTTATTTGGTAGTGTCATTTGTGATATAGGAAGATTAAAACTTTGGTCATAATGCGTCTCAGCATTTGACATTTATTTTTATTGCACATTTCCTTTAGATTAAAATCTTGCACAGTAACTATAACCTAATGTCAACATTATTGGAATGATAAATATTTGAGAAGTTTTTTAAGATAGATGTATGGAAGATCTGTGAAGATTCTTTATGAAGCTTAAGGTCTAATACATGAAATTCAATACATATAAAACGTTAGTGGGTACCTACACAGACGGGCTAGCATAAAATCACCAAGTAAATGAATGAGTCGCATAATAGGATATTAGAGCAATTTATATAAAAATACATTAATTATTAAGATACTGTATTAAATTATACCTATGTTACAATAATGCTTCTTTGTCGTTTAAAAGTATTTTTGATTCATTACCTAAATAATTAGGTTAGTTTTATTTCTGCACGTGTGTTATCTTTAAAATTTAATTACGTCATAACCGTGTAATATTCAGAAACACACTACACACGATCAGATAGTAGATTTAAAAACAGTCCCTTATGAAAAAAATTTAGAGGCATAGACTTTATCGTCCATCTGATGATAAGAAGGAAGCAGGGTACATTAACTTCCTAAGGAATATTATAACCATTCCTATATCATATTCCTTATGCCTGTGTATATACTGGCATAGTTGCTTAGTAAACCAGAATAAAAGATTACTAAGTATCGTTTGTGCGATAGAATATAATATGAGTAGGTGGTCTGTACCAAGTAACCAAAACAATGAGTATGTCTTTCATCAAAACTTTTACATACCACTTTCATCAATCAAGAGTTCTTTTGTAACATCCAATTCATATTTATACCCATGAAACAACACAACCTTGATGATTTTAAAAATACTATGAACCATCATTATTCGACCTTCAAACTGTGGCTGGCAAAAAGGTCAGCATATTGGAACAATTCTGCAAGGCACTTAGCGGCTAGAGAATGATTATAAAATGATAGTAAGCACTGTGATCCACTGAAATTATCTGTCATTCAAATAATATTAAAAATAAAACAATATCAAACGTCAAAACACCAAACCATAGGTTATACAGCGTTGTAAAGTAAGTTTGAAACCATTTAAATTCATGAATTAAAAGTCATTAAAATTGACGACCTCCATGGTCGAGTGGTGTGTACACCGGTTTTCATGGGTACGCCACTCTGAGGTCCCGGGTTCGATTCCCGGCCGAGTCGATGTAGATTACCATAAGTTTTCTATGTTCTCTTGGGTCTGGGTGTTTGTGGTACCGTCGTTACTTCTGATTTCCATAACACAAGTGCTTCAGCTACTTACATTGGGATCAGAGTAATTTATGTGATGTTGTCTCATATTTATTTATTTATTTAAATTCATGTATAGACTAGGTTTTGCCCAGTTGTGGGATAATTATGAACATTTAATAATGACAAACACCATATGACCTTATGATATCATTGTATTCTTGAGGTCTTTTTTAAAGTCATTATTATTTTTAATTAATCGAGTGATTTAAATCCAGATGGCCAGGATATACCAAGAGCCAGTTAACAAAGCCTCGTTACCAGTTCTGAACTATGTCCAATACCTCGAAAGGAATCAGCGTGATTTAATCGAATGAAATGATTAATGCAATATAATATAGCGTGTATATTATAGCAATGTTTATGTAGCAAGTCCTATACCTGATGGTTGTTTTGATATTAGCCCGTTGTTTTACTATCGTTACTAAAATACTAAAAATTGTACTGTCGTGATTGTTCCAACGCATTACGGTTGGATGTTGATTGCTTATATTTTATGATCCTTAAAATTTATTTATATTCTCAGAAGATAAAAGTTAACGATGTTTATATTACATAAGCTGTAAACTATATGGATTTGCACATTGGATAAAAGATTCGTGACGAACTCTCCGCACTTTTAACATTTAAAAGACTTTTAATCCGGAATAAAAGAGCCACGTTTACATATTCAAGATATCGGTCAGAAGTGTCTGCTGTGTTGTCCGTGTGTTGTTACATTTTAATTTTAGGTTTTGCATTACAAATGTCTCAGCAATTTTAGAGATTGGTGACAAAAATGGTAGTTTCAAAAATAGTGTGAAAAATGCTGAAAATTATGGTGTTTTGTTTATGTGCTTTTGATATTTTTATCAATCATAATTTATCAATGAAAGCTATTAACCGTAAAATATAATGACGTTGATATTATTCATAGATGCATTTCCTTTTTAGAAAACGCTTAGTATATTACATAATTTTAAATTTTCAATTTTATGGCGTTAACTGTGATTTAACGCACGCCTACGTTACCTACATTATAGTAACTATTGTCATAATATATTAACATATTAAAATTATCATGCAGAATATTGAAATGGTTATAATATCTTAATCTAACTTATTATAGAGACAGTCCATCATGAATGAAATGAATCACCAGGAGGTAAGCCTAAGGCCAGAAGTGGCATTCCGATCCAAAGCTAAGCAAATAAATTTTTAAGGACAAATATACTTGGAAGCTATAATATTCATCATCATCAACAACCTGTCAATTTCCCATAGCTGGGCTTAGGCCTACTCTTCCTTTGAGGAAAAGGTTTTGGAATATATTCCACCACGCTGTTCCAATGCGTGTTGGTGGAATACACATGTGGCAGAATTTCAATGAAATTAGGGACATGCAGGTTGTTTCAGTATCAGTAGGTTTGAACCTGCAATCATCGGTTTAGATACACGCGTTCCGACCTATCTCGGCTATAAAATGAGGAGATAAAATTTGAATGCAACGTCTAAGAGAAACATTGATCACGTCAATAGGTTTTCTGTCTCATCTGTAGCTGATCCCAATGGCAGGACGTGAGTACCACACCGTGCTAATGGATTAACTATACATATAGTATGATGAAGACATCATCATTTCTGTTGACGTGTTAGTCAATATCGGTAAAAGACTTGACCATTTTTTTTCCCTTTTTTGATTTTAGCAAGGAATATAAAATGCTAGAGGTGCTGGAATTGGTGTACATACTATTGTTAATAGTATATCTATTTTCAGTTTAAATCTTTGGGTTTGCTGTAACTACAACTTCAGCCTTATTCAATATCCACTGTTCTTCATTACCTGTAAATCACCGGCGGATGTTTATTCTCCTTAAAAGGAGACACCATTTAATCATCATAATGAACTTTGATATTAATTCTAACTAGGTTTAGCTTTCCGTCCGTTCCCATGTAAAAGTATGATTTATTGGAATAATGATAAAGTAATATATTTTATTTGGCTATAGATTAAATTGAGTCATCGATTTATTTTTCCATTTTCGACAAAAAAACAACAATAGCCTCTTTTCCACTGCCGGGATTAGGACTCTCCCTTTGATGTTCTCCTCAATTGGAAATGGATTCACAGGTGGCAGAATTTTGTTGAAATTATACACATGCAGGTATCCTCACGATGTTTTCCTTTACCGCCGAGCTTGAAATGAAGCATATGAAAATTATCGGTAAAGATGTAAGCGTTGTAACATTCGAAGTATGGCCCATACTTCGAATGTTACATCTCGGTTCCATTGGGCATTTTTCTGTAAAATACCAAATGACGCCCAAATAAAAAATGACGATATTTAAAATAATTATTCAATACGTTTGATTCGGTCGTATGTCATGCGAAGTAAATTAAACGACGTGAAATTACAAGTCATTTTTTATATGTGTAGACGCTAGACAATCGTCTTGTGTCTCTGCGTGGGTGCGTTGACACGGCCGAGTCAAGTGACGCGGGTTACAACACTAACAGCAAGTGCCCACATCGGGCTGACTAAGCGCATTGTGCAAACTTGATATAGCCGGTGAGAACGCGACTTATTACGACTTTAATTATGGGTGGGTGTGTATCGTGCTTTATTATAGAGATCAGATCCGATAAGTCCGATAGTGTTGTCGTCCCTTTTAAGTTTAATCGATTATGAAATTTCTTGCGTGGTGCCTATTAGTTGTCTATGACTGGAATTTATCTGTTTTTTGACTGTCTGACACTGGATTAAAAGCACTGAACTTTAGCCTTATAATAATAAATATCATAAGTATCAATTTCGATAATGCATTCGAAATCCCAAAACGGCTAGATTTTTGCTCGAAATGATTTCAAGTTTTAATTTAAAAGGCAATAATATTCAAATTTTATATTTATAGTGATAAAAAGCTGTCGCCGTCAATAGTAATTAGAATAATCGACTCAGACGAAACTTTGTATATATATCGTGACAACCATAGATAATAATTATCATTAAGCAAAAGGCGCAAATTATAATGCATCACGCGAAATCAAATAGACGTTTGTAATTTGAGCATAACTCACGACACGAGTTAAGAGAATAATGAAAAAAACCTTAGCGAGACAATCTCAGGGACCGAGAGGCACAATCACGTGTAATTGTCTCAAGCCTCAGGACAGCATTAAGAATATGGCGAATAAACTAGAGTTTAGACTTGATTATAATTAAGTGCCTCTATGGATTACTGAAGTTCCAATCTCGATTTCAAATTTGGAACAATCTGAGATTGGCTTGTTTCTTCTTTGATAAGATGTTTGCAGTTTAAGCAAGGACGGTGGATGTGCTGCTTGAAGAAAACTGCTAATAGATTACGTCAAGTAGGAAATACAGAGCGTCTTTCATTTGCCCTCGCACTTTTGATTATCCCACATATTGGTTTTAGTGGGTCCAAATGTTATGATGACTAGGTATAGTAACAATATATCCAAAAATTAAATCATAAATCAACAACAATTATGCAAATGAATCGTTTGAGCAAATTTTGAATAAAGAATAGTACAAGTGCGCATGCTCCATTAGAACCTTGAACTATGATAGACAGCCAAATACGTAGCGGTCACGGCATTACTAGCTAATGTGGCCACAGCATGCACCACGCCATTGTCCGGTTCTCAAGCGAAGGCGAGATGTCAGTTTGATACTCTCAATACGTTTTTATTGTCTAAACAATTATTAACGACTACAATAGAACTTACTTTTGCAAATGCGGAAGTTTCCAATTATTATTATTATGGCGAAGTGATAGATTCCAGTCCATGGACGTAAAACGAGGAAGTTATATAATATATCACCATTATTGTCGCAATTGTTTTTTTTAAAAGTCGAGATATGCATCATATCTATCTTACCATTCAAAATCTAAATCAAAATAAACTTCATTCATGTAGGCTTTTTACAAGCACTTTTGAATCGTAATTTTACAATTAAGTGAAGCTACCACCGGTTCGGAAAGTAGATTCTACCGAGAAGAACCCGCAAGAAACTCAGTAGTTACTCTTTTTCAATATTTAATAAAATTCAAAGTCATGTTAGTTAATACAATTATTTAAATTAATATATCCTGCTTGGAAGTCAACAGGTATTAACTCCAATTTTTTTCTGCATTCTGCTTGGTTATACCTTATGCACATTTCAACAATATTCAAAGTTGGGCCGATTTAAGATGTACGTATTATTTCGTTTGTGTCGTTAGAAAGATTATGAAAAAAATAAAGACTTGATTAACATATATTTATCTCACTTACTTTGTCATATTCACAGTGAATCGACAATAATAATGTATTTACGAACGATTGCGGTCTGGTAGTACAAATTTCAATTCCATATTCGGTACTTTAAAAATATTTTTTTATCAACAATTTGGAGAGTTATTTATCCAATTACCTCTTTAATACAAATAAAGGGCAAAGATAATACACGTCAGATGATGACAGATAATTGACGTGAACTGTCAATTTTTGAATTTCGAACTATTCGATTACGTTCGAATTGCAAACGAGATGCAAAACGTTCCGTTTATGTCAAAATACGTCTTCAATCAACGCCAGTTTTAGAAAGTAATTTTGCAAGTAATTTCGCATAAACAAGGACTTTCGCCACGCGTTTCGATCCCGATGTTTATCTGTATAATCTCTCAAATGTGGACATTTATAGATTCGTTACTAAATCACGTTTACGACTTACCTAACGAATTTGTATTAAATTATGCATGAATAGAGCGTTTTATTGTAAAGATTTACATATATTAAACAGATTCGCGTTTGTATTTATCGTTATGTCGCTACATTCACATGTTGCCACGTAATCCTATTTATGTTCAAGTGATGTTTGTAAATATTGTACTGTATTGTAGTTCTGCATACAAAATAAATACTACTTAAAAAAAATACAGACGAATTGATAACCTCATCCTTTTTGAAGTCGGTTGAAAATTACTAACGTTTGGCAGACGTTCGAAATTAAAATTTGAAGAAAACTATTTGTGTGAATTTTCGAAGTGCGAATATCGTTCGTTGCATTTAACATCAATGGCTACGAAACAAAAAAAAAAACAAAAGACAATCAGCTGTCAAAGACGAGGAAAATGTACTGTTAGTAATCGTTTTGTCATTCACTATTTACATTCAGATGTTTCGAATTATGTTTTATTTTTATAGTAGAAAATTAATGATTCATTAAATTATTGGACGGTTTTTAACTAAACTAACTAATGAACTATTTTGGCAATCAATATGAAAATGTAAATATTCCATCTTGAATAGAAATATTTTAGTTTCATTTTAGATTGAACTTCTTGTTTGAAAATTGAATGTTTTATATTTATTAAATATTTTTACGTTACATAAATTATTGTATTAAAGTTACAAATAAAAATTATGGCGTTAAGTTGTAAGTTTCAGAAATTATGGATAATAAATGTAATAATAACTACTTTCGAAGAGTATATTTTTGCTTTTAATTTCAAGCCTGGCTTATTTATTGATATACCTATTGTACTCGGCTGCGGCAGCGGCTTAACCGGCGCGAATTGCATAAAAAAATATCGATAGAACACAAACCGTCATCCCCTTACACCTTCAAGGTGTGAATTAAAAAAGTAACCTATGTACCTTGAATCAAATTGTCTTCATCTGTAAGTTCATCTAAATCATTTTAAACGTAAGGTAACAGACTCACTTTCGCATATTCAATTAGAAGTTTGCGGTAGTTTTTTTTAGCAATGTTTAATGGGTTACATAGTAAATAGATATTGCTTAAATACATAACTTAACTAAACAAAAACAAACAAAAATATACAATAACCAAATGGAAATACCATTTGGTTTTTGTTTATTTTATTATTACTTATAGTAACAGGGAAGTAGGTAAGTTAATATGTCATCTCGTTATTTATGTTTTATTCACCGATGAAACTGAAAGACACTTATCAATCCTGTGAGATTTTTTTTGTGTCAATAAAGTGGAATTAGTCATAAAGTCTTTGAGTTTTGGAGGTAAAACAAGTGATGACTTGGTGTTTTTGACCTTGACGATTTTGCACAAAAAGCTACCACCATTAAACTAACCCAATTGTAGGTACAACTATTTCCTTTCAAGTTATACTTATATGTCAACAGCAGTGAGCTATGCCTTGACAAGCACATATTTGCATGTGCTTAAGTTGTATTTATAATTGTTTTAAAACAAACATTATTAGGAAGAAATTATCTCACAAAGGACCGGCATCGTGGACCATCTTCATGACTTTTCTTCAAAAGGACCAGAGTTAGACCAAAAATTTTCAAAATTAAACATTAAAAATTAACAATTTTATTAAAATTAAAGGTTATATTAACTGATGTGTACGAGGGGAAAGTAACGGGTCCCGGCTTGTTAATTAATAAAGTTTTGCGTGTCTAATGGAGATTTATGTCAATTCAGTTATCATAGATAAATTGTCGTAAAATTTTAGCACTGTCGCCTACGTTCGCATTTACGGCCATTTGCAGTTTGTACACAGTTCAGCTTAGTGACTAAGGTGCGATTTTGAAACAGGCTTCCTACATTAGAGATGGCGCACACATCAGACAAGACAGACGTAACACGTGCAACTCAACTCGATAGCATTGCGATTTGGGAAAAACTGCAGAACTAATCAAATAATGACTAATTGAATATGTTCCAAACCCTCTCTTTAATGGAAGAGGAGGCCTTATCCCAGCAGTGGGAAATTTACAGGCTGTTACTACTAAATTTCACGTATTTTTGTATGTACAACTTATAAATGATATAACGTAATCAATTTAATTTTTGTATTTCAAGAGAATAAATTGTATTATGATTAATTATGTACATAATTGTTTTTTTTTATCTAATACTAGTAGACCGCGGTTTCGATCGTATTTTAGGACGTTGGTTATCATGTTTAAGGCAAAAAAGTAACCTATGTCCTTACCTGGAGTTCAAGTTTGCTTCATACCAAATTTCATCAAATTCGATTCATCGGTTTGGTCGTGAAAGGGCGACTGATAGACAGAATTACTTTTACATACATAATAATAATCATCATCATCATTTCAACCGTTAAAACGTCCACTACTAAACATACTGGACATAAGTCTCCCCCAAAGATCCACATAATAATATTAATATAGACTGTAGATTTTAAGGACTTTTTGGCGGAGAAAGCCTACGTAGTCATCTCCTCATATCAACATAATCTATACATATATCGAACTTAACATTATGTAACTGTATGCTCTGGTCACCGAAAGGCAATTCACTCGTCATTTGTACATTGTTGTATACTTATTTAAATCCACAATGGCTTTGTAAATAAACTACGAATCAAATATTACTCTGATAATACTATACCACTACATAGTATAAAACAAAGTCACTTTCTTTGTCCCTATGTCCCTTTGTACGCTTAAATCTTTAAAACTACGCAACGGATTTTGATGCTGTTTTGTTTTAATAGATAAAATGATTCGAGAGTAAGGTTTTTGTATATAATACATAGACAACTTAGTGAAAGTCGTAATCGAGATGGCCCAGTGGTAAGAACGAGCGCATCTTAACCGATGATTTCGGGTTCAAACCCAGGCAAGCACCGCTGATTCATATGCTTAATTTGTCTTTATAATTCATCTCGTGCTCAGCGGTGAAGGAAAACATCGTGAGGAAACCTGCATGTGACAAATTTCATAGAAATTCTGCCACATGTGTATTCCGCCAACTCGCATTGGAACAGCGTCGTGGAATATGTTCCAAGCCTTCTCCTCAAAGGGAGAGGAGGCCTTTAGCCCAACAGTGGGAATTTACAGGCTGTTGTTGTTGTAATATGATTTCGTAAATAAACAAATTCTGCAGTATCAGTATCAGTATCGTACCCGTGCGAAGCCGGGGCGTGTCGCTAGTGTGTCATATAAATGTTCGCCCGTCGATGTCTGCACCAAACACACGCCCCGTCTTTCTCATGGCAATGACATTTTAATTAATTAATTATATTGATTACGGCTTGGGAACGAACAGATAGTTTAGATTTGAGATAAATTATGAAATCCAAGATGATTTATTTTTGATGTATTGCTTGTTGTTGCTTGCGGCTTCCTTTGCATTTTAGTGTCGTGAGGCTTTAGGTACTAATTTCATCAATTTGGATACAGTAGTTACGCCGTGAAAGAGTAACATAGGCAGATTTATTTTGTATTTGTATAGATTAAACATTTTTTTTATGTAAATGGCTTAACGGTCAAGCGGTGGATTAAGACAATTATACTTAAATAGCTTTCTTTATTTTACTTTATTGTGGGACTTTTGTCTTACACAGGCACTGGTATAGGTCAGTCCCATAAATTGTTTTTTGGAGCTGGAGTATTGTAGCTGTTTGCTGTCGTTAGAAACAATATCCAATTCAAAATGTACTTTATAACATAGGCTTTTACAAGCACTTTTTAATCTTCAATAAAAGTCAATCAGACTGATCTAATTTTAATTTCTTTATAACGGAAAATTTCATTCTATATATTAAATTAATTCCTATTATTAATACATCCTTAAAAAATATATTTTCTCATGAAAATCTATATCAAATTATGACCTATAAAAGTTTAAGACCTAGAACATGTAATGTCAAAGCGATATTATCTAAATCTATCCGTCAAGATTATATTTAATTTATAGCTCACAAGACTTAACCTTCCGAAATTGAACGAAACCAGCGCCGAACGTGTAGTCGTCATTAAGTAAATAGACAGATCTAAAACCTGAATATACCCATATATAGAATATATACATACATAAGGCGTGTGAAATGGTTTTAGGTAACATTTTATTTTGTTTGTTTTATTGTTTTATGAACAACAACAACAACAACAGCCTGCAAATTCCCACTGCTGGGCTAAAGGCCTCCTCTCCCTTTAAGGAGAAGGTTTGGAACATATTCCACCACGCTGTTCCAATGCGGGTTGGTGGAATACACATGTGTCAGAATTTCTATGAAATTTGTCATATGCAGGTTTCCTCATGATGTTTTTCTTCACCGCTGAGCACGAGATGAATTATAAAGACAAATTAAGCACATGTGCTTCGCATTCGCAATCAGCGGTGCTAGCCTGGGTTTGAACCCGCAATCATCGGTTAAGATGCACGCGTTCTAACCACTGGGCCATCTCTGCTTTTATGATGTTTATGTTATATATTTCAATATACACATATAAGAGCTGAGACGGCTCATCAGTAAATAGATGTATATCTTGATTTAGGGTCACGAGTTATAATTTATGTGCTTATGTTAAGATTTCGTTTGACGAAAATCGGTGTTGGAACTGTATTTGTCGGTCGATAGAGCATTTTATATTTAACTAGCCCCGTCCCAGCTTCGCACGGGTGCAATACTGAATTTTCCAGGCTGTTACTTACTTAAAAAAAGTAAGTAACAGCCTGGTAAATTTCCCACTGCTGGGCTTAGGCCTCCTCTCCCATTAAGGAGAGGGTTTGGAAAATATTCCACCACGCTGTTCCAATGCGGGTTGGTGGAATGCACATGTGGCAGATTTTCGATGTATATAGGTTTCATATATACACATGCAGGTTTCCTCACGATGTTTTTCTTTCACCGCCGAGCACGAGATGAATTATAAACAATTAAGCACATATATATAATGGTGCTTGCCTGGGTTTGAACCCGAAATCATCGGTTAAGATGCACGCGTTCACCACTGGGACATTACTGGGACATTACATTACATTACATTACTTATTCAATCCAAATAATATTCATAATAAAATTCTACGTGCACGAATTCGTGGTCTCTTAGTCTCATCTCGTAATATATCCATTCGAAAAGATCGGTCCAACGTGGCAAAAGTATTAAAACTGAAAATTGTCCGTGATTACAAAATAAGCGTATAACATCCAATGTTTATCTTTGTCGCGAAGATACCGGTTTTTAGTGATGGCAATAACTTGTCGATAATAACTTGTCGATATTTATGATAATGCAAATTCATACCGATTGAATATTCATCGCTCCATAATTGTTTCTAACCGGTGGTGAAATTAATGGTTATATCCTCATCGAGGTAAGTTATCAAGTGTGCACCTTTCATTCGATGCATTTAACAGTAATTAAATTGTTACTCATGGTACAAAAATGTTTTCAACGATACTTCTACCAATTTTATGCGTGTTACGATTTATGTGGTCGTTGAAAAAGTTCATTATTTCTTCCCTTAATAAATACTTTTGACATGCATGTATTTAAAAAGTTAACGTTCTAAATATATATGTTATCTATTAACTACGTAATTAACCTTTTACGGATTATTAAAAAGTAAATTAATAGTATTTGCGTTGTTAGGTTGTCTGAAAAACAAATATGTATATGTTGATAGTATTTTATGGGTTAAAAACAATTTGTTTCTCTGATACGATCAAAGTTTAGAGTAATTAGTATATTTTAATAATAATTTCGCTATTTTCTCGCTCCAAACAAAACTGAATTAAGCCCTCTGTATCTTCTAATGTAAATTAAGTGCCCTTTTTTCTTAGGTAGGTAAATGGGACAATATATTACAATACTATATTTTTAATTAAGCTTGGTGGCAAGTGATTTAAACCGCTATTGATGCGGTAAGAAATATTAACTTCTAGATAGAAAATGGACCCGTGAAGTGTGGTTGCCGCCTACTAACTAAGATGTTGTCTTTTGTTTGTAATTACACTGGCCATCTTTAAACTGATACACAACAATGCTAAGTATTTAGTGGTGTCATGTGATTTTGGTATCTACTCACGGTTTGTAAAAAGCTCTACCACCAAGTTAAGCCAGTATAGTGTTTATTTTAGAAAAAAAGGTCTTACATGTCGCAGAATGGATAAGTCGGTACCAGTTACAAATAATAACATTTGTGAGGTGTGCCTGCCTATAGTACAATAGTTGGTTATTAGTCAAAATCTTAACTTTCGCCATAATATACCTTTGTCATCAAATATATCAGTAAATTAATTTCGATTAAGACTATCTACGATACGATTAAAGCTTATAGCTCGATATTAAAGCTATAGGTAAAGATTATTAATTTCGATTAAGACAATCTATCTACGATACGATTACAGATATCGATTATTTTGATATCGGTACATCACTTATAGTTGTCCTCAAGAGAATTGGCAAATGTGACAAATTTGTAATACGCCACGCGGGTTGGGAGTGCCCGTGAGAATTCCGAGTGGCCTCAAACGGTGATTGCTTCTATTAATAACATTCACTAGCACAACACTGGCTTTGTCTATATTACATTGAATACATCCTATAATTATAGTTACTTTCGAATTAATATCAAATATTTCTAAAAATAATTCCAAGAGATGGTCTTATAGATACAACACATGGCCAAGCTAGCGATCGGTTCATTGAAATTTAAACAATAAAATAAAAATCTTGGTGGTAGGGCTTTGTGCAAGACCGCCTGGGTAGGTACCACTAACTCTTCAGATATTCTACCGCCAAACAACAAAAAAATTATACCTACAGGCACAAGGGACATAACATCTTATTTCCCAAGGTTGGGCGCATTATCGATGAAAAAAAAAATGGTTCATTGTCTATGGGCGGTGGTGACCACTTACCATCCCCTGGCCTATATATTCGTCCATGAATTAATAGCATAAAAAAATTAAATAAGTACCTACCTATTTTTTAATCTAATTCAAATTATTGTTTGGTACCTAATAAGAGTAAGAAAGGCTCATTTATCCAATTTATATATCGAACAGTAATATGAGATCGTCGAATATGTTCTACGCCTTCTACTATAGAAGGTTCTAAGCATAGCCCACAGTCAGATCAATTTATAATATGTATATGTATGTAATGTAGTTTGATTATTGTAAATTATTCTTAAGAAAATGTAAGTGAACAGATAGAGTAAATAATTATGTCTGATTAAGTATTAATGCGTTTACCCTGTTTGTATTTATGTTGGTTACGAAATAACTTTAACATAATGTTATTGGTATATTTGTGGAATAATTTATCGTAATTATCTGTTATTTCACGAAAGGTGTTGTTTTATATTCAATACTAAACTTGCGATTTTTATGACATCTCGTTAACTTGGTGTAATATTAAATCTTATGACAAATATAATTAAATTGTTAAACATTAGTTACCAGTTATGACTATTCATCGAATATATTTATATTTGCGATCCGCCCTGACTTCGCACGTGTGCAATACTGATACTAAATATACAGATGTTTTCTTGTTTCTTTACTATATTGTCCATCTACTGTATACAAAAACGTTCCTCTCGAATCTAAAAATCTATCTATTAAAAAAATCCGCGTCAAAGTCGGAAGGATATTTGGAACTCAACTATATTATTTAGCTAAGCAATTTCAAATAACGAAAACATTATTATATGAAATCAATAATTGAAAACAATGACATTACATAAGTCCCGCTGTATTTCTAATTTTGTTTCTAAGGTCCAAGGTATTTTGTTTTCAACGTTTTCGAATTAAAAGGGGAAATGGAAGGGATTACTTTTTTTTACTTTATCCGCTTTAAGTCGAGGTTTGCAATTCGTTATATGATGATCGTTATATGACGTTATATGATTAGACGATTAATAAGTGTTTCATTTTGGGGATATCATTTGATATTCATGAGATATATATAAATTCAATTATTATACACGTTATAGTCCAAGGCACCAATCCGTATTAGCAGCATAGTGGAATAAGATCCTAAGTTTTTTCCGAACATACAAGAGAAACAGTTCTTAGTACCTTGAAAAAACCATAAATTGTAACAAAACGCTATTATTATTAGCATGCATGACATAATTGTACGATTTTGGTACAAAATATTAAATCGTTTCCTGTACGTGCGAAATTGCACTTTTTGTCCGATTCGATTGTTCAATAATTCGTAATTCGAACGAATTATAACAAAACGATTTCCTTGAGCGAACGTCACAAATTGGTCGAAAAAATCTTGGAATCGTACAATTAACGATAAAGCACTCGTCGTAATAACCGTGGGACCAAGTTCTGTTTCGGAGTCTGAGTGAGAAGAGGAAGCGAGTCTGCAAATACGATCCAATAATCGATTCATCATAATTAATTCTGTGGTGACTGGTTTTAGGGCATCAGATGCTAGAGTCCTAGATTCAAAACCTGAGAAGGCTATTCAAATGTCAAAGGGTTTTTCTGTACAGCAATATTCAGCAGCAGAAGTCAAAAGTTGGCATTGCCGTGGTTTTCAAATGCTTGTATATAAACAAACATACACATATATACTGACAAAACACTAGCGATATGCCCCGGCTTTGCACAGGTTCAATTTATTAATAAAGAAAATTACGTTTGACTAAACCTACCTATATCATTAAAAAACGTGTCAATGGTGATCTTTTTGGTATTATTATAAAAATTAAATAAATTCTAATTTAAGTTCCAACATCAAAGTATGTTAAATATTTTAAATGCATTTATATGTAATAAATTAATTACCAATCAATTTTATTATAAACGAATATTAAATAACATAATTTTGTTCCTATTATATCCTTATACTTCAAACGAAATAATTACCCAGAATAATAAAACCATTTTATATTCTACATATAGCGATAATTATATATAGCTTAGCATGATGCTTGGATTACTAAATGTGTGTTATCAAAATAACATAACCTTTATGACTAAAATCCAATGGAAGGAAATGTTGCAACAGATAACTTAGCTTATTAATCATCTTAATTCTGTAACTTAGACCACCTACAACATGTCTCAAGCGATCTGTAATAAGCGATAATCGGTTATGTTGCGGAGTTCGTGTCAATCTTTATATACAACTAAATTGTACAAGACTCTCGTCTGTATATAAAAAAAAAATTAAAATATAGGTATATGAAATTGATTGTGTAACTTGGCGTCCTTTATTAAATATATATAGTTAGTTGTCACACGGCTTCGCTCGCATTTTAGAATTAAAGAGTATTATTTTTTTTGAGGTTTAACCACAAAACTTCATCTAATTTGGTTGAGTAATTTTGAGTAATAGACAGACAGACAGAGGTAGTTGTGTGTCATTCGAAATTTAACGTATACACGTTTATACACGTGATTCTACTATACACAAAAAACATTCAAGTTTTGAAATCTATTACAACTAAAATTATAAATAAAACATTTTCATTTATAAATATACCAAATTATTTTTATCAGCTATGTTTAAGTTTCATTAAGTTTCGTTTAAATCTTAACAAATAAAATAATATCAACACTAAGTATTTTCATTGATAGGGCTTTGTTGAATAAGTACAATCCATTGATTAGATATGGTTCTAATTACGATTTGATTACTTATAGTATACATAATATACATATTACACTACCTACATAGACAGTGGCACTACAACACTTACAACAAATGAGACAACTTATCATCTCGGTGTGCGTAACGGTTGACAGTTGCTAAGAGTGTGTACCAGTGTGTGTGCCTAGTGTGCAACTGTAGCTATTTGACTGACTGACAGTCAATTTTTGACAGTTTAATTGTAAATAATCAGAGCGAAACTTTACAGAATTACAGATCTCATGATTTATTGGTGAATTATATGTGTTTTATATTTATAACAGTGTTAGTGACTGTAAAAACAGTTGAAGATCACCTGTTATAATTTAAGGCTTCGTCTGCATTCTTAAATTAAAATATTCGTTATATTTTCGTGTATTTTGTGTCGAATAAAACTAATGATATTTATTGGATAAAAACCAGTGAAGTTACACTGGTTTTTATCCAATAAATATAAACCACAGGGGACACAATATCATAGTTCCCAAGGTTAGCGGCGCATTGACGATTTAAGGAATAGTTAATATTTCTTACAGCGTCATTGTCCATGGGTAATGGTGACCACTTACCATTAGGTGGCCCATATGCTCGTCCGCCAACCTGTACCATAAAAAAATGACATGCTGAGCTTCTTTTACCGGTTCTTCACAGATCAGGGTGCTTCCTTTTCCGAAACTGAGGTAGTGTTTAATTAACTACCAATAAGTAAGTGTGATGCTTCTATATTGAATAAAGAAATTTGAGTTTTAGATTGAGTTTGATAATTATTAACATAATAACTTAAGTTTCATATGCCAAGTTAAAATTAAGTAATTATGTCAATAAATTTAAAGCTAAAGGCAAAGTCGCGGTAAAGTGCTAGTTATATATGTAGTATGTAATATAGTTGTAGACGGCACGATCGCACCGTTTATTCACAAATACTTGTCGTAGTTAACTTTCAAGTTATCTTACTTTGTTTTACATTAATAGGTTGATTGCTTTAAATCACCAAGGATTTTAAATAATTAAAAAAAGAAAAGATTTTGAGTTTGATGGTATGTGATTACATTGTTATATATAAATAAATATAGGCATTTTATGTTATATATAAAATCAATTCTTTAATTAGTGTTTAAAATACTTTTGTATATAAGTCAATGTTCTTAAAAACACATGGTTTGGGTTTAATGTTACATGTCTAATGTCACTATTTAAACAGAAATTCTGAATCAGAATGAAATTACTTAATAGAAGATTAGATTGAATTACAACTTAAAATATACGGACTATGTGCCTAAAGATAGTCTATTAAATGCAAGTGTCTTTCCGATGATTTTCTGGCTCGTCAAGCCATAGCTGAATTAGAAGTACAAATTAAGCACATGAAAATATTACCCTGGATGGAACCCATAATCATTAGTTAAAAAGCACGTATTCTAAGCTATGTACCATCTCATCTATTTTGTTTTTTTTCCTCATAAACTAATTTTTATTCAGTAAAAGTGATAATTTAAAAGGCCTTAGCGTTACCTTTTTAACTCAGGTCACTGATGGAAACCTTTGAAAAGCAATTCAAAAACTTTCCCAAGAGTCGTAAGTCGAGAAATATTCCAACAAAATATGTTTCTCAGATAAGCGTACCCTTTTTGTTGTTTCAAAGCATACTTGATCCGCTCCGTTGAATAAATTGTACGGTTATCGGCAGTGACGTTTAGAGGGAAACCGTGAAAATCCACGGAAAAAGCCGCCAAGGCAAATATTTGAAAAGTTCCCAAATAGCCGAGCACCTGTGGTCACCCTTGCCCTAGTGTGTCCACTTATAGAGCGACGAATTTATAAGAGTTGATAATACCACCATAATACATTTTTCTACATGTCATGTCCGATTGTAATGTACGGTCTTCAAATTAATTCCTTTATCAAGTTTTAGACTCTTAGTACCTTTTGAATCTAAACGTCAAATCATTGCGACACAATATGTCATTCTCGATAGGTAAAGCTTATAGCTTGATATTAAAGCTATAGGTAAAGATTATCGCACATACTGAGCACACAAAAATAGATCTTAAGGTGTCGAACCTTTTCTTACCTCGACTGTAATAGAAATACTAAAAACAATAATTAAATAATAGGTACATATTCTTAGCTAAGATATATCTGGATAGAACTGGTTTTAATCAGAAATTAATGATCTTAAACAAACAATGAATTACTAGTAACAATTTTTAGAATCGTTTAATTTAAACATGTTTTGTATTTGTAAATATAATTGCGATAACTTTAACGAATCGTAGATCGTTGAATATTTAAATACAACAACACAATAAAACAATACTTGACATTTTGATATCATTGTTTCTAATCAGCGTTTAACTGGTTGTGGAATATTATTCCTTGATAAGATATCATCTATTCATATTTCTTGCGACTTTGCGCGTCTAGAATTAATCTTGATAAATGTTTTAATATAACCTAATTCATGTTTGTTGAATAAATACTTAACAAAATTGACGCTGTAATGAGTTACTAAAAAAGCTATATATAATAATATTGTCCAAATAAAAAAATATATTTATAATAATTAATAGTAAATGCTTTCATTTAATAAATATGTATGTAATATTATTAAATAAGTAGGTACACGTGAATAATGAACAAATGGATGCAATTATCATTATGGGAAATAAACATCGAAATAAACTTATGACTTAAATACTGACTATAGTAATAGTCACAGTAGGGGTACAGTTGCTTATTTAGTTTTTTCGTAAGTTCGATACCCGATTTCTACAAATAATATTCGTATTTACAACATACAAAGACCAATGACTACATAGGTTTTATTGGAAGAAAAAAAAATAAAAATATTTAAAAAAAGAACAATCATTAACAGCTCCATATAAATGACTAGTAAGACTTTCCACACTCGTTCAGCCCTTATTTTATTTCGCGACTCAATACATCGTCCATTCCGGTCCCGAGTGTTTGCCTTTTCCCTTTGTCCAGAGGGTCGGTGAGAATACAGTCCTTCGGTGGCCTCAAGTGTCGACTTGCCATTTCTTTTGATATTTTATTACTTGTCGTACGTGCCTCGTAATTGTTTGATATAGATGATAAGGGGTAATATAATGTTTTATTTATTTGTTTACTCCATAATATTACCCTAATTACAGCACTCCATGTAATATTTGTCTACAAAGTAGCGTCGTAGCACTAATCAAGGAATATAGTGTCATAAATTAATATATAATATTATTTTATTAGTTGAGAACGTGTATCTTTCATAAATTCATAAAGTTGTACAAAACTCTGGTGTGGATTCGAAAAACCCTTGAGATGATATTAACAAATTAAGAAACGTTTTTCTGATATATACATATATAGTAGTAGTATATGTATAGTATATACATATGTATAGTAGAAGTAGGATGTAGTTATTAAGCCTAGCTTAGCAGATCGATCTCGTAATATGTATATTAAGTAAATTGGTCTATCTATTAGTTCCCAGTGGTAGCTTCACTTAATATATGTAGTTAGTGAATGACGATTCAAAAGTGTAAAAGCTTACTTAAAGAAAGTATATTTTAATTATGATTTTTTTGTGTAGTTAGAAATTGGCTGTTTTTACATAACCATAAAACTCTAGAAGGTGTTACTGTGGTCATGACCTGAAACTTTTTTTTAAGGTATCGTATTGCCATCCCATAAGATGATCATTTTAAAGGCTCACTACTGCAGTTTGATAATCTGATACAGTGCACTTTTGTTAGGCACTTCGAAAGGCCGTGACCGCGTTTATCAGATAATCGTAACTGTTGCATATCGAAATAGTAATAATTAACAACAGATCCTTTGTATTTGCACAAAAATATGCAAAATGGAACGAGATGGCTTAGTGGTTAGAACGCATACCTCTTAACTGATGAATACGGGTTCACCCTAAGCACTACTGAATTTTCATGTGCTAAATTTGTGTGTATAATTCATCTCTTAGTCGTACGGTGAAAGAAACCTGCATTTGTCTAATTTCAAGGAAATTCTGCCACATTTTAATTCACCAACCAGCATTGGAGCAGCGTGGCGGAATATGCTCCTAACCTTCCTCTAAACGAAGAGGAGGTCTTTGCCCAGCAATGGGAAATTAAACGGCTGTTTATTTATATTATGTATTATTATATGCAGCAATTGTTTGATTGTTTAATTTGAATCGTCAGTATTATGCGTAGTACAAAACCCTTTGTCTTTTAATATAGTTATGTTGATATTAAGGCGAGATAAGCTTACAGAGCGATGCTAGTCGTACAATACAAGCAATCATGAGTTTATGTGAAGCGTGTGTATCGTACACCCACATGTTGAGCTTGATGTAAGATCGTAACCGATGTCTATTAGACAATACCGCTGTCTATTGTAATGCAAGTAAATGATTTAAATTTAGAATTTATATACAGATTTTATTAAAAAAACATGTAGTGCAATCCAAAAAATATATATATTTATGGACATCGCTTTAAACAGTATCTATGTATATATATCCATCTATCTCACTACTTTTTATGTAATAGTTTAACTATCAATATATTCTGTTCCTTTTAATATGCCCATTTCAACCACGGCGCTTTTTTTAGGGAGAATAGGTAACTTTGTAGGACATATTATTGTGCACAAGTATCTTCATAAATAGAAGTGCACTTTCATAATTATAGTGAACAAAAGATTCGATACGACCAGGGACTCCCATCAGGCTGCTAAACTCACTATTTTTTTGTGATCCGACTCGGGTTTCGAATGCTGAATATCAATATCTAAAGTCTTATGCTATTCTACAACGAAATAAAACAATAACAAATTAAATACATAGATTTTGTAATTAAAATTGTAGTTTCAATAATATAATTACCGATTTATCTAAAGTATTCCATTTACAAATATACAATTAGTATACAAAGACCACAAATTAATGTAACCACAGAACCTACGACCTCGTTTCGTAACACGCTTCGTCTGGACTTCTTTATCGCCTCCCGTACTATCACGTCTCAGAGAAATTCGTATACTTCACAATAATAACAGGAGCGATTTGCTACTAGAACCGGTAAATAATTAGCAGTCGTGACGCCTCGGTGCCGGCTTGACATTTTCTGACCTAATTATAGGCCAGTCTACCACGGACTAGACAAATTACACTTAGCCGGTATCTGCAATAAACGGTTGATTGTAACTTCGATGATGGGTTACAAATTGTTGCGTAGGATTGGATTAAAAGTTGCAAAAGATTTATAAACAGTTGACGACTTTCTATCTATTGGCAAATGTATATGATATAGTTTATAAAGATAACAGTTTCGAATACTCTTTTGTTTGAGTTGATATATTGATAGTAAATTTTCATTAAGTTTTTTTTTTTTTTAATAAAGTAGGATGCGCCATAAATTTAACATGTCATGTGGTGTTAATAATTACGAACATAATTAAAATAGCTGAGGAGAACAAGGTCGGTTGGTGCTCAGTAAATGAATTTATTAGTATTGAAGAAATATATATTTCGGTGTAATTAGATTAGTTTGATTTGAACACAGAGTAAAATAATATAAAAAATGTTATCACGTTTATTATGCTGATATTACTAAGACATGCCTTCCGGGCTGGTTTCCGTAGTGATGTTCCACAATAGAATGCCGAGTTCGCTACATAATATGTCAGTTAGGACGGCTCCGCTTAATCTATACTTAACAATCTGAGCACACCATTATTGTAATACAAAACAATAATTCCCTTCAAAGCGCATGACATTAAGAAATTATTAGGTTGCGCCGCGTCCGCGTAAGGGTCTCTGCTTGAGGCATTTAGGCATTTTGCAAACTATGCTTTCTCAATATAAATAATGTTAATCAATTTGACAATTATATAAGTTATATTGTCATAAGAAAGAAAGAAACGCTGAAGTGCCAAAGTAATTTTGGAAATTCAGAATTGATGTAAAATATTTAAGTTTCATTTTTAAAAATCAACATTTTGGCGCTTCAGCTCTTCTCCATTTGAGCTAGCGAGATTAATTCTATATGATGGAATAATTATCAATGGTATGTTTCTATTGTTTAATACCATAGAACCTAGATAATCTATATATATTTGGTCTGCTACGTTTCAAATGTTAGGTAACGTAATAAACGATTCGAATACAGAATGTACTAAATTGCGAAATGTCTCCTTATTAATATATGTATTAATGCTTATGAGAAATTTACTTTCCTTTTCTTCTAGAACAAAATAACATTTAAAATCAAATAATGTTATGAATGATTGATGCTTTTAATTAAGAATACGTAGCAAATCGTTTATATAAGCTATTAATTAAAAAATATTTTGTATATATTCTATGACATACATTGTCGCTAATATGGATAGTGGCTGCTAATTTTCATCTCAATTGTTTCAATTAAACTTTAAAATTCAGTTGCAAGTATTGATCATTCTAGAAAATGTAAGATAATTTCACATGAATTAAGGATAATATAATATGAGGAATTCTTCTTTATATTATGATATGTATTATGAAAAAGATAGACAAAGGAAGAGATAACTTACTTGGATAATTTACTTGGTGGTAGGGCTTTGTGCAAGTGCCCGTCTGGATAGGTACCACCCACTCATCAGTTATTCTACCGCCAAATAACAGTACTCAGTATTTTTGTGTTCCGGTTTGAAGGGTGAGTAAGCCAGTGTAACTACAGGCACAAGGGACATAGCATCTTAGTTCCCAAGGTTGGTGGTACATTGATGATGTAAGGAATAGTTAATATTTCTTTCAGCGTCATTGTCTATGGGTGTTGGTGACCACTTACCATCAGGTGGGCCATATGCTCGTCCGCCAACCTATAACATATAAAAAAAAAAAATAAATAAATAACGCAATGTATGCAGGCTGACTTACAGCACCGTTTGGAAGACAGGCGACGTATAACGCATCCGCACGTGGGCGAGCCCGCGGGCCGCTTCCACTCCGCTGAAGTGCCCGGCTTGTTACATCTGAGGGCAATTAGAATTTGAAACGTATTGAAAATATACGTCATACGATAAATCTATAGCTATAACTACAGACAACTACATTAGTCATGTATTAGACGCGGAAAATGTTTTTTAAACTATTGCAAGCATTAAGGTAAGGGATTTTTTAGTTATGTTGAATTTATCATTCCACACCACTCGACGAATGAGTATTGTGTACATAGGTTTTCATAATTACGCCACTCCGAGGTCCCGGGTTCGATTCCCGGCCAAGTCGATGTAGAAAAATTCATTAGTTTTCTACGTTATCTCTTTCTCAATCATCGGTTGAGATGGACGCGTTCTAACCTCTGGGCCACCTTAGCTCTTTATCATTTATTTAACTTCGTTCAGAGGTTGACTTACATTCCTTTGGGTATGATGTTACCAGTATGAAAGGGTAAACCGAGATGGCCCAGTGGTTAAAACACTTGAATCCTAACTGAAACTGCGGTTTAATCTCGAGCAGCGATCTTTGAGCTCTTAAGTGCTTATTTTGATTTATCTTGAGTTTCTTTACTCGGCAGCCAAAGAAGAATACATCGTGAGACTACCTTCATAAGCAGTGCAGTTGACTAAGCTGCGAGCCTTCTCCTCTATATGAGAAGGTTTTAGCAATAGTAGGAATACAAAATTAGTGGACTCAGATCATAGTAAGATGATCTTAAACTAAGAATATTGACATTAATGTCATTTTTAAATTAATACGGCGTGAATGTAATCCGGAATATCTATTGATACGTCTTCTTTATCTTATGACAACATTCAACAGACAACAATAAAGCAGATTTTAATCTAAAAAATCATAAAAAAGACATCGTAAAACTGATCATATTACCTTATGACCTAATTACATCAAATCATTATACTTATTTCACATCTATAAAAAAATAAAAAAAACTATTTCGTATCTGTAAGTGTCACTTTATAGTTAATTTGCGAAAAACCTTACAAAACGAAAATAATGTAACGAAATCGAATAACTATCCAATAAAGCAATACCGCCGACTAACAATCTAAAAAAATCCTTGAAAGGACTAACTTGTATTAATCGAAATGTTCGAGCATTTAAGCATCCCTGAGAGAGATCGGTCAGATTAAACGTTTGAAGCGGTAGGCGTGTTCATATTGTTATTTAAAAGGCTTTAACCCATTAACTGCTGGTATCGCGGTTAAATCGTCACGAACACTTGCGAAACTCTATAGCTGCCACCACCACCGCCGTTTGACTGGCCATCCGTCTCGCAGTCTATTCATTACCACCAGTTAAAATGTATTGTCGATAAATATTAATTTTATTACCATCAATGTTATCTATTGGAAATAAATCTGTTGTGACCTTTTTGTAACTCTTGAATGCTGAGTGGATCGAATATCAATGATTTTTTTTATTATGATCGTAACATAATATATTTTATGAGTAATTAATGTGTTACTTTTGTATGGCTAAGATACCACTCCTTACATATACTAATACAAAATATAAATACTTAGTATTGTTTTGTTGCTGTTTAAAGGGGACTCAGAGAGACTACAGATACGAGAACATACTCCTTAGTTCATAAGATTGGCAGCGCATTGGCAATATAAGATACGGTTAATATTTCTTACAGCGCCAATTTCTATGAGCGTTTGTGACAACTCGACATGTTGACCTTAGCCCGTCCGCCTGACAATTATATTAAAAAAAAAACAAATGAACTCACTTATGAATGAAACAACAATGATCAAGGCCTTGATTCTTTATGCCACTGAAAATACGAACGATTTTATAACGCGTTACGTCGCTCTGTCAAAAACCGGTATGCACATCATGTCAAATCAAAAACCATCAAAATAAATTTAGTTTAAGTAAATAATAATAATTTGATAAAAAAGACCTGTTAAGTTTCTTTCGCCGATTCTTCTCAGGTCAGGTGTTTCTTTTTCCGAACCGGTGGTTGTATTTTATGTGACCATCAATAAGTAGCAGTAAGTGTAATGCTTTTAAATTTTATAAAGGAATCTGAATTTCAGTTGAGTCTAAAATTGAAAGCATAATATGATAATTTTTTTATTATTGATGACAGAAGCACCCATTAAAGTCATGGTGATCTGTATATTGTATATATGTAATTCTGAATTAATTTTACCTTCAATATAAAAAAAAACTGAAATCCTTTCATCTTAAAACATCATTTCAAAAAAATAAAAAACGACTACTCACACTCTAGAACATCATTTCTTTAAAAAAACGACTACTAATTTGAAATGAGTATATTTGAACATGTTTGATGGAAGTAAAATGCTATCGAGAATGGAAAACCATCAATCGTTTACAAACGATACGTACTATAACTGAACTATAGCTATAAATATATGACAAGAAAGGGTCGGTTTGTCTATCAAGCGCTTGTAATTACCTTTCTCGGCGCACGCGGCGAATTCCCGATGTCACGCCATATGTCCCTGAAGTGGGGACGGACTGGGGAACTGTAATTAATCGTATCGTGTTTTCTTGACGTCTCTGGAAGTTTCTCGAAGAATTGCGCTACATCACCTTCGTTGGATAATTGGAGCTAAGGTAAGTTGGTTAAACATAGTATTGTTTTTGTAATACATAGTATCTTAGATACGTGAATTGTAACAACATGTTTTTTTCTTTAACTCTCAGCTTTATATTCGTTATAAATGCAATTATTCAAACTTATATTTGTTTTTTTAATTCATTCGGTATTTTAAATAACAATTTTATTTCGTGTTATTTAATTATTCTTAAGCAGTCTAAATTTATTTAATTGTGCCCTTTATTTAATATATGTGTACAGCGTATTCCTTTCAACCCATGACACATTTATACGCGCTTTTCTAACATGATAGGAGTGGGTTTAAGTTTAGTTTTATTTACTTTAAAACGTGTAAACATCTAATCTAATATGATATGAGATACAAAGACTACTATATCTATATAATTAGAACTTATAATATGATTGTCAATTTGGACATCCATTCAAACAATTTCCTAAAAACATAACAACTGTTACAGTAGTCGAAAACAAATTGCATCAATGTGTTACACCTGAGGTACGAAATAAAAACATAGCTAACTACTGTCAAAATAGCAGCCACGTACGTGACAAATATGCGTGTAATTTATATAGCGATACGTCATCGAAATCCGGCCCTGGCATGTCCTCTACACCCCATCGCTTAATGTCTGAAGGACATGTCTTGTGTTTCTTAACGGTGCGGTCATAGTGTTTTTCGTATAAACGATCTTTGAGTAATGACTGCGTATTAAAGGCTATTTTTTTAATTAATTTCGATAGACATACACGTTTTTTAAAGGGATTGCAATTTAAAATGCTTTATAATCATTTATCACAATTTATCTATCATATTGAGTTAATGTTGTGCGTAAAAATTGCAAGAATTTAAAGACTATAAATATGTTATGAACATTTATAATTTTCTGCTATCTGTCAGTTTAAACATTGCACCTTCATAATTCAATTACATTGACATATTCATTCATAAGTTACTTACTTAACTTGCTTCTGACTTCCAAAGTAATACTAATGTATTTAATAGAAGCAAGTTTTTAATAGCCGGTTAGGAAGCTTTTTTTCCTTGCCTACTGGCAAGAGATACTCTCTTCTTCCTCTATTCAATGCAAAGTGCTTGTCTCTATTTTATAATATTAAATAAATAATAAATAAATAAATAAATATGAGACAACATCACATACATTACTCTGATCCCAATGTAAATAGCTAATGCACTTGTGTTATGGAAAATCAGAAATAACGACGGTATCACAAACACCCAGACCCAAGACAACATAGAAAACTACATTGAATCGGCCGGGAATCGAACCCGGGACCTCGGAGTGGCGTAATATTAAATGTATGAATTAAAAAAAAAACCCATTAGGAAAATCTCAAGGCCCAACTATTCGAGGCTAAGCCGCTTCGCTTTCCGCTCGAGCACGAGAGCGGGCTCACCCCAAGTGGCAGCGTGTTTTCCACCTGACTCGATTTACTCAGTGACAGCGATGCCCCGTTTTTCTTCGACTTTCCTCGTGTCGTGCTAAATTGTGCGGAAGCTCTCACGTCCGTGCGTCCACAAAGATTTCTTGTAGATAAATCTATGTATATCACTATGATGTGAAGAACTATACGTAGTAATCGTTGTAGGATTTTTTTTATTGTTATCATAGTTTGGTTTAAAAATTAATTTAAAAAATTGTTACTATAATTACGACGCTAAGATAGGAAGTGTAACTTTCGGCAAATTGATTTGATTTTATTATCGTTTTAAATGATTGAAAAACGCTGTGGATTTTTATCTTTTATCTTGATTTTAAAAAATATAACTGTACTCGACAAACCTACTGCTCTCTTGAGGTAATGGGTTGGAGCTTAATTCGTCACTTTGTTATTACCAATTCCTTGATTAACGAAAAACATGAGGTATCATTTCATTTAGCACATGGTTTTGTGCATGTGTGTATCAACGCTGACCACGAGTTGAATTATTTACACAAATTAAACATATGAAATATAAAAACTCATTTGTTTTGCCCGGATTCTATTTCTCGTAAAGTCGGTCATCGTAGTTAATAATTTAGCGGCGTAGAGGAATACCTAAGTTTGAATCAAGCTCTTAAAATTAAGTATTAAATTTTCTAATAAAAAGTCGTAAGTTATAAGAATCTCTATCGTGATTCTGTCACGAATTCCGATAAGAATTTCGAACCAGATATCTATGCTCAGATGTTGATCTCGGTGTACTTCATCTCAAGAGGGGACCAGTGACGTGACAGGAATGCGATCCAGACGCCGGAAACGTTCAAAATACCGGACACTCACTGATATCTTCCGTTGAGTTCTGAGATTTCATTACGAGAGTTCATATTGTTTACGTTGAAATTATACAGAACCTTCAATTAGTTTTGTTCAAAGGGGATCTAATTACGTAATCTTTTTTGTTAATGTATATTATTTATTTCAGTCTATATCTATACATATAATAAAATTGGAGTGTCTGTTTTTAATATTAGAATATCCTTTTTTTACTCAACGCATATAAATAGTCAGTCTGTCAGTTTGTTCCGGCTAATCTCTGGAACGGCTGGACCGATTCTGACGGGACTGATTCTGATTTTTTTTGTTATATTCAAAAGCGTACAAGGTTGCGGGCATAGCTAGTTGCTAATATATTTACGATGTTTTTCTTAAACGGATCGATGGAATAATTATATTAAAAAGTAATTTTGATGGACGCAAGTTTAATTACGTGGAATTATGTTTTAGTTCCTGAGATATAACTAATATTCTATATTGAAACATTTTAATTTTCATAAAAATAAATTCTTGTATTACATACTATATCAGTATCTGTATATTATCTACGTATACCATATTATATGTTTTATTATATAACAATTAAATAATTTACTAAATAAATAGTACTCATATTAATATGCTCTAACAATAATTATTTTATTGACTTTATTAGGTTTTAACATTCATAAATTTAGCCACGGTTAAATTCATAATGGAGGCATTTAAATAAAATATAAAGATTTGGGTGAAAATTGCATCACGAATATGTTTGACCTTACATTGTTATTGAACTGTAAAATAATTATTTAGATTTTATCCAACACCGACAAATCTAAGAAAATATTAATATGGCATTTATCTCGTATATATGCAAGTGATAAATCTCACTAAATATATATAAGCTTAACATAATATAATACAAAGTCGATTACCGCTGTCTTTCCCTATGTATGCTTTGATCTTTAAAATTACGCAATAGATTTGGATGCGGTTTTTTTAATGGATGGACAATATAATAAAAATCGCTGATAATTTTAGAGGTTTCTAATGTGATTTCCAAAGGCCATATTTACATTTCCAAAAAATAAATGGTAAATTCTATATTTTTATAGCACGAATAATTTCTAATTTTAATATACAATAGCAAGTAAAGAGACTCTCGTCATTATTACACTTTACATAATTGTATTTATATATTACCCACAATAAGAGTTGGTGTTATATTTTTAAAGAATTATGACAATTGTATAAAGTATATTAGCAAGTTAGTAAAGTATATTAGTACTAGGTTCATACTGTGCGGAGATCGCGAACAGCGAAGCAGCAGAAAAACTTCGTAGAGAAACACACAGAAAGCATGATAAGCATTCCAGAGTTCCACTTAACTTTATTGATTGACCCTTCCGAAAGGGGGTCGAAGTTTTTCAGAGGGCATTAGATCCGCTTCATTGGACCGCAATTAAAAGGGAAGTGCTGATATCGAGTTAGCTCTGGATTTAACTTGGATTATTGACTTTACTGTTTGTTGACAATATTGGTTTGGATTTCGCAGAAGATAGTTTGAGAGAGAGAAAGAACATACAACTCAGTAATATATAATTTTTATTTCGTGTATTGATTGATTGAGCCGAGATGGCCCAGTGGTTAGAACGCGTGCATCTTAACCGATGATTGCGGGTTCTAGCCCAGGCAAGTACCACATCGAGAGGAAACTTGCATGCGTCTAATTTCATTAAAATTCTGCCACATGTGCTTTCCACCAAGCCCCAGTGGAACAGCATGGTGTAATATGTTCCAAAACCTTTTCCTCATAGGGAGAGTAGGCCTTAGCCAAGTAGTGGCAGCAATTTTTTGTTCTGGCCTTAGGCTTAAGTCCTGGTGGCCATTAGCCCAGCAGTGGGAAATTTACAGGCTGTTACTTTACTTTACTTTACTTTCAGCTTATTGAAGTCAATTAAAATATTATTATTATATATATTAAACAAAATACGGACTAACCTTTCACCTTGTTGCAAATAAATTATATCTTAAGCCGCGGACACACGGAGAAAGGTGAATTTGCTGAGCCTTAGGCAATGCTCAGTATTATTATAGTCATTAAGACTAACGACACTAAAACAACATAAAAGTATTGTATCAGGATTTAATCTTTCATTTCAAGTAAAGGAACGTAACACACTTTGATAATACATTTGAGTAAAGTGATTATATTTATGTCTAAGGGTGTGGACACATGGTGAAAGTTCGCATTCGCTAAGCCTCGAGGCTACATCCTACGCTGATGGGGTAATGAGCGCAAATGATAATACAACGATAATAAATTGTAAATTGTATGTTTATTAATAACTACAATATTTACTCGTTTATCTTTTTTATTAAAATATATTTTTCAGCTTTTAAGTTATTTTTGTAAGCGATGTATCGATCTTAAGGTAAAATTAAAAGCTATTTTACCATGCAGGGTTTTTTAAGCATCTAATAAGGATATTGTAATAAAGTAAATCGTAAAGATTTGTCTTAGCCCAGGGTGAAGAGGGGGAACACCCGAGCAGCATTCGTTGGTACCTGGGAGATGGCGATGTGCAACTCCTGGACCATAGATGAGGCTAAGAAGGCCTCTTAAAATTATTTTTTTTTGACTAGAAAATATGTCAGATGACCGCTTCCAGGCGCTTATAATGTTTATGATTACATTTCATTGCAAGTATAACGTACTTACAAAATAGTATAATATATTATAATTAATTTACACTGTTTTAAAATTAAAAAAAAAAAACACATTTTTTTTTCGTTTGTGATATTAATAGTCATAAAAATCGTACGTATATCATTTTTGATTTATATGTAACAAAATATTTTGTCAAGAAAATTTAATATACTCTAGTTGCTATGAAATAATTAACTGTTGATACGATTCTTCAGAAGCCGATGCACCTAACAGATATTCTACTATTAAGAAGTCTTATGCAGTCATTCTAAGTTCGGCTGTGTTAGTAAGTTAAGAGGTAAGGAACATATTTTGTTATTGTATATGTACACTGACGGTTAAATAAATTACCTGATGCTAAGTGGTCGACACCACCTATAAACATAGACGGTGTTAAACTAACACAGAAAAATGAAATGATAACAATTTATTCGTACAATACTTGTGTCGTTTGAGGACCAGCTAGTCCGGTTCTTCTTTAAATAAAGACGATTTATAGGCTTCAAGTGACAGTATCGATTTTATATCGGCAGTCGGAATAGACGCACCCAGTACATCACCCACGAGCGCGGTGGACAAGCGATAGCCATTAACGATTTATAGCCAGCAGATAGCTATCATTACGTCTCGTCTGTGGATTATGTTGTTTGAATGCGTTATTACCTCAGTCCTAATGCTAATCTGCTAACAGGACACGAGGAACTTGGTTCGGGACTTCGTTTTGATACAAGATGTGTAAATGATCATATCCTTTGACTTTGCTAGTCTGTAATTATTAATACTAATATTGTTCATCCGTAACTCTGACTGCTTTTTTTGCTTTCACGGTCAAGCAGCTGACCTAAATTTAATGAATTTTGATACGAAGCAAACTTGAATCTTAAGAACAGATGACACAAGTACAGGACATTGTACAGGTAAAAAAAATCGGTAGTTTTCATAATTAGATGGAGTATATTTTTGGGAAATGATATTTTGTTCCTATTTTTGCCACGGTGACAGTCGAATTCATTGGCTGATTAGCTAGTCACATATTCTCTTATTCATAATCCAATGGGATTTCTAAACCGTCCTGATCAGAAAACTTTAAATATGTGACACAATACACAGTGTTAATTTCCAGATGAAGGAAGGTCATAATTTTTTGAAGGAAATTCCTATAACATTTAAAGATTTCGACTTTCTGTTTCGCACTCATGATCTCAGGATTCACGCCTATACAGCGATTAACTAGATCAACGAGTAAGCTATATATTTGTACAATAGATGATTTAGTAAATTATAAAAAAAATATTTTGTATTATAATACAAAAATAACAAAATAAAAATAATTAAAGGGTTGTGAACGCAGCCTAATTAAGTTATCCATTGAAACATAAACATGCCTTATTATTTTTAGAGTAGCTTTACTGATTAAAACTCGCGTCGGCATTTATTAATATCGCCGATAAATTTTCGAATAGTTTATTTTGATAATAAAATCTGATTCTCGGAAAGGATTTTGATGTAAATAAATATTTGATAATGATGATAATTTCAGCACTCTAAAAATTTTATGAGTGCTATTGATTCGTTTGTTTAACTTGAATTTGTTTCCTAGTAAGTTTTCTATACAAATATCACGAGAATGTTAGTAGTATGGTACACAATGTCGCTTCACTAGATCTACCTCCAGCATAACTCAACGGAGAATCGAAGCTGAAACCACCCAGTGACAGGGCGCCGCCGGCAGCGCACCACAATGGCGATTGTTCAGTACGCGATACCTCCTCCTTACCAACCCTCGTTATTTATAAGCAACAATTATGTACCTCTGAAATGTATAAGCATATCTTATCGCCTCAGAACAGAGGCCTGTGGAAGTGCTGTAAGGCTACTGTCGCTATTATAAACGAGTGCGAGTCGGTTGAGTACGCTTCTGTTATAAGTCAGCTTATAGTACATTCATATTTTATTTTGCTGTGTTTTATAAAATGGGTAAATACAATTACATACACAATTGTAATTACATATGTAATAGGTACACATAGGTAGGAATTATGAATGATTCCAATACATCTTTATCCAGTGGTGATCACTTTTAATCAGGTTATCCAATATAAGGTATATTGGATAACATTCATTCAAATAAATAAATATCAGACAACATCACATACATTACTCTGATCTCAATCTAAGCAGCTAAAGCACTTGTGTTATGGAAAATTAGAAGTAACGACGGTACCACAAACACCCAGACCCAAGACAACATAGAAAACTAATGATAATCTACATTGACTCGGCCGGGAATCGAACCCGGGACCTCGGAGTGGCGTACCCATGAAAACCGGTGTACGACCACGGAGGTAGGTGAAATGGATAGAAATTTTTAATATTAAAATAACCTCAACTATTGGAAGTGTTTTGTAATTTACAATAAGTAGCTATATTGTATCCAACAACAACAGCAGCCTGTAATTTCCCACTACTGAGCTAAAGGCCTCCTCTCCCTTTGAGGAGAAGGTTTGGAACATATTCCACCACGCTGTTCCAATGCGGGTTGGTGGAATACACATGTGGCAGAATTTCTATGAAATTTGTCACATGCAGGTTTCCTCACGATGTTTTCCTTCACCGCTGAACACGAGATGAATTATAAAGACAAATTAAGCACATGAATCAGCGGTGCTTGCGTGGGTTTGAACCCGCAATCATCGGTTAAGATGCACGCGTTCTAACCACTGAGCCATCTCGACTCCCAATTTTATCCAATTTTTATCGGTTCGTTTGATCAACTTGTGTGCAGCATATTAATTTAAAAGACCATAATAGCATTTCCAATGAAGCGGTTCCGCTGAGGTTATAAAGCATAAATAAGTCTTGAATACATTGAGACGGTATGTCTCGCTCGAGGTTAAAGTATGAGTATTTCTAATCGGACTATACTATCAGTTTAACCGAACATATTAACTCGTGGAAAACTTTAAAATTTGCCATGCAGGTAAATATTTGGACATGATAACGGAATATACAGGATCTTAAATTCGAACCACTGATTATACTAATAAAGAAACAGCCTGTATATTTCTCATTGTTGGGCAAAGGCCACTTCTTTGATTTTGAATAGAATAAGGTTTGAAATTGAACCCATGCTGCAAATGAGAGATCGTGGCCTCCAATGCAGAAGAATTGAATTGTCACTTTGAATTTCGTCAAATTAAACAAACTTATTTTTAAATATTTATTTGTTCCTTTTCTATTACATATTTTTAATATGAGTAAATATTATTTCCTACATGTAGTGTAACATCTAAAGATGATACTGAATCAATTATAATATAACATTTAACTATGTAAAAAGGATTTTTCAAACATATAAACATTTTTCCTAAAAATGTCAGTAATATTGCATTATTTTTTAATAAATAATTATATAATAATAACATGAACGAATGCTAAATTATGAACCAACTATTTATACAACTTCGATACATGGTGATGCATTTTTTAGTTTTTGCAGGTGCTTTATTATCTATGCGCGAATATTATCGCCATCAGGCGGTAAAGTAATTTTTGAAAAAAAAAAAAAACTATCGATGGTATAATTCGTATACGATACGATATACACAGCAATTAAAGAACATTGTAATAAATATAATTGACAGTGATCAATTATTAAATGCCATATTTATATAAAAAGAAGATCCGCATTTTAATATCGAAATAATTTGTCACAATATAACATAATTGAACCATCGAATAACAACAACAACAACAGCCTGTAAATTCCCACTGCTGGGCTAAAGGCCTCCTCTCCCTTTGAGGAGAAGGTTTGGAACATATTCCACCACGCTGTTTCAATGCGGGTTGGTGGAATACACATATGGCAGAATTTCTATGAAATTTGTCACATGCAGATTTCCTCACGATGTTTTCCTTCACCGCTGAGATGAATTATAAAGACAAATTAAGCACATGAATCAGCGGTGCTTGCCTGGGTTTGAACCCGCAATCATCGGTTAAGGTGCACGCGTTCTAACCACTGGGCCATCTCGACTCGATATTGAACCATCGAATAACATAAAATACGAACAGGATGCGCGCAATCATCGTACGAAGGACACGGGCGAAATAATCGCTTTTATTTAATGTCAATATCGATTTTAGAGTTATAGAAAAAATATCGAAAATATCATTGACAAAAAAATAATGACGAAAATCATGATTATCAGTTCTGTTATTACGACTGATTACTGTCGACAATGGCAGAAGTAACCATTTTATTGTGGCCTTCGTCGCTCCTTTCTTGATTAATAAAAGCAGATAATTAAGGGGACTCGTCTCAACGAGTCTCGGGTCATTTTATATTTGTCATCGAAAGGTTATACAGCAAAACACGTCTGACAATCCATGATGGGAATACAAAAGATTACCTCGTATGTCAGAGGCGTCACGTTCTAAGATGATTGTCTATAATTAGAGGCGCGTATTAAATAAATTAAAAGTTAGATTTGGTAGCGGATGTTGGTATGTCAATGTCAAAATTGTCATGTATTGAACATATTATTTGGTGGATGTAATTATTCGTCGTATTGAGATGACCTCAGCTGCCATACGGAATTTAATTCGAAGCAATGTTCATTACATTTTGATCAAAAATAACATAATTGGTCATCGAGATTGGCCAGCGACTTTGATCATTGACGCTTTAAGATAATTCTTAGTTATTATCGACAATTAATACTGTGATAAATATAGAAGGTTGACTAATAAAAACATATACGTATATGTAATAGGTATGTTTTATTTATGTACGTTTCTCGAATGGTAAACATGAAAAACAAATGAAAGATAAAAATAGTCATAGGTAAATTGTATAAGATGCTGATAAACATGTAAAAGGTACCCTTCGAACAATTAAATTCTTAACCACGTATAATGTGGTAGAGAAGCATGTCCAAAAAGTCGTCAAGTTCTGTCAAATCTTCAGAATAAATAGCAAGCAATTACTTGTCGTTATTTGATTGAAATTATTTTAAAATATAGGCACATCTAACGCGAATATTGCTCTATACGTGTCAGATTTCTAATCGTGTAATAAATTTTTATATCCTAAATCAGCGACGATTCAGCCCAGCGAAACTTTCCAAGATATACGACAAACAATTCGTTTCAGTTTGAAAAAAAAAATAATCAATTAGAATCGAATGGACATCACTAATTACTCGCCATAGTAACGTTCTTAAACAGTAAACGGAGCCGATGTATCGATTAAAAGAAATTGACACAACACGATCAAAGGCGGCATCCGATTCGAAATATTTCAATAAAACCGATTGACTAATAATGAACAAGTCAGCGATCGGAGCGATCTGTCGTGAGAACTTCAAGCTGTTAGCTACGACTTTTACAACTCTTCCACTGTGGCTATAAAACAAGCGTTTATTGAAAACATTAAATTACAAAAAACGAATATTCCAAATATAAATAAGACATGTGAATCATGACGAGAAGATCATTTAGATAATGTTTTGATTAGACAAAAGTCTAGAAGGAAGAAATCTATATGAAACCACCGAAAAGAAACCGCTATGTATTTGTATATTATGCATATGCAAGTTGCATATATTTTGGGATATTTCGATTGGTTATCTTGTCTTACCATCATTTTCGTGGCCACACACCTAAGCGCGACTTTTACAACTGATACACTGAGAAGAAATCCACCTATTTCGGATTCGTCACGCAATTTGTCAATCAATTCACCGTCACCGCTCTATACGTCGTCTGTAGTCCATTAAATGTCAATTTTGTTGGAAAAAATCCGTCTTTACGTTTGCCGCTCGCATATTAATTCCTATAAAATTAATAGCGATGACAAATCCATTAATTCGAATTGCTCTTAACTGGTTCCTTAATTTCGACGGGTATTACGAAGATGGTCATCAATTTTGATGTTATTCGGCTTTATGTATTTTCTAAGTGGAAATTTTATTTTTATTTGAGATATGCAATTGTTGCATATTTCAAGGCCTCGCTATATATAAATTAGAAGCGACATTTAATGGCATGCTTGCTTTTACTTTTAAATACAACGAATAATGTTATATTCTATATGATACTTATATAATAGTGATATAATATATTATTTGCTTTGTCATATTCTTTTAAAATCATAGTCGTATGAAGCCTCCAGCGACAAACAAATCGATTAAACACGTAACCAACACGACTCGAATTGAAGCAATTAAAACATTCTGTAGACGTCAGTTGAAGCTACAAATTGTGCGTGGATAAAGGTTTTATTGGCCGAGCCATTAATATTTATTTCATTGCTGTTCCTAAAACCTTAAAAAGTTAGAATTTTAGTTTGACCCCATTTTATGGCAATTTATTTAGATTTTTATGTATAGGACCTAAAATTTGATATGTTACTCAAGCGCAGTAGCTGTCGTAAAGCAATATTTGACTTACAAAATTATGCAGAATTTAAATTTAATTACTTAAATTAAAACAAAAAAGAATTTATTTTGACCGAATTGGATCAAACATCTCGTGACCTCTACAATCTCGCAAAACTGGAGACAGATCAGAGAGAACTCGAAAGAAGATTTATATACGTTTTAGGTTCAAATAATATGTCATCATATCACTTTAGTAAGAACACAGACGAGATCAAACGTCTGTGTGTGGAATACAAACAATTTCAAAGCGTCTTCCGAAAGTACAGCCATGTCAATGTACCAGATACTCGTATAAGACGTGTAATTGTCCCTATCTCTACCATCTTTTTAGACAATGCGTGCTCAGTTGTTTATTTCCACGCGTCTATTGTTGTGTCCACCTACCGGAAAATTACAAAGAAAACCTTTATATACTTTATATAACCGTCCATTGTCTCCTGTAATCACTGTATTGCACTGCCTATTGGTCAGTCTTACTGAGCAATTGTAAACGACAAAATCATCAAGCATGACATCCGTGTGGAAGGTAATATACAAAGCGTAAAGTAATATGGACGAATATAACCAGTATTACAAAAAGGTTTCTTACAATTAACTGTCATATCGCTAGGCTGTGTGTTATGTGCGCTGAAGCTGATATTCACAACGTTTTTATTTGTTGGTTCTATTTTTAATTTCAAACGATTCTCGACTTTATTACGGTAGCATAGAGGATATCAGGTGTTTCAGTGATGTGTTGTGTGATTTGCCTTCATGTTAGTGTCAGTCGTCATGGTTTGTTAGTCGCGTGTTGCTTCAACGTTCTTGGAGGTTGCAAAATCTGTCGCACTCATGTGATGGTTAAGTTAAGCTCTCACTAAATTGGACTCATTTAAAAAAACTGTATGGAATAATAAGAGATTTTAAAATTAACTCGAAGAAAATACAAGAAGTAATTATTTGTAAAAGGAAACTATAGCGTTGTCATCATTATAATATAATTACTTTATTATTATTTAACATAATCTAATTTATATGATGATTCTTAAAATATTGCCAGAAGTGTATGAGATTCATCTCGTAACGGAAAGTGCATATTTTATTGCAATATTGAGGTATCAAGCACCAGTGGATTTTGACAATTTAATAATCTTCAATTATATCTAATGCGTTTCATCTATATGAAATCGATTTTGACTATATACACGAATTTTCAGAAGATGTTTTGTTATAGGATTATCTTTTATTCGTAGATCAGCTCAATATTATGTACATATACCGGAGCATCTTTAAAAATATATAATCTTATTTAAAACATTTCCTATACTACAAATAAGTATTTAATCTCGTAAAATTCATAATATAATAATTTCAATCTTAAAACGAAATGTCACAGGTAATTTTAAATCCAATCCAACATTCCTGTGTAAATCCACGAAGTATTCCAGTAATCCTCTTCAAAGAATGGAATTTGACGAAAAAAGTGGACAGATCTCCCCAAGGCGGGAGAGTGTAGGCAGTTATTATGCAAATCTGTAGCCATCGCCGAGGGGACGAACTTGAGATATGAGATAGTGGGCTTACATCACAACAAATGTATTCGGTATTAAAATTATTCTACCAGAAATATTTAGAATCGTTTATAAATATTGTGATAAATACATAGTACCTACTTACCTGTATTTAAGATTGTATTAGGCTGAGTAGCCAATGACATTTTGCGATAGGTCGTGCAGCAATTTACAAATTAAAAAAAAAGAAACTTGAAGACCCTTGAGATGAGTTTAAATATAAAAAAGCACATTCCTGAACGCAACTATGTATCTTTCTTCGTGATAAAACTTGTCATTTATATAATTTCAGTATTTTACAATCCATTTTATATTTTTGAAATATTTTTCTAATTTCATAATGATACACAAACGTTGTTTCACTATTAATTTGCGGCTGGGATGCATTCACCATGTATTCCAACCCTATAATTTATTTTTAAGGGCGGTGACGGAATGTCAAAAATTTTGCTTCGAAATGTGACTAGTTCGGCCTCGAAACGAAAAATTATACAAAGTCTAAATGACGTACGCCCGAGGACATCGGAGTCGGTCGGTTAGAAGCCCCTTTTATATTTAGTACTATACGTGCTAAGTTGAATATATTAAGAATTGTATTATTTTTTATGGCTTCACGTTTGCCTTTCTGACGACTTAACAGATCAACAGGTTTTGTACAATAATTGAAACAACTCTGAATTGTTTGGAACGGGGTACACTTCAGATTCGGGATACATTTTTATTGTTTAATAAAGCATATTTGTATTACTATCTTCCATAGCTTGTAAGAATTGGTTGTAATAATATTTGAATAATATCCTGAAAATGCCATAAAAAGAGATTAATTTTGAATGATAAAATTTATAATACTACTTTCTAATTCACAAGGCAATGCAACACGCAACGAAGCAGAGAAAGGTAATACACCTAGTGTCTAATAAAAATGGCCACATAATTTCAAATCTTGTACGACCGCTAGTCGCAACGTGCTGTGACCGTTCCGGCGCGCGCGCATCTGAATTATTCATCGTTGGACGTACGTAATTAAATGTCTTGCGGTGTAAAAAGCGCTGACACCTTCCTGTGGGATATCTTGGGGTACCTCGATGGCAATAAACGCAAAGGTAGACGAAGATGGTAAGGCGAATGTACTGTGAAATATATATGGCTTTGTTCAATTATATTAATCATTCGTTTGTAATCGACAATCGTATTTCTGTAATACTAAATATTAATAGTAACTAATTTAGGAATTATAAGAAGTAAATATATATGTTGTTAATTAAATTCAAATAAAGTTCTTATTTTAAAATTGATATATGAAAATAGTTTGAAGTAATAGGTACCAAATATTTTCTCACTAACATCGATATCAGGAATATTTGTGGTAATGAATTCTTGTAATCGATTAAGTTGGATTAAATAAACGAAATTATATATATCCGTCTTTTGTCCTTAAAATACTCAAGTTAAATTAACTTGGTGCTTAGCAGAATATGCTTGATAGAACTAAAAAAAAATTATAGAAAGATACGAAGTACGTTTGCGCTATAATTACTTTGTCGAGGTAAATGCAGCGCGTGAGTTATCTAAATGTCAAGTACAGACGATATTTCCTTCCTAATTATACTTATGTTTTTTATTCTGTATTAGAAAATCGTTGTTTGTTCTTTTGTTTTGAATTTATTGAAGTGAAACTTGTTTGGTTGTGATGAGGTTAATAATTCCAGGTCGGATTTTAGTCAACGCTGTATAGTACGTTACATGTAGCATCGGCAAAATTCGTAAAACCGATCATATCCGAATTAAGTACGCCATCCCAAATTATCAATATTTATTTCTAATGTGAATATGATCCTTACACAAACGTAAAATCGTGTAATATCATACGATCTATTATATTCGTCAATTTGATTTGATTTGCTTTCTCAGGTTGAATTGACGCGAGAATCTATAGCGACGATTAGCGTCGAATGGCGCGATGGGGAGCTATTTCTATTGGTTTTGTAAATCGGCAGTAATCAGTTTTACGAATTTGTCGATACTACATCTAAGTTGTGTCGTACTATACATAGATTGATTTTTTTTATAAGACGTTTTTGAAATAATTCTCATCGAGGTTGAGACTCAAATAATAGTTTGATTACTTTTAAGATTGATATCTACGTATTTTGTTTTCGTACATTTCTTGTTTTCATCCAATATTTTTTGTATATCAACATATTACTTTATATTGAAAAACGTACTAACAAAGGCTCTAACAACTAACTACTAACAAAGGCGTATTTAATCTATACATGAAATTCTAATTATGTGATATAGATTTTTATTGATATATATACTTATATTGTTTTTTTTTTTAATATTCCAAGATTTGTTAAAAGTTTATGCCTGTTATTACATTGGGTTTCTGAATCTGGAATGAGAGCTGTCTACTAAATCTTCGCTAAACTAATTATTAATGGCTGCATTTAAAAAGTTAGGAGACGTGTAATTACAATAACTGATCCGCGGATTATACTGGACGGCCTGTAATCTTTTGCAATTTTCGTTTAATCGTTCCCCTTTGAGTAACCATTATATCGAGACCCGTATCACCTTATTTTCCTTGTAATCACTTAAAGCAGTCGGAGTCCCTCGAGGGATATACTGGGACCATTTTATTTCGGTTTGACATAACGATACCTCGAGACATTTGGACTTATGTGATAATACTAGGGCGAGTTGAAGAAATTTGATAATTCGAGGTTAGGAAAACGATCGTTTTAATAATAAACTCGGTTTGAAAATTATTAGAGAACAGCGAACATGTGGAGATTCTATTCGTCATTTAGTTTTATTTAAGTCAAAGTTATGGGAAGTATAAAAATTATCTTTAAAAATAAATTAATTAATACACGATTTATTTTAAAACATAAGTTTCGCTGAAGTTTAATCGTTTTATTTTTTTTGTCATTTTGTATAAATTGGATCGAAAATTGAACTTTTATTTAAATAAAACATCGCTTCCATGTTTTTTTTGTTCTCAAAGGTAAGCAAGCTCACCATTTATCACCCGCCCGTCAAAATCTAATTGTCCTGCCTCGCTAACCACGGCATTGTGACCGTAATTATGCCCTTATATTTTTCACAAAGAATTAAATCGACTTAGAGATTTTTTGTTGCTCGCATTTAAAGGCCAATTTGATAGAAATTCCATTTTTTTTATTTAATTTTATGGTAGTTACATGTTTTACACATTGAAGAACTTGATTTACAAATACCTGCATCTTTATTTATACTCTTATCCTCTTGTAAAATTACTTGTTTTGATAAATTAAGAAACATTATGATTTGTTTCAGATATGCAATACAGAGTTTTCATATTAGATACATGTGGGTACTACCTACCCATGCTACCTTATTTTGAACATATGCGGTTAATCGCTTTATCTATAATGGGTCAAGAAATTTCACTCCAATTTTTAAGGCGCTCAGGTAAAAACTCTAATTTCATAGATAAATTGTTATCCATTTTATAAAATTACATGGGTTTAATGTTTTACAACGTAACAATAGGCGTTCCTAATATACAGACTCCATTTGGGGGTTGAACCCGCAACCGCAGAAGGCTGATACTAATAATTAGGGAGCTACCATGAATTCTGAAATTATTATTATTTATAGGAAGTTCGCTCACTCATAAATCATGACAAAATTCATAGTCAAAGTGAAAGGGTTTATAATGTTATGCAAAAGAAGTTTAATTATGATATTATGTTAAACTTGTAGCTTAAGTTATGCACACTTACTTACCTACTTTTGACATGATATTTCAAAATAAATAATATAATTTAAAATAATAATATTATATATTCTATTTGGTGGTAGGGATCTGTGCAAACCATTCTGGGTAGGTACCATCCACTCATCAGTTATTCTACCGCCAAATAACAGTACTCAGTATTGTTGTGTTCGGGTTTGAAGGGTGAGTGAGCCAGTGTAAATACAGGCACAAGGGACACAACATCTTAGATCCCAAGGCTGGTGGCACATTGACGATGTACTGAAAACTTAAAATTTCTTACAGCGTCATTGTTTATGGGTGATGGTGACCACTTACCATCAGATGGCACAAATGCTCGTCTGCCAACCTATACCATAAAAAAATAAAAAAAAAATAGTGAAAAAACGTGATGAATATATTGCTAAATATGAAATAAGGTTTATCCCTCAATAAAAATACATATGCGGTAGTTTTTTGTTGTTGTAATAAAAAAAAACTAGATTTAAATTTGTGTTTTAACTTTACGCAGTAGATGAAAACGTAGAATATTACGTCTACGTAACGTTATCGTTTGTATTATTTCTTGGACCTCGAACATTAATGACGATCAGAATCTCATTTGATGTCGGGATTGTTGTTGTTATCAATCACTCGGTGTGGGATGACTCTAATTATAGGGATTAAGGGAGGCTCGGGTCCCAGGTAATAGTTTCTATCGGCCCTTTTAATAGATCCAAAAACGGTATAGACCATTCGCTGGAAATAGAAGAGTTTTTAATTGGTCGCGTTTAGTGATTAGGTAATTTATTTTCTAATAAAATCGTTTTTAACAAACGTTTTATATATAACATCCAACTGGTATATCTAAGTTCCAAAATGTTATATATTAATTTGACAACAAACTATGTTTTGTACAAATGGAATCGAAATGGTATAATAATCAAATACAGCTTACTCTATAATGAAAGCAAATGAAAGAGAGGTTCGTGGAAGACCCGGATGGAACAGAGCCTTCGCTATATATTATGTATTTATATACATATGTAATGATAGACCAAATGAAATAAATTAACAAAAGCAAAAGAAAGTGGAAAAGAAGGAAAGGCCATAATGCTTTTTCCATGCGAGATTTCTTCCAGTTCACTATACTGTAAGCCGCAAAAGGACTTCATTCAATAACCATTTGTTATTTATATATTTAACGCCGATTATACCATGCTCTCGCAATTAATATATATGACGAACATGGGCAGTGATATTTACTAAAGACTCGTTTATTTGTTAAACTTTAGCATTTCAATAGCGAAAACTGTACAGTTGGATTATACCTATTTTAGGAGTACAATTATCTATTTAGCATATTCGAAAACAATACCGCTTAAGCACAGATAAAAAAGTAATATAGAATATTATAAATAAATAAATACACGTATTTGAAACCGAATTAACATAATGAAGTATGTTGTTATCAAAATTAAAAACAAAAAAAAAACGATATCTGAAAGGGAAAACTGTTATTTCGCGGTCACTATACTTACGAACGCGCCTTGACGGCTGTTATTTAATTAAACATAATTTTACGAATCTTTTAAGCCTCCACGCACTACCCGTTACAAACGCTACGTTTTTAATCTGTATTAATATTATAAGTGTGAAAGTAACTTTGTCTGTCTGCCTGTCTGCTCGTTCTTTCACGACCAAACCGAATTTGATTAAAGGAAATTACAGAGCTACTTTTATTTGCCTGACGCATGACAACCAAACCCTAGGACACGAGCAAAGCCACCTGTGACTTCTAGATCATTATATTTCCGTGTGATTCGTAAGATTATGAGTATTATTTTATGAATTCAGTTACTTAAAAAAAAAACATTCATTTACAAAATTTGTAGAAGTTTTCTCAAATAGACATAAATATTAGCTTATTATTTTGAAATTGTTTTATTTATATATTATATTAATTAATTTAAATATATTAGTACTCGAATTAAGTGTAAATATTAAAAATACGGTATATTTTATATCTGCACCGTATTCGCCGTTAATGAGTGGTGGCTCAAACTTTTCCTACGGCGAGCGATTACTCGATTATTAATTGGGCGTAAACGCCGGTACGGGATCCGTTCTAAAAGATTGAGGTCTAATTTCGTTGATTACTCGTGTAAAGTTTTTACAAATGTCTGTATATGATTTATACATGGAAACGCAATGTATGTGCTTTAAAATTTCTCGCTTCACTTCAATCAATATTTTACTAAAAACTATTCATTCCATTGTTATTATATATTATGTCGAAATTTATCACTAAAAAAGTCAACAAAATATTTTATTATTCGAATATATAAATGATAAAATCTATGTATTATTAATAAAAAAACAGACTCGTCCGTGCATCATCACTACTGATTCCATCTCAAACTAAAATTATATTTTAAAAACCGAACACATTAAATCACAAAGCACCCCAAACTAATTGCTTCGGGCTGTCAATAGCGATTATAAAACATCTAAAAATAATGATGACAAAACGTTAGCGACTACATGCGGTTACCAAAAAGCTTTCATAGCCCCTACCAAAATAGAAGGCAAATTGACAGATGACAAATATGACCGTTAACACTACGGTCACGGCACCCACTCGACCAGCATACCTTGGTCTTCGAAAGACTAAAGAAAATACACATCAGCATTAAGATAGACATACAAATAATGAAATGAAAGGTCAAGACGGTGTGGACGGTGATAGTAAATATTTCTACTGAGCTATATGTGATAAAATACATCAAGACATTGTCGTTATAACAAGATAGATGGGAACTGATGTCGGTAACACATTCCTTTGAACAACGAGATTAGAACAGATGAATGTTTTGTATACATTCGATGTCAGACATGTACAGAATTAAGGTCTGTTGTCTGTGAATAGTTTGGGAACGAAGGTGAAAATCTAATAAAAAATGATAATCAAAGCAAAGGTAATATAATAAACAGCTTACTACATGAAGGATATATTAATTAACTATTAGTATCGAAAGAATGATAATGAATAAAATAGATTTATTCCATTCATTAGGGTAGTTTATTTTTTGTGAGGTACATTTTTCGTAATAAAATTACTTAGTTAAAAATATGTTAGGCTTCTTTTTTCAAAAATTAGATATATAAACAAACCCCTAAGTGTAGTAGAAAGTTAACCTTTTTTTCATTGTTATATTTAATCTGTAGCAGCGTCCAGACATAAAGGAGTTGGATGTATAAAGGCAGCAACAATTGAGACAAAGGGCAAAAAGGTTGACCCTTCAGAGTGCATGGGTGTGGCGGGCTTAAATTTTCGCATTGACAGCCGAAACGGCCCTTAGGGACGGTCGAGACTTGCTTTTAGTGCCTTTATTCGTTATGGTTAATGCGGCAAGTAGTTTACGAGCTGTACTGTTATTTGCGACCTTAAAGGGCAAGAGGAGTAAGTAGAATAATATTGAGTAATACGTGTAATAAAAGGGCTGTTCCAACAAGAAATTTTTGTTCCTTTGTGTTTCATCACTTAGAAATTTACAAATGACAATTCATCAATATTCTTATATTTTTTACTTGTTGAATGATTTGTAATGTATAAACAACTTGATCTTAATGTCTTAGATTTTTTTAACGTGTTTTTGTGAACGTCCGTCTCAAATATTATGAGTTATATTTATCACGGTAGCGTCACAATCACATCTACACCTTCAAATTAGATAGGAGAATATAAAGCAATTACGGTCCAATGACTATTTAGATTAATATCGTCGATTGTAAAGAACTTATAAGTCGACCAATCAGAGCCGTCAAAATGTCTGTTTGACGCGTCAACTATGAAATGGGATTGGCTATCAATCAAAAGTTGTACGAAAATTAGGCGCATTGTTCAGTGTTGCCGCTCCCTTACAAATGAGGTACCTTTAAATCACAAACATCGTGTTTTGACTCGAGAATTTTTGAGTCACGACTCATTGCTATTGAATTTTATACAAAATTGATGCCTCGAAATACCTTTATTGTGTATCCGTGATGAAATGTATTCAAATTTTTAATTAATTTAAATTTTTCGATTTACTTAAAATCCGTAATATATTCTTTTGATTTATTTATAATAAGACCTAAACGCAATAATTTATGAAATATTATACAAAACAAAGTATGCAAGTATAATATCAACAAATCAAAGTTTTAAAATATTTGATATACAGTGTTGCTATATCGACTTTTGGGTAAAATATTCACCAAGATGTAAAATTATTTTTCTATAAAAACTAAATACATACATAGCTCAACTGTATGCTGCAACAGTAGCTACATTGGAAGTTACAAGTTCTATTCTGAATCTTTGAAAGAAACCCTTTTGTAGGAGAATATTATTAATAACTACAAAATTTAACTTTGAAACACAATTTTTTCTTCTTTATTCATTTGTAATATTTCAGTAACACATTCAATAGTGTTGCAAGCTATATATAGTATCGTTTTTGACGTCGAGCCCAAATATCAGTTTATCGAATTTCCACTAGACAGCACCCTACACGTGAAGACAATGCTCTTAATGAACATGTCAATATTGCTTAGCGCACGACACTCGCTAATGCGCTATGAGATATCGATAATATGCTTTATCGGAGTACATACATACCAACACTTATAGGTTATATATTGTAGCGAGCCCGGCTGTGCGTTGCCATGGTTACCTTATACATTGATGTATGATAACTTTTAATCAAAAACCTTTGACTTTATTCTCATTAAAAAATCTCGGGACAATGGAAAGTGTCGTAAGAAAATTTGCATAATTCCATTGTAGGATTGGGTTGATGCCTGGTAACAAGTACATGCAGGCACATGTTAAATCGATTTTTTTAATGAAATATACTAAACAAATACAATCTAATAAGTTGTTGTGGTTTTTGGTGACATTACCCTTAGTCCACGCACACTACGACATCTTCTGAGCACGAGCGTCACTCAATAATGCGCGCCAATAAAATATCTTACGTTGAAGGAAGCGCATTCTATACAAATACTGGATATCAAAACATTAGTTACTTTACAACTTTTATAATGAATGAGAAAGAAAATAAACTAAATGTTTTATTTGCACTCTAAATCTATCTCTTTAATTATGTATTTAGTCAGTAAAGAAGATTATTGTCAAATTGTAACAAAATGGTAAACCAATCAAAATACAACTGCACTGAGCTGGGTCACAATAAAAAAAAAACAAAAAAGAAGTACGTAATCACGATCATCCCAAGTCTTATAAACGTAATTAACTCAAAAACCCAAATAACTCGTATATCAGCGCTGCTCTATGATTTACGAGGTCAATTTGGCCCCCAAGTACATCCAAGCCAGTGGACAGAGAGCCTATCTGATCAAACGGGCCATAAATAATGCTTGGACTGTATTTATCATCGCACGACCAAATATAAGTTGTGGGACCATTTATGATTAAGAAAAATTGTCTCGTCTGAGTAAATAACGAACGGTAACTGACAAAGTATTTTCCAGATAAGATATAAGTTTCTTCTGACATAATAATTGTATGTTATGGTCAAAACTATTTCCTGGTCAATTAATTTGGGCGTTTACTTGGCCATGTATGGCTATGGCTGGTATGGCTACGTGAGAGCCTGTAGGTACCAACTACTATTAGATATTTTATGTATTATTATTACGGGTATTGTTATATTTCGGTTTGAAAAGTACTGGCGCAGTCACAGGCACTTCTGTAAGACCAAGTTTGGCATATTGTTGTTAGGAATAGTTAGCAATTGTTTCGACGCCAATGTCTATGGAGTCGTTCACCATTTACCACGAGATATTCCGTTTGCTCGTCTGCCAACGAATGTCTTAAATGTTTAAGTTAAGTTAGACTATCTAGCTTGGTTTAGGGACTTGTTATAAGGACCGTCAGAAAATTATTGGGGGTTTTCAGTATATACACACTATCGCAATATCAACAACAATTTATACATATAATTTAACTATTTTTTTGCAGGAAGTGAAATGAGAAAAAAAGCATAGATGATGGTCAGTGGCCATCTTCGTCCAAAGTCGTATACAACAAATAGTGTCCTCGTACAGCTTAGTGAGAAGAACTAGAAGAGCTGGTGGTAACCACTTGATGGTCGGCGCAAATTCCTGTAACGAATAAATCTATGTACGTAATATAGTAAATCTGATATCCTGAAATCAGCTGAAAATCTTACAGACATATAAGTGGGATTGTAGTGAGTAAACGTTTTAAGTAGTCATATCTCTATTATTACTTCAGAAATAATAAAATTAATGTGTCTTATATTTGGTTATGTTCTATGAGAACTGTCTAGTATAAACTACTTACAAAAAATAAATCGTCTATTAAGGAAGTGTACAAACAAAAATTAAATAACTAAACCATATTAATATATAATATGATAGTGTTTCAATTGACCATCAATAAGAAAGTGTAATACTTCTATATTGAATAAAGTTATTTGAGTTTGAGCTGAGTTTACCACATATATTTTGTACTAATAGACGCCCGCGGCATCACTCATCTTTTCGGTTGTTGGTTGTCATGTGTCAGACAAAAAAAAGTAGCATATATCCTTTCTTGGAGCTCAAGTTTGCTTTACACCACATTTCATCAAATTATTAAATACTACTAATAATTATTGTATGTCAGTTATATTATTACTTGAACGTGGAGTTTTTGTACCAGTTCCTTTAAATAACACAACACGCCGCCGAATTAAGTGCAGACGCGGTTAGTCACGTAAAAACAAGCAATTTATAACTAATTATTAAATTTAATTTAGTCGACAGTACGCATCAACTTATTTTAAGTAATTAATTGTTTCTTGTACATTATTTCCTGGAATTATTTTACAATAATAGCCTATTTTTTATTATTATTATTTACATGAATAATAATCCTATTGTTTAGCTCTCAGAAGGATGACAAATATGAAGATAGGTGTTTCGAATTTGTACATCATTATTGATGCTTATATTATAAATGCGATAGAAAATTTGACAGTCTGGCTGTCTATGTTGTTTTCACAGTTAATAATTCGATTAATAATGATTCGATTTTGAAGAAATTTGGCAGCTTGCTCAGCTTGAACCCCAATTAAAGCTACTGTTTTATACCTAATACCAGACAACCCCCCTAAGAACTAGCGCGCACTGGTAACTTTTGCCACGGTGACTGTTTCGTCACTCTTGTCGAGTCCATGAATATGTATGGAGGTGCGCGCACATTACGACGTGACATTTGTGTCTGCATCTGTACATATTCACGGACTTGACAAGAGTGACGAAACAGTCACCGTGACAAAAGTTACCAGTGCGCGCTAGTCGTAAAACGCGACCAAAATCGCGAGTGACAAATATTTAATTTGTAAAACTGTACATTATTCTTTGATAATAACACCTATGTTTAGCGTTTGAGCGTTTATCAAGTGAAACATTTTTTTATAATTATATAATGACTTATGTGTTCAATCTTCGCTTTATTTTCTATTCAAGACTGAAAACAGTTGTCAACGTAATGTCAACCTTACGTACATTCATTTAAAGTCTATATGAACGAATAGTTTCGAAACATTTATCCGTTTTGAGTATTAAAATCGTTTTAAATATAAAATGATTTTTGAAGATTTTAATTTCCATTGTACCGTAAGTCGTGATAGCATCTAGTTACAATCGTATGAGGTTAATTACCATAAAGTCGCTAGGGTTCCCAGCACGCTCCGCTGGCCAGGATGAGACATTTCACTGCCATACGTTTAACATTTTGTCTTTGGATCAGCGACACCACTATTTAAACTACAGTAAAACGTCTTAAACGATTACCTGTTGTTTTTTTACCTACTAGTCAAACAAACGGACGCTATGTTAATACTTTTGTAATATCATAGTTTAAAGATATCGATACAGTAAATATTCTATATTAATAAAATGTTGAATATAAAGAAACTAACAAGTATAATAATATAATATAAAAAGTATTAACTAGAATAATATCATAAAATATTTTTTAAACTTAGATATTAAAAGTACTATATTGTATTAATAAAACTATGAATATTAAGAAAACAATTTGTTTATTAATAGAAAAAAAGTATTTAATTTAAAAAAGTTAAGACATTTTTTTAACTTACTAATTGTTGAATAATAATTATAAAAACGAAAATAATTTATGTCAAATTTAAATGCAGAAATTGTAATGACATAAACCATGGATTTAAACGATGGTTTAAAGTTAGGTGTTACAGTTTACATTGCAGTGGAAATGGCCGTGTTGTTTTTAATTAAATAAAATCAGGTGAGCTGAACTAATGAATTCAGTCGTCGGCGACACACTAATCACGATGTAATTGTGCGACCGTTTTAATGCTAATGCCGTCTTCCTGTCGCCTCTAACTAAATAAAAAAAAATTACACACACTCATACCTCGTTAGTACATTCAGATACTAGGGACTCGCCCGGCTATGCTCGGTTGCAAAGCTTATACTAAATGTACTACAGAAATTGTTTATTTACGACATCACATAAGAAATTTCTAAAATTATCAGTTATTCTCTCGAATCAATATATAGTAAATAAAGTAAAGTAACAGCCTGTACATTTCCCACTGCTGAGATGAGGCCTCCTCTTCCATTAAGCCCTCTCGGTTTGGAACAAATTCCACCACGCTGTTCCAATGCGGATTGGCGAAAAGCACATGTAGAATTTCGATAAAATTAGACATATGCAGGTTTCCTCACGATATTTTCCTTCACCACCGAGCACGAGATGAATTATAATCACAAATTAGTGATAAATATAATCAATGATAAATATTAAATGATATGAAAAAGTACCAACGATGAAAACATCTCTAAAAAAAATCTGTATTTTAAAAACTAACATTATGACGTCAGATGTGTATCAATAATGTGGAATTCAATGCAAGTTGAACGTTTCGATTTTCGTTTTTGCTTATAAACTTAGATAAATCACAAATTTTGGATATTAAATTGCGATAAACGAAATACTCGTAGAAAGCAGTTTTCTTGATGGTAGGGCTTTGGGCAAGTCCGCCTCACTCATCAGATATTCTACTGCTAAAGAACAGTACGCAGTATTGTTGTGTTCCGGTTTGAAGGGTGAGCCAGTGTAACTACAGGCACAAGGGACATATCATCTTAGTTCCCAAGGTCAGTGGCGCATTGACGATGTAAGGAATAGTTAATATTTCTCACAGCGTCATTGTCTATGGGTGATGGTGACTACTTACCATCAGGTGGCACATATGCTCGTTCGCCAACCCATTAAAAAAAAACAATCCTTAGACCTTAAATGCATCACTGGGATATTTCGAAGAAGGGTTTTACATAGTATACTTACTGGGTATAACTTAGTGTAAATCTCTTCGGGTATTCTATTGCCAAACAGCAGTACATACTCAGTATTGTTGTTTGAAGCGTGAATGAGCCTCAGGAGCCACAAGTAACCACAGGCCCAAGGGACATAACAGCTGTGCTCCTAAAGTTGGTGGCGCATTAAGAATAGGTTAATATTTCTTACAGCACTATTGTCTATGGGCGATATGTGGTCACATATCATGTGGCCAATTTAACAACCGAAAAATAAACCATATAGAAAATTTGACAATTTTACGTTCGTCTATTAAGCAAACGACGAGAATGAAATCGCGTGTTAGTAATAGTTAAGCCGAGTACACATCAATGTACTCAGTTATTTGATTTTGTGTCTGACACACTATTTCTCATGCTTGAATATTTCACTTGTCATTATCATCAACTAATGTCACGTCAGACTTAGCCTTTGGCATATGTAATGCGCCACTTAATCATAACTCGGGTTGGTGCCGGTCAGAGGTCGACACCCGTGTGAACATACTTTTATGTGTCTATGTCCGATGATATCTCTTTGAAATTAGTCAAATACACGAATAGAAATATCGAGATGACGTTTTTGATAACATTATTTAATTTTGATGTAGGAACTTTCCAGATCCAATCTTGTGATGAGTCCAAAGTTTGATTTGCAAGATTATGCATTATAATGTTTACTTAACGACTACCATTATTGTTCGTTTAATATATATAACATATAAAACCTCCTTATTTGAAAATAAATCAAAAGCAATGAAAAGGAGTCGGAAGTATTTTTTTTGTTTGTTTTTAAATTTACCTATAAATAATTTAACATTTTATTGACTTTTAAGATATAATTTAAATTATCACATACTTAATTACAAAGTAAGTAATATATAATGAGTTATTTTAATAACAATAAATATATTATTTTAAGTATTGAATTACTTAAATATTGAAAATTATTAAAACAAAAAAAAAATATTGGGATTATTTCTATTTTCTTCAGCACCGGAATTTGAAAGGAAGCAGTGCACTCCTTTGCTTCGGAACACTTAAAGTCGTTCGTCCTGCACTTAATATTATATAATGTTTTGATCACATCGACTTTGCCGTTCCATGGTATGAAAGTAAGGCAGTAGGCTCTTGTTAATGGCTGTCGTGACCAAAATTATCAATGCATCAAGCAATTAATCGGCACAATCTTTAAACACCGAAGGTATTCAATATCTTCATTAAGAAAAAAAGTTTATAATAATAAGACTAAGGACCTGTTTTATTCTGACGTCATTTTAATTTTTAAATTCAGATTGTTATATAGTTTAAGAACATTTCAAGATACGATTAATAAATAGGTAATTTCATTAAAGCCTGATCAAAGTCAAATCTTCAATTAAATTTTGAACACAAACTAAATTGCGATTGGTATATTTAACATAGCTATCTAGATATTTTAATAGCGGCAAATAATTACAAGGCCAGTTCATTACCGGTCTAATACTAGCGGCGCAAGCAAAGGATTAACATTGTATGGGAACCGACTTGGAAATGAGAGCCTTTTTATATGTTAAGGTATGTCTACATGATATGTTTAAAAGCATTTTGAGATTGATTTATAACGGCTCTTTCTAATAATATGATTACTTTTCTCTGCCTTCTAGGGCCTGCGTGTTGATGGTGCCGTCATTGCGTCTGAATTTCCATAACACAAGTGCTTTAGCAACTTTCATTGGGATCAGAGTAATGTATGTTTTTTTATGATACAGGTTGGCGGACGAGCATATGGGGCACCTGATGGTAAGTGATCACCATCACTCACAGACAATGACGCTGTAAGAAATATTAACTATTCCTTATATCGTCAATGTGCCACAAACCTTGGGAGCTAAGATGTTCTGTCCCTTGTGCCTGTAGTTCCACTGGCTCACTCACCCTTCAAACCGGAACACAACAATACTGAGTACTGTTATTTGATGATGAGTGGATGGTACCTACCCAGACAGGCTTGCACAAAGCCCTACCACCAAGGAAAAGCATGTGATGTTGTCCAATATTTATTTACTAATTTTTATAATTATAATATTCTGATTTCAAGGACATAAAAAAATGTTTGAGGATTGAACAACCTTATCCTTAAATTAAGTAAATAAATTCAAGATGAAGTGTTAAAACACGATGGATTGCTTTTTTAAGGAGTATCTTTACGCTCTGCGGTCGTGGTGTGCAAGGGATATTGTAGATGCCCTACGGCTAGCCTAGAGCGTTGAAATCCAAGGATTCTATTCAAGGATTCAAGAAGTGAAGGCTTAGTTAATAGTTTAGATTTAGGAGCTACATCAATCACACCGCTCCAATATTGATTGGAAAATTAATTGTAAACGTAATATTTTATTTTCAGTATATCTACCATCAGTAGACACAATATCACATAAAAAACAAAACTACATTTGAATACTTTTTTTCAGCAAATATTCTGTTTACAGGTCAGGTACAGTCTCATCACATCCTATCACATAACACAAATGTATTTAAAATGTACATTAATCAATGATATGAATACTGCTTTTTTAAATATTATATAGGAAATAAAAATAAATAAAACCAAAACTAATTATAACGGATGAATCGCGTATATTAATTATTTTTAAACATCCCGACGTTTCGAGCACTTTGCAGTGTTCGTGGTCACAGTAGTTTTATTTAAATGTGTAATAATCGCGAAAAATTTAAGACAACATTAAATAAAACCAATAAAATTGAAATAAGCATAAATAAAGTTATTTGATTTCTAATATAAAATATTACACTATAATCAATCGCTTTTAAATATAAGTATGTCAAAGTAATGTGCGCGAATGTTGGCTAGTGTGCACTACCCCTAACTCTTGCAAAGTAATTTTTTCCCACTATCGGCCGTATCGTTAGCGACATCACTTTTACGATACGAGCTTTTCGATAGAAACCCCGGCTCTCAGTTTATAGCCCAGCATAGGTTTTTCTATTGTAAAATGTCATTAAATATTTAAAATGACGTTGATGACCTATTCTATAGAGGATAGCGAAAATACAATAGGTTTATTGTTTATTTTATATTAATAATAAGGTCTCATGGTTGACGTCCAGGGTTCGAATCCCGAATCATTAAAAATTGAGATTTTATTAAGGTATTTAACTAAAGGCATCAGGAACATATCACATCAGTTCCCAAGGTTAATGGAGGATTTGGTGAATGAAAAAAATTAAGAAATTACATAGTGATATCTATCAGGGGAACAATTAAAGACTCGTGTCGTGGCGGAAATTGAGAGTGAAAGGAATAGGGGTTCTATTTGTTTGCAGGGTTTGTGAGCCGAAACGATTTTCACAATGTACACAAAACAAAGATTTCAGTGTAAAAAAAAACTTTTCATATATAATTTACATAATCTGTCAAGCCCACAGTTTATTTTCTACGAAAATTGACTCCCAATTGGGTAAAAGAGTTGAGAGATACTTTCTAGAACTACGCAGGGCAGGATTTAGTAGAGGGCAACTGATTCAACTGCCCTGGGGCCTCCACACACGTGAGGTTCGGATGAGTTAAGAATTTTAATGTATATGTATAAATTATGATTAGTTTTGTACATATAGTCTAATTCAGAGTTCATTGCTTAAAAATTAGTTTAAAACTAGGGTCAACTTCTCTATTGCACCAGGGCCTCCAGGCCTCCAAATCCGGTCCTGGAACTGTGATACCAGGAAACTAGAAACAGAGTAATATAAAATATAATAATAATTTAGTGGGTATAGCAATAACAATATCGAAAATGTTATTATTAATATACAATAGGTGTCGCTTGAGGCGTTATTTATATTTAATTAACTAGTTAGTTTCACATAGATATATAATATGTAATATAATGCCGTTCTTATATGAGAGAACATCATTTGAAATAAAATGTTAGACAACGATAAAAAGCAGCATTTTAAATAGGCTACTTCCCCAGGTTGGGTAGGTAGTGACAACAGACAAGACCAGGCACGAGATGAATTAAGCACATGAATCAGCGGTGCTTGCCTGGGTTTGAACCCGTAATCATCGGTTAAGATGCACGCGTTCTAACCACTGGGCCATCTCGACTTTTTTCATAGTTACCATAATAATACTAAATACAGCTGTTTGCATATGATCAGTGGATGGTATCTAACTAAAGCATTACAAAAATTACTATCGAAATCTTTTGTTTTTCATCAGCAGCCCTGCGCCTGGAAGATACTTCTGTTATACGGATGTAATATGAATAACAAGCAACAATGTTTTATAAACATAATCGAAGCATTAAGAACTATGTGAATATATATACATATATAGAAATATAGCATATATACACAACCCTGTGGGTAATTCGAGTAATAATCACCTGCAACCACAAGTGTTTTTTCACGAAACCGCATTATTTTTATATGTGATAATGAAGTGTTAGAAGTTAATGAGCCAGTGTAATTCATAATAATAACATAAGTAAGGCTTCGCATAAATTAAAGGCTTTAATATCGGCTAAAATGTCAATAGCTATATTTAGACCTGAACATTAGGGAGAAATTTTTATTCTTAACGAAATATAGGTAATATGAGCACATCACTACTTAGGCTTAGGTCACCTGATGGTAAGTGGTCACCCATAGACAATGAAGCTGTAAGAAATATTAATTATTCCTTACATCGTCAATGTGCCACCAACCTTGGAAACTAAGATGTTATTTCCCTTGTGCCTGTAGTTACACTGGCTCGCTCACCCTTCAAACTGGATCACAAAAATACTGAGTATTATTATTTGGCGGTCGAATAACTGATGAGTGGGTGGTACCTACTCAAACGGGCTATGCTCAAAGCCCTACCACCAAGTAAATGTCCTGTCTTTAATGGGTTCAATTTATACGTCTTAGTCAATAACAAAGCCGAGCCCCTAAATATTAAATTAATGTTTTTAATAAGATAAATTTGAGAAATAGTTATCTTAGTATCACGCACACTAAGATATATTTTCGCACGCGTGTCACTCATACACATACGATGATAAAATGTAACGTGGAGGGGCGCACCTTTGTTAATTAATTCTATATCTATTTATGTCGTAGTCGTAGAAATTTCAAAGTTGATCTTTCATTAACTGCAATACATACCTACTTATATTATTATACACCGATAATATTTATATTAATTATTAAAAAAAAATCAAAGATGTATGTATACACAGAAAGTCGAAGTAACGTCATATCGACAAATCCAGGAATCGAGCATTACAGTCGATAACTTTTTAAAAAAGTTTTACATTTGTATGTGTCAAAAAAAAATAATTCCTTGTCCTGGGGACTATTATATATACATATTATAAAAAATACAAAAATAAACAAAAGTAAAGTGTATCGAACGAAGATTATTTCTAAGTTATATAATATACAAGGTTAATTGAATTTACATAAAGCCGAAAGATAAATAAGTATATAATAAATAATATGGCAACTCAAAAACCAGTTGTTCTAGTTATCAACGTTACGATCACGATTAACTAACTGTTAATCATAATTTTATAATCAATCAATATAGTTAATTTATTGAGTATTTAATATTATATTTTCCCACACTTAACTATTGAGCTGTTTATTGGTTGTGGTCATTTAAAATTCGGTTCTGAACGTGATACTAATCTAACGTAATTAAAAACAAAATATACTATATCCAAGTAGACTCTTGCAAGCATCAGTTTTTTTTAATATATTAAAATGAATTTAAAAAAAAACACCGTTACATTTTTTTATAATAAGAATATAGAATAATTATTACATAAATCGGTAACTAATGATATACACACATATACAAATATATACCTTTATATATATTAGGAGATTCAACATTGAACCTCTGATTTGGAATAATTTCAGACCTGTGATAAGCCCTATCACTGAATTACAATTAAAAACTAACAATATTTAAAGGCGTTTTTTTTTCTCGAAATATTATATTAAATAAACAAGCCTTATTACGTGTATATCCTAACGACTCCGAGAACGTTGTTTTTTTTGTAGTGTACGTATTTCCATACTATCCCTAAAGGTAGCGTGATCGTCTTAGGTAACTGGCTTCCTTCCGCACTGACTGGTGTTACGGTATGACTAGCGCCAACATTCTTCCTTGTTGTGAAATGTGGCGTGGCCTTATTTCGTGTAAAGCGAAAATACTTACCATTTTTCTATATGTTGGTATTAAGTATCAGTTACATTACTACACAAATGTAACTGATACTTAATACATGAAAATAATTTCATTAGGAAAAAAAGTATAAGAAGATCTGTTTATCTGTATAGTAACGTAATATATGTTGGAGTTTGATCCTTGTATTTAAATTTGGTTGAGTAATTGTGTGGATAATTTTCTTATAGACTTTTCTAAAGATATGTGTTCGTTCGTGATTTGATCGTATAGCGTTAGAGTAAAAAAAATCAACGACATTTACGACGAGTAAGTTAGCTAGAATTAAAGTATATGTCATTTTATTAATAAAATAGAAAGCTAGATGAGAAAGTGAGCCGTTGATAGATGGCTGTATTAGCCTTACACAAGTTGACACTGTAAAAATCATTAAAAATATCGTCGGTTTGTTACGAGCTATGGGATCTGAGATATCATCTGCCTCTTATTACACTGGCTCACTGCCTCTTATTACAATGTACAAGCCATTTTCTACTATTTTAGGCACTTAGACCGTCTAGCCCTTTGTATAATTTGTTTCGTGATGTTCAAGATGACTGCATCATATCAGTTAAGACTAAAACTCTTTAATCTGAGGTTTCTTTCCGAACCGACAATCGGTAAAAAAGCATATATCTTCCATGCTAAATAAAGATTTATGAAATTGTATTTGTACCCACGTTGTTACACTTTAGTTCGGCGGACTGCGTATAAATGTTTAAATGATAATTGGGTAGTACATATTAAGATACCCATTACCAGAAGAATACCTTAATTCATGTCCATGTAAGAAAATTAACTTTAAGCTAAGTTCATTTACTAAAATCGATGTAAATTTTTACAAGTCTATCTTAACTCTAAATAAGATTCGAACGGAAAATTGTTCATATTAAAAGTGCAAAAAATGAAATAAATTACCGTGAAACCAACTTAAATTGACATTCAATGAGTAATTTTATCGAATCAATGTTTTGTGGTGGACTGCTATTGTGGACTGAGAAGAACATCACTGTAAAGGTACCACACGCAGCCCGACATTTCTTTATTCAACCCATACGATGACGCATCAGACGCGAAGACACCGAACGCTTGATACGTAGAAGGCAAAATGGTGCTTTAGAGTGTAGGGATAAATGTCAAAATTGGTTGGAGTAATGGTTTGTCGCGTGCAGAGTGGTGTGGTGTACGTAGAACAAACGATGATAAGAATGTATTTGTGCGGTGCGCCGCGTATCACTTTTTCTATTACGCCGTGGCCTGGCGGCGCTGTACGTCAATATAGAACAGAGATCAAATTGAGCTGAATTCATTGTTAATTTGTTTTAAGTATTGTTATTTTTAAAAGAAAAATCAAAAGCAAACGTAAAGGTAAACATTAATTTTCAGGATGAATTTCTGTTTAATGTTAAAATAATCCGTATTTAATAAACTAGCAGATATGTATGTAGTTAATATTTTATCTGATCCATTTTTTATACTTTATGGAACGTTTCATATAAATAAATAAAGCTGACATAAAAACCAGATTATTTAATAATTATACCTATATATCTTCTAGTTGAAGTTAACTAAAACAATTTATTGTAAAAGTGAGAAACGCTGCCAGCCAGCTATAAAACGAACCAGATAGGTTGGTAGGTCTCCAAAATAGAATTAAAATGTCTAGAAAGACCACGTTTTATTATTTTTTAATTTAAATTTAGATAGATATACACATACTACAAATAAATCAGATAAACACCATATTATCTACAATGAGTTCGAACCATTCGTGAAATAAAACAACATATAAAATATATCTTGTTGATATGAAGTGCATTTACACACGACAAAATTTTATTAACGATTGTACAACTCCACGCTTCCCCTGTCCGCCGGCGGGGCCATCCGTACGGGAGATTGTGCAACGTTTTGTGTGACCACAGACCGAAACATATACATATTTATGAGTTGACTTTAATATACAATTTCTATGTATTATCATCATGTAATGCAGGAAGTCGGAGCACTTGATTGTCTTAACGGTCACCTGAGTCGCCTGATCCGACGATATCACATAATTGCTCCGTACAATTATTGTCTTCGTAACTATAACGTTGCTTATATGTATGACAATTCAATTTATATTTATATTCTAAATGTGAAAGTAACTCTGTCTGTCTGTCTGTCGGTCTTTGGCCTCATAGCCTAGACATAGGCTTACATTTGGGTGTTCCCTAAACTACTAGTTTAATATACATAAATGAATCATCACATGCAATATATTTGATATGTGAGTTATTTTGACAAGTGAGTGAGCCGATGTAACTACGGGCACAAGTAACATAATAGTTCTCCCAGGTTGGTGGCACATTGGTGTTCTTTCAAAACTTTATTAATTATATAAATTTGAAAGTAACTCTGTTTGTCTGTCTGTCTGTCGCACTTTCACGACCAAACCAATTAAGCGAATTTGATGAAATTTGTTGTGAAACAACACGAACTACAAGAAAGGACAGCTACGTTTTTTTCTAAAACGCGAGCGAATCCGGGGGTCACAACTAGCGACTGATATTTCTAATGGCGCCAATCTATGGGTGATGGCGACCACTAATTAGGTGGACAATTAGCCCATCTACCTTACATAGTATAAAGAATACCGATTCTGTAATATTATTCTGTAAAAATATACTTCAGAACTTACCGCGGAGAACAGTCGTGTGGCATTAGAAAGTAAAGAGCGACATTGACTTTAATATTTAAAAATAAAGGATACACGTGTCCGAATGGCGTATCAGCGTAAATTTCAACATTTCACAAAAGAGATCTTAATTGTTTTTTTTTTTGACAGAATCGCACAGCTGAGTTTACACAAAAATTTTTAAGTCACATCATGTGAATTATTTGTAACGATTTTTCTTGTATCTTTACGTTTTTTGGTTCCTATTTTCTTTAACTTTGATAGTTTTTCATCAAAGATCAAAAATTTTAGCACGCTTGACAATGAGTCAATTTTAAAGTAGATTGGTGACATATAAATGACATTATTTCTATTACGATTGAGAAGCATAATGTTTATGATGACTATAATTTCGAAAAAGGCACGACTCATTATGATGCCTCCGAGATATATGGCATCAATGTTAATATTTACATGAATACGAAAGTAGGTACAAATACCTACATACTGCATTTTTTTCAAAATTAAGTAAGTAATTTTAGATATTATTATACACTGTATATAATTTGTAAAAAAAAATATAGTATAATATACCGTCATGTTCGCTATATATTGCTAGTAAACTCAATCTATTAGTGTTGCAAGTTATCAAAATTATTTTTATTAAATACTGTGTATATAGCTTTTTTGTAAGCAGATATATTTAAGCTGTACTTATTTTCACTTATCATACAATATTTTATCACAGTGTCTTTATAATTTATATCTACGAAATAATAAGCCATATTATTTGTGTTGCGACGACGATTCCCGTTTTTCACGTATAAATTTAAAAATATAACAGTATTTTCTTTCCTTAAAGTTTTTCATGACGTGTGCGAAAGAGACAGCAAATTTTATAATGTAGTCGTTACTCTCAATACACTCGTATTGAAGAATCATCGTCTATTAGTGGAATTGATCAAAACAGCCGCCAAAGTGTTCGATATGACAGCTCGATGTACCCTCAAAAGCTAATTAATAAGCAGATACAACCACTTAAGATAAGTAAAAATATATTTTCATCCCAAATGGCACCGGATACAGATTATATCGGCATGACAAAGCGTGGCGCCAAGTATAATTTAAAACGTTTGTCGGAAAATCAACTCTAACAAAAGCCAAATAAGGAGCAAATTTCTTTGATAAATCATTTTCATTTTCAGGTCCGTTATTTGCTGAGCAAAATTGGACCAACTGTCAATGTATATAAAAAGCTAATTGTAATGTCGTTGTATCGTTAATAATTGTATATGGTTCATCTGAACACCGCATCGATTATTTCTAATTTATACCCTATTGCTGTGTTTATAAAAGTTAATTTCGATTGTATTACGTATTGAAGTACCATATAGGAATCAATGGTAACTACTCTAAAAGCTTCATCCAGATTCTGAAGTGCAGGTACCGGCTTCTGTCTCCTAAAATAAACAAATTGGTCATTTCGAGATAAGTGTGCCCGACACACTTCTTAAAATGATTTCTTACCCATCATTATTCCTTGAAACGCTCCGGATATTTCATAAATAATTTGTGCTTTCATTCATAATATTGATAAAATACAATGTTATTTAAAATAAAGTATATATGGTAAGGTACATATTATGTACAAAAGTAACAGCCAGTAAATTTCCCACTGCTGGGTTTAGGCCTCCTCTTCCATTAAGGAGAGGGTTTGGAACATATTCCACCACGCTGGTCCAATGCGGGTTGGATGAAAGCACATGTGGCAGAATTTCGATGAAATTACACACATGCAGATTTCCTCACGATGTTTTCCTTTACCGCCGAGCACGAGATGAATTATAAGCACAAATTAAGCACATAATATGTGTATATAGTGGTGCTTGCCTGGGTTTGAACCAGCAATCATCGGTTAAGACGCAGGCATTCTAACCACTGGGCCACCTAAGCTCTAATCATATTATGTACATATTAACAATATTATAATGTCTTCTAAGTAATTATAAATGTGAAAAATTCAAAATTCTTTAAAACCTGCTTGTGTCCAATTTCATAGAAATTTCAAGGAAAATGTTCCAAACCTTCTCCTCAAAGGGACAGGATTCCTTAGCCTAGCAGTGAAATAGACATAGAAATATACATATGTTGTTGTTGTTGTTGGCTCAGTTGTAATCCGATAAAACGATAATCAAAATAGACTTAAGAGATCACACACACATAAACATCACCGATGGCACTTGCTTTTTGTTTCAAATTGAAGCGAAACTGACAACTTTCTTGAAATAGTGTCTTGTGATAAATGATTTTATTGATTTCTTATTGCCTATTCAAATATCTTTTTTTATGTTATAGGTTGGCGGATGAGCCACCTGATGATAAGTGGCCTGTAGTCACTACCGCCCATAGTTAATGGCGCTGTAAGGAACATCAACCATTCCTTACATCACCAATGCGCCACCAACCTTGTGAACTAGTGAACTAGTGTAACTTCAAAGTTATACTGGCTCACTCACCTTTCAAACCGCAGCAAAACAATACTAAGTACTGTTGTTTGGCGGTAGAATATGTGATAAGTGGGTGGTACATACCCAGACATGCTTGCACAAAGCTGTACCACGAAGTAAACTAGATAAGTACGAGTATACGTATAATAATATTAGTTACTAATATACTAGGAGTACTGGTAATGTTGTTATAGACTTAATAGGTTGGATATACGCGCCCTAATTAAAGAGCAATCAAGCACCCTTGACAACGGTCAGTGTCTGAATAATCCCAGATGATGCGGGTTTGTACCGACAGGGTGAAACTCAGATACATATAATCTATATTATAAATAAAAAAAAAAAAAAAAACGAATGGACAGTATTTTTTATGACGACCTCCGTGGTCAAGTAGTATGTACATCGGTTTTCATGGTTACGTCCCTGGTTCTATATCCCGTTGTATTAAATAACATGACTTAATTTTTGTATTTTATAAATGTTGAAAAAGAGTACTACTGCGTTTCTTGCCAGCTCTTCTCGGTAGAATCTACTTTCCTAACCGGTGGTAGCTTAGTTGATGATGATGAAAATTACGATTCAAAAGTTCTTATAAAAGCCTACTTGAATAAAGTTTATTTTGATTTGATTTTGATTTTTGCTAGGCGATGATGAATTAGTTTTATAAATTTTCTTGGGTCTGGGTGTTAGTACCGTCGTTACTTCTGACTTTCCATAACACAAGTGCTTTAGCTACTTACATTGGTATCAGATTAGTGTATGTGATGTTGTCCAATATTTATTTATTTACTTGAAATACGTCAAAGGACTCTAACTCCTTCTGTCTTATGGTTTTCAAATTAACATTTTTGTTCGTTTGCTAGTCGTGATGAATATTAATGGATATCAAAGTTTGTGTCACGTTGATCTATGACATTTACTTTGAATAACTCTGAGTCGAATTGTATAGTATTTAAAATTATGTTATTGAAGGTATAATTTTAGCTTAAATATTGTACTTTGGTTATGAATTCGGAAACTTATAAGAATCAAAATGCCTTCATAATATAAATGATAATTACAACTTTGTATTTTTATTAATTGGTGAATAAAAAAATGTTTTGGTAAAATTTAATATGTGTAAATTTCAAGTCAAAAAAAATACCACTAAATAATACTTTTGCTGTCCGTACAACGAGCTTATATAGGTAATTCGCGATAATAGTACTGTCAATCGAAGACGTTTTTCGTTATACAGGGGTACGTCAGTTAACATTATGTGAATATAGGGTGGTGTCTTAAAGGTTAAGTGTACACATAATTAAGTTATTGTCGTGTACATGTCCCACATTAATTAACACTTATAATTACAGAGTGTGCGACAGAATTGCGTGTGGATGTTTTTGAATAGGTTACCTTACGTAAACAACTAAATAGGTATTTTACATTATATAATTATATTGTTATAATTACTTTGAATATATAATGGATGTAATTTAGTAAAGTATCATAATAAAAAAATAAAATAATGAAAAGATATATTATAATGAAATTGGTGTGTCTGTTTGTAACATTAAAATAACCGCTTTTAACAAACTGATTATGTGTACACGGTATATATAAGAAAAAAATATTTTCAATTTTAGTCGGTCTGTCTGTTTGTTCCGAATAATCTCTGGAAGGGCTGGACCGATTTTGAAGGGACTTTCACTGTCAGATAGTTAATGTAATAAGGAGTAATTATATAGGCTACAACAATGACTTTTTTATTAAATTCAAGCGCGAACTAAGTCACGGGCACAGTTAGAACAATATTAAATTTATTCAATAACAACGTCTACCAGTAATTATTATTATTTTTAAATACTTAATACATACCTATAGGCTTACCATTAGATAGTCCATTTGAGATACGCTCACCATCACCCACAGATATGGTGCTATAAAATATTTATATATTTATTTATATTATTAACCATTCCTTGAGCTGAGATCGCCCAGTGGTTAGAACGCGTGCATTGTAACCGATGATTGCAGGTTCAAATCCAGGCAAGCAACACTATATATATATGTATGCTTAATTTGTGTTTATAATTGATCTCGTGTTCGGCGGTGAAGGAAAACATCGTGAGGAACCCTGCATGTGTCTAATTACATAGAAATTCTGTCACATGTGCATTCCACCAACCCGCATTGGAATAGCATGGTGGAATATGTTCCAAACCCTCTCCTTAATGGTGGAGGAGCTTAACCCAGCTGTGGGAAATTTACAGGCTGTTACTTTACTTTAAACCATTCCCTATATCGATAATGCGCTGTTAATCTTGAGAACTAAGAAATTGTCCCTTCCTTGTAGTTCTAGTTGGACTACCTCATATCAGAAATAACAATAGTTTGATGATTGCCGGTAGAATATGTATGACTTATCGGTTCCTACCCAAATTGAGATACAGCCCAACCAAGTAATAAAATATATTGCCTTCAGATTCAATAGGTATTATGTAATATAAAATAATTGTTTTAAAACTGGAATTTGTAACCTTTGTAAATTTTTTATGTAGCATTATTTCACTGAATGAAATCTATCTGTTATCTAAAGTTAATCAAGAAGGAATGTCAAGGGAATTTCTCCTCTCGCACTACAAAGGGCAAGGGCGGACGCGAGGTCGTCCTTAAGATAATCGGCAGCACGAAAACATGTATAACTCAGAAATTATAATTTTCATACAACTTTATTGTTTTGTATCATGATTATATTCATGTATTTTGTACTGTAACTGTATTATACTTAGGTAGTTTTGCTTTTGAATATAGTATTGCTCGCTTAGAATTTTATATTTCTACAAGATTATTTTTTGGCTGTTCTTGAAGTTACTCAATAACGTTTGGTCATAAGTGACAGTTCCTTACCTTAATTGGTCTTTTAGTGTTTCGATTCTCGAGTGCAGTATTTCAATATCGTAAACAAATAAATTGCAAAAAAAAATAAAATTATAAAGTATAAATCATTAACATACTTTAACGTTTCCCTGTTTATATTTACGCCATGGAACCTCATTTCTTATAGTAGAATAAAATTAATGTTAATTTGTATCTGGTTTTGATAACATACAAGAAGCATTATCAACAATCATTACAAGTTTTGTAAATAGAACAAAATTTCAAACTATTTATTTTTAGATGATTAATTATAAAATTTTAATATTTGTTTTATAACGCTTTACTTTGTACCGTTTATAAGACCGCAATCAAAGTCCACGTGAGTGGCACGCGAGATGTGTCTGTCTAATTTGACCATATCGAACGCTTTTATACGAATTTAATGTTAAAACAATTACTCTTTTAAATTAATTGCTATTACTATAAAATTCATCTTTCATTAATACTATTATAATATGATGTAACAATTAAAACAATCAATAATATTTATGTACCAAAATTATTCGGCGAAAAAGTAATGAGTTATTTCAGGGAATCAAACTAGAAAGTACAAATTTGTTGTAAGTATTGAATATTCAAAAATAGTATAAACTATTGAATATTCAAAAAAGCCTTTACGTAAATGTCCACTACTAATGTTGCTTAATGTTTCTTGATGTATATTAATTCGGTGACTAAAATAACCTGTAATAATGAGAAGAAAAAAAGTAAGAAAAGACTCCTCGCTTTATTGTCTCCACTGGTGGGAGGGATGCGATTCAACGCCGAAATGCTGCTAGCATTCTTGCCATCATTCCACGCGGTCGAGATTTATACAGTATGTATTTTTAATTCATACTTGTATATATTTAAGGTATTAATGTTAATGAATAATTATTATTATTACTATTACAGTTATTAAAGAAAAATAAGTATTATTACGACCTCCATGGTTGAGTGGTGTGTATACCGGTTTTAATGGGTACGCCACGCCGAGGTCTCAGGTTCGATTCCCGGCCGAGTCGATGTAGATTATAATTAGTTTTCTATGTTGTCTCGGGTCTGGGTGTTTTTAGTACCTTCGTTTCTTCTGATTTTCCATATCACAAGTGCTTTAGCTACTTACATTGGGATCAGAGTAATGTATGTGATGTTGTCTCATATTTAAAAAAAATATAAATTAAATATTGGCAATTCAAGTATTTGCAAAGTAAGTAAACAAGTCTGACGTACAAGTAATCGTACTTCACCAAGTTATTATAAGAAATAAAATTACTGTGTGAAAAATTTCTTGTTTACCCAAAAGGCGTACTTCCGGTCTCCCCTCGTCTCATTTATAATATTAATTTCGCGTGTCAACAAACACTTGGTCGGTTGGTACAAAATGTTAGCTATTTGACTGAGAATACTTCAGAGGTAAATAACTTAAAATAAGCTTTCCATTTTTAAATGGATGTAAAAAAATAGATTTTCATTGCTGGATTTCTGGGTTGGAGGCCTATGTCCTGCAGTGGATGATGATGATCATGGGTACGTACGGGCTGATGATGATGATGATGATTGTAACATTTATACTTTATACTCGTTGTTCTATCAAAATATTTAAGTTCTATTATTTACTGTTTAAATTATAGTACGACCCAAAAATAAATCGTATTGTGCATTATGTATTAAGTACCAACATATGATTTCTTGGTTTCGTGGTGAAGGTACATATCTTCAGTATGACTTATATTTGCTACAATCAGAATTTTATCTAAAGATGGAGTAGAAATTGCTTCAATTACAGTTCCTAAATCAGTGTAACCAAATAAATGGAACGCAGATTCTGGATGTTGGCCGGGTACCCTACATTAAAACCAGTCAAGCTTTCTTTGATTATGATTTTTTTTTTTTGTAATTCGCTTATCAATTGTACCAAGCGTCAGGATTTTCGTCGGGCGATTATTAACTGTCGTCTACTATTGCGAACAGCTGATCAATCAAACATTCTTAAGATATTAACAGCGAAAATACTTTCTTCGAAACAACATTAAAAGCAGAGAATTGTTCTATATTATTGATTTTCAATGTGCCTTTAAAAAAAGTTCAATATTTTTGGATTGGGTTCATGTTCGTGCATAGCAACAGCTGATTTATGCGGTTTTATTTAGCTAGTTGTATTTTAAAGGCAACTGGTTGGTATTTATTTATTTATTTACTTAGGACAACCAACAGTAGATACAAAAACACATTGAATACGTAAAGTATAACAACTTGAATCAAGGATAATGTTCTACTATTACAGGTAGTCTCGGCATACACTTATAACATTACAATACACATATGGTATCGAAGCAGTACCAAGATTCTTGGAGCTTTTGAAGAAGGATCTTTTTTTCCAGATTGTCACGAATGCATCGGGTATGTCCAAACTAATATCTATAATTCCATAGCCTTATAAATATATCAGCTACCAAACCACTGGCTGTTAATAATAACTTATTGATAGAAATATCAAAAACTCGTAATGATGCGACGCCTGGTTCGAATCTTGATCCTCTCGAACTGATTATCTACTAAACTGACGAAGCAGTTTCACTGATTAAATAATCCACTAATCTACAATCGAATATCATAACGAAATCTCTTTGGGAACAAACACATGGGACACTTGTGGCTGTGATTATAGTGATACATTATCACTATCACTCAATATTAGGTGACAAATGCCGACACTCCACTTTTATGACGAGATAACGTTTTTAATATGACGTTTATGGAGCATTATTTGATGGGGCTTATTAATTCTTTCAATAATTATAACAATGTTTTTATTTGGACTTTTTTCCAACAGCAATATTTATTATCTATATGTATAGTTGACGTTTATTATCTATATGTATAGTTTGACGACTTTCGTGGTCGAGTGGTGTGAACACCGGTTTTCATGGGAACGCCACTCTGAGGTCCTGGGTTCGATTCCCAGCCGAGTCAATGTAGATTATCATTCGCTGTCTATGTTGTTTTGGGTCTGGGTGTTTGTGGTACCGTCGTTACTTCTGATTTTCCATAACACAAGTGCTTTAGCTACTTACATTGGGATCAGAGTAATGTATGTGATGTTGTCTCATATATTATATAGTAGGTATATGATGTTCTAGTTTATAGAGTGAGAGATTGTGTATACCTACTGGCACAAGGGACAGAACATATTTTTGCCTAAGGTAGGTAATATATTAACGATTTGCATTGTCGACAATGTGTGTTGTCAGTTTCATCTATTTTAAATTAATAATATTATATTATTCACATTATACAAATGCCTGCTTCATACTCTGCAGGACTGGAAATATATCAAGCACAGGAGTAACAAATCTTTATGTATTCTGAGGAACAAAATTCCAAACGGTTTTTTAAAGATTTATGCAAATCAAACCCTGGAATATGAGCCGTCATTTAATGACCTATTATTATTATTACCAGTAAATAAGTGCCTTATTTGAAATCCTATCAAAAGTCAGTACAAGCCAGTGACGTAATAAAGGAAACAAAACTGAACCTCACATCGTCCATTCGCAGTTTTACTTTCTCACAACCACAATAAATATCATATGACGCGCATACCCAAGTCTAATAGAATTCAAACCTCTAATAGTCCTAATCTGAGCTCCATCATCAGAGTTCTTAGCTTAGGTAATAATCACTCATGAAAAACGTAACTCATATTGAAATCCTGGCGAATTATGACGTCGTATATTGTTTTGGTTTCCTTGATAGAAAGCGTAAATTGAATTTCGCGGATTGTCCAGTGGGAATATGTTTGAATTAAACATTTATGATGTGGCAACTGATTTTGAAAATAGAAAAGACTTTTAGTTCCTAATATTCAAACAATTGACATTTTCACGAGGAAATAGGTAGCATATTATTTGAAGATATGTGTTTTATGTTACATTTAATTTGTATAATCATTATTATTTTATTATATATTTAACTGCCATAGTCTAAGTAATACGCCCGTTCGGATGCTGATTAAAGTTCTAGGTTCGAACTCTAGATAGATCTCATAATAAACATGGAATTGAATTCTTATCCCACTAAAGATTTAAACAGTTGGCATTATAATTATTCCGAGCAACAAGAAGTATGTAAAAATGTATGTATGTAACAAAAGCATAAAACCTATTTAAACATCAATGTAAATTTAATTGTTCTAAAATTTTATAAATTAATTTTGTAAGCATAGACTGATCTAGTAAGTACTATATCATCGTTGAAATCCTTCAGAAATTGGTCGCGGGTCCAAGTTAGAAAATTACTTACATGCAAAGCAATTTCCGTAAACCGCAAGTGAGCTATGAGCTCGGGCAGTCGGCGCAAGCGCAGTGGACGCTTTGTGGGACCGCCGCCGCAAGATTGCAAGAGACAATGTCTTTTAACTTCCTCAATCTCTGACGATGGAGCGATTTGGAATGTTAAGTTGATGACTATTGCAAAAATTGTTTTGGAGTATGTTCCAATTTCAAAATTCAAATTTAAATGTTTTTGTCACAGAGTACCTAAATAAAATAAACGAACAAGCGAAATACAATTCAGCAGTGTTGTCAGTTGGAATTTATTTTACAATTAAATAATTTATTTTTTATGATTATTATATGAAAGAGATGGAAATAGCGCATCTCAGCAACATATATTTTTGGTTAAAACACAGTGTTTAAGTTTAAGTATTTACATGCGAACTCTGTGGAATAATCATTTATTTGGTGGTAGGGCTTGGTGCAAGCCTGTCTGGTTAGTAGCACCCACTCATCAGTTGTTCTACCGCCAAATAACAGTACTCAGTATTGTTGTGTTCCGGTTTGAAGGATGAGTGAGCCAGTGTAACTACAGGCACAAGGGACATAACATCTTACTTCCCAAGGTTGGTGGCACATTGACGATGTAAGGGATTGTTAATATTTCTTACCGTGTCATTGTCTATGGGTGATGGTGACCACTTACCATCAGGTGTCCCATATGCTCGTCCGCCAACATATACCATAAAAAAGTCAAACATTATGTGTCATAAAATTCACATGCGTATTCGAGAAAAAATAAAAACAAGAAGCCTTGGCCCGGCTGTAGGCAATTTACTTATTATTACATAAGATACAATGATTTCATGTAATAAGTTATGTAACAGTACAATGACCGATATTTAAATAACATAGCAATGACTTTAACAAAATGAAAAAAAAATATATATCAACGATTATTTGGACATAATCGCTAACTCGATCTCAATTCGTTTTTATTCAATCGATTTTATTAATGTAATTAAATCGTGAGCCGTTCGTCATGTATAGCTGTCGTCAAATTATTGTACAAAAATTACTTCCGTGACAAACCGATAATTATGACTTCATATTATAAGTATATTTCGTTCAAATTGTATTCCAATTATATATTCAGCATTATTTATATTATTATTTGGTGGTACTTGGTGGTAGGGCGTCCGTCTGGGTAGGTACCACCCACTCATCAGTTATTTTACCGCCAAATAACAGTACTCAATATTGTTGTTTTCCGGTTTGAAAGGTGAGTGAGCCAGTGTAACTACAGGCACAAGGGACATAACATCTTAGTTCCCAAGGTTGGTGGCACATTGACGATGTAAGGAATAGTTAATATTTCTTACAGCGTTATTGCCTGTGGGTGATGGTGACCACTTACCATCAGGTGGCCCTTATGTTCGTCCGAAAACCTATAACATAAAAAAAAATATATATAAAATATATACTTTTAAATTAACATGGTTATTTTTATTATTAAAGTTATTGATTTCGGAATGTTTACTATATTTTTAAAATTCGCGAACCGATACGGTGAGTTCCGTCTGCAAAACACGGGATCGAGTGTCGAGTGTACATAAAATAAATACAACTAGTGACAATGGTAGGGGTGAAAGTGACAATAGTAGTGGTGACCGGTGTTTACGCAGCAAACGTACGAGAAAGGAGGTAGTCCGATATGGACACTTCTAAGATTATCAACATCTACCAGCAAACTTCAGTCTCGTTAACAAGACATTCGTAGATAATCTCGAAATACGAGCTCCACCGAACAAAAATAAAAAACATGGTAAATATCCCGAAATTAATAACTTTAGTACTATACTTTTAAAGTTCGTTTATTGACGTTCTATCTTATCAACATATTTTGTACCTTTGCGTAAAATTTTCATTGTGAGTGGATTTAATTGGTTGAGTGAAAAAAAAAGAGACAAAAAATATATCGAATTAATTAGCATATTCGTTTTTTAGGCAAATATTTAACCTTATTATGATTAGGTGAAAAACGACAAGCGAATTCGTTTTAAAATAATATAATATACATGTTCAAGTATCATTTGTAAGTGAAATACAGTCTTGATTCGAACCATATCTCACATTTATTTCGACATCCTTAAAGGCAAAATACTTTATGCATTTATGTATAAAAAAATTACTGAATCGAATTAAAACTTTTTGAAGTGTTCAATAAGCAATTTTTCAGAACTAAGTCAGCCCACAGAGCACAAATAGATTTTTGCGAATAATACTGGGTGCAAACTTGGTTGGGTAGGTAATACTATTTTTTTTTAATTGGAAGTCATTAATATCTCTTAATAGTGGAGGACTCTGTCATACCAAACATCCAAGTACCATTCAGCCACACACATACTCGTTCGAAATGTAGTAGAGTGACAAATAAATTTCTAAACATTTTTTGAAAAGATTAGATGTTTTCATGCACTTATTTATAAATCGTTCGACTTTCTGCTTTTAAACATAGTGAGAAAGTTAACTTTGCCGTTTCATAAATTTAAATCATTTTAAAAAAAATACATTAGTAAAGAACGCATGTTGTTTGATATAAGCTTATACAGATGATAAAAAAGCGTGGAATTATTTTTTGTTGACTTCCAGGCAGGATATATGACATACATACATAATTCTATTTCACTAACATGATTGTATATTTAAATGTTGAAAAAGAATAACTACTAATTTTCTTGTCGACGCTTCTAGGTAAAATCTATTTTCGGAACCGGTGGTAGCTTCGCTTAATATAGTTGTTAAATGACGATTCAAAAGTGCTTGTAAAAGCCTACTTGAATAAAGTAGGTATATTTTGATTTCGTAGTATGGGTAGTCCTGCCATTCGTTATTTCATTGATTAGCCTTCTTCTTCTTGATTCAATTATGGTAAACTTAGGTGTATAGACTGTTGACATTTGTTACATAATATCTAAATAGTAAAAAAATATATCATTAATGTGCGCTATATTTTATAGACACAGGCTTATAACATCGCATGCATGGTATGAAATGTAACAAAAAATCGTTGTGACCAGTGTAGCAATGTTTCATAACAGTTATTGCCTAAAGCAAGACAATTTTACAAATGGCCGATCCGTCGCTTAATAAGTATAGTGAATTATTGGTTTTAGGGACTGACGTGAGAATTGTTAAAACCATTTCAGTTATCAAAAAATGTCACTGACATAGTAGAATCATAAACTCTAGTTTACGTTTATTAAATATATATTTTTTAATTGTTATTATTTTTGTATTATGACAGATATAGGTATTGATATAGAATATGAGATCAATATTATATAATTTATTGTTATATAATTGTATTTGTCTCTTAATTTCTTAATTATCGATTCAAAATTCTATAGTTTTCTGAACTAAATACAGAAAACTATATAATCAATCAGAAAATGACAGTTGTTGGATTCTAAAATTATACATATTGTTACAATGATCTTAATAAGTACCATGTTAATATCATACAAATAATAAGTGATATATAAGATATATACGGAACACGTTATATAAAAACGAAATCTGTTCATGACCACTATTTTTTTTCATTGTGAAACAATGAAACGGATTCACACGGCCTTCTTGCGACACTTAGATTTCGTAGATGTCGACAAAGTGGCGATAAGAAACTGTTTTGTACTCGTTTTAATGTGGTATTGTCTCTCTGACTTCGATATGCAAATTGAGTAATAATTATTTTTTACATAACAATATTTAGTTTCGCTCCTCAGTGAAGTAACATTACTGCAAACAAAATAACATGTTAACGACTAAAGTAACGTTTATTAAATTTGTTTCTTTTTTTTTATAATGATGTGGTTTTAATCTTCTTGTATAACCTGCCTGTTACAAATGAGGTTCTATATGCAGTCATTTGTTGTTGAACGTCTAATAAATATACTATTGTAAATAAACTATACTTTATCCAAGTAGAGAAACTTTACTGTAAATTTTCCACTGCTATGCTGTCTTCTCTCTCCTAAAGAGAAACGTCTGGAGTTTATTTCACCATTCAAATCTTCCTCATATCATTCTTGAATCATCCTTGAAAATCCATTGGTTCATATATTCTAACCATAAGACAAATTTGAATTGCAGAATTCACTTAAAAGAATCGAGAAAAGAATTACTGGTTGTTCTTGTTTTCAAAATAGTCACACAATGGTTACACAATAATGTCACCGAAAGATCATCATTGGAAACGAAATAATAATAGGAATTTATTAAATCTTACTTAAGATCGTTCAGAATTGAAATATTGCTTATTGGAGCTACAATAGATTTGTTATGTTTGCCATAATAATAATAATGTAGTTTATTATTTAAAATAGGTAGACTGACAAATGGAACATAATTGTAAGTGATCAGAATAATAAATATATATTATTGTAAGGAATATTAAATTTTTCAAAGTGCCATCTTTGAAAACTAAGATATATGTCCCTTGTTTTGTTCCTGTAATTAAACTGGCTCACGCAAGCTTCTATCCGGAGCACAACAATACTTAGTGGATTGGTATCTACCGAGGTAGGCTTGCACAAAGCTGTACCTACCACAGAAAGACAATAAAAAAAAAAAACAAAAATTATTATTATATAGTTAAAAAAAAGCAACAGATAATATCAATCATATTTATTAAATAAAAAAAACGTATGTGTGTATTCGTATTTACATTAAACGTTGATTTACGAAAAAAATCACATATTGTTTTACTAAAATTATACGTAACCATTAACTATAATTAAGTAATTCTCAAATCAAAAACATTAAATATTATGTCATAGTATTCCAAACATAATTCAAATATTTCAATTAGAATACAATAGAAGTACTCGGCGTCGAGTGTTCGCTTATTTGCTTTTAATTGTTCGACAAATTGCACACAAACACACACACACCTCATAAGACACATCATAAAATCTGCACAAATATTTTTCAAATACCAAACATGTGTTTCTGTTTAATTTGTCTGAATACATAATCTAAAAGGAATTAAATAATTAGTTATTTGTACTGCTGATGTATTCAATGTACATAGTATAAAACAAAGTCGCTTACCGCTGTCTGTCTCTATGTATGATTAATTCTTTGAAATTACGAAACAGATTTGGATGCGGTTTCATTTAATAGATAGATTGATTCGAGAGGAAGGTTTTTGTATATAATACATGGACAATATAGAAGATAAAATCTGTAGTATATTTAGTATCAGCATTGCACCCGTGCGAAGCCGGCGCGGGTCACTAGTTGTTTATAAATAAATCTTAGATGAGATTAGTGTATTTCTAGATAAAGTCTTGAACTATAATTAACTAAAATAAACAAGCCATTTATTTTAGTGTGCGTGACAGTTACTACTTTTCTCGTATGCGTGTACTTATTGGAACGTTGGCCACTAGTTTTTCGACGCGGTCTCAGCCTTAACAATTTGGTTCTAGGCATATAGATAATCAAAAATTTTCAACCAACTGAGTCAATTTTGAACTACTTGGCCAACTTAGAGAAAGTATTTACCACCAAACAAAGAACTTTAAAGCCGTACGATATATTTTACATGCATTGGAAAACCAATGTGCCACCAACCTCGGTAACTAAAATTATTTACTCTTGTATCCGTAGTTACTTTGACGTATGTCAAATACACACCAGAAATTCACTGTGTCGGTATATTATTCGATGAGTTGGTTTTACACAGACGAGCTTACTCAAAGCCTCATCACCAAGTAATGTGACAGCATACACCAAATATTCAGCTACGCCAAGCTATATAGCTACGAACCGCTAATACAATAAGTGTGATGCTGCCTCAATATTACATTGTCAAAATCGGTGACCTAAGAGGAAAAGATTAAATAAACACTATAACACAAAGCGAGGTCATGTGAACACAGGTGTCAATCTTATCGCGATATCAATAAGCCGTTTATATGTAGGTACTATTGATTAGAAAAACTATGTAAATATTCAATACTAAGAAGTAGACATACTGAAAACGAGAGCTTGGAAAGAACATTCATAAAGAGATAAAATTAAATAGAGTTATTTAAAAAAAATAATCATTTTGATATTTAATAAAAAAAATGGTGTATGTTTTTTTCTGTAGATTATATTTGTTAATAAATAATGATTATAGATAGTATAAAGAAGTGCTGAGTTACCTCATTGGTTTCGCTGGAAAGTTGTACATTACCTGCTGTTAAGCTTTAGGTTTGATTAATATTAAAATGAGGATTCAGAAGCGCTTATATCCTTCTTAAATATATATTTGTCACAGCATTTAATCAGATACTTTACAGTTAGTTATAAGATATTTTTTTTATTTTGTTTCTATTTACAATAACAATTTTGGAGCAATATTTAATTCAAATACGTAAAACATATACGTATTAAAGTAATAAACATAAGGTAAGGTAAAGTTTAAGATTCAATAATAGGTACGGTATAACCTAAGGATTCAACTTTAGTATGTAGTTATTGAATCAAACCCGGAATTCCCATTTAATGAGTTTAAAGGAAAACTTGATTAAGACGTGATCACAGAGACATAACAAGAATTCGAGTGCGTGATTGAAGCAAAAACTTCTCACAAACATTAATAGGAAATCAATTAGTTTTCTCACACGCGTTGGCAGGGACGCGTTTACGCCCAGGCTGAATTCGAAATGCTTAGAGGCGGCAATTGTGAATTATATGAATCATTTATTTATATATTTTCTTTTAAATTTTAACTTAATATGAGTGATTTAGTTGGCTTTGCTTACGGATATAAATATTATATAATATATTTATAGTTAAGTTTCTAGAAGCTAATTGAATCAAGAAATAAATATGGGACCAAGAAACATCATATTCTAATTATATAGATATAGATAACTGCAATACAATCCAATAGGATGACCAATAGTATTCAAACAAGTTTTTAACCTGTAGGTATATAGGCTTAGAACGTAGAAGCAATTCTGAATTTCATACTCTCAATGATAAATGTAAATAAAAGCTTAAAAAATTAAAATTCATCACAAAAAATAAAAAAGCCGTGTCTATCCTGTTTATAAGTCTGTTACCCCGAATGGCACGACACCCGAAGGTTGCGTCAAAATGGTTGACTGATAAATTGAAATAATGACGTCACAATTAGATGAATGCATTTTATTAAAACCGTCCACAGTGACAGCTCCGAGATTTTATCACCTCAAAAAACAGATGAGACGTGAACTTTAGATGGGGTCACGTGTTACCAAAGTGTTGCTGTAGATCCTTATCGGTTGGTCCAATCGCACACTGAAGTCTTATCGTCGAGCGCTTAGTTAAAAAAATCATTTTCACTAACAAATCGAACAGTAGAATAATCGAGCGATTAAAAAGTCGCCAGTGTGCATCCCTATTAGTATAGCTTTTGCAATTTCTTAACGAATTTAATGAAATGTTACGTGCAGCAATTAAATATGAGAATAAGCTCAGTATTGTTTCATAATTACGTAATAACACTAAAGCTCGTAGATTATTTGTTAACATATATTTTTTTCACAACACTATTACAATTAAATTAAGTTATTATAATGGGAATCATATATATAAACTTTTCTTATCATAAATAATTATTTGACAGTTAAATTTATATATTTAATAACTTACTGTCATCAAATAACTAATAGTAATTTACATACATAAAATTGACAAATATGCCTGTACATAAATCCTGCTAATTTATGTGGTATTTATATCAATTATATACGTAATCATTATGTTAATAGTCACAACATGTTATGACCGTAACGTTTGACGCCGCGGGCTACCAGGAGATTACCGAAAATAGTGTCAAGATCACGATAGGAAACTTAAATGAGCAGAGCAAATTGAATCTTATTACGAACTCTATAAGCAATTATTCCGCATTAGTAAATTATATTTTGTAATTATTTAATAAGCTCCCAACAGTTCGTGACATGCGCATATTACAAAAATGTCATTTTTTTATAATAATATAATTTACTTATATAGCACCAGCTAGTAATAGTTTCGATACAGGCTCGTCGATATCAAATTCAATCAAAATAAACTTTATTCAAGTAGGCTTTTACAAGCACCTATGAATCGTCATTTTATAATTAAGTGGAGATACCACCGGTTCGGAAAGTAGATTCTACCGAGAACAACTGGCAAGAAACTCAGTAATTACTCTTTTTTAACATTTAAAAAATACAAACTTTATTTTAACCGAAGTACAAGGGATCAAATTTTTGCTTAAAGTAACAGCTTTCTTCTCCCATATGAGTAGCTTTGGATGTTTCGAGCTTATTCCAGGCTCTGCTCCTATGTATGTTAGTGGATATAATTGCATCAGAATTTCATTGAAATAAGATATATGTATGTTTCCTCATTATGTTTTCCAACCAATCACGAGATCCGCACGTGTTTGTACTGATATTTTAAAGCTGAAGATTTGTATGTGTTTTGTGTGTGCAAACACAGGGGATCTATATTTAATAATCTCCATGGTCGAATAGTGTATACAACATTTTTCATGGCTACGTTACACTGAAGTTCCGGGTTCGATTCCCGGTCGATTCGGTGTTGAAAAAGTTCATTAGTTTTCTATGTCGTCTTGGATCTGGATGTTTGAGGTACCGTTATTACTTCTAATTTTCTATAACACAAGTGATTTAGCTAATTACATTGGGATCAGAGTAATGTATGTGATGTTGTCCAAATTATATTATTATTATATTCTCTTACTCTCATAAATCGAAATCTATGGGACGGTAAACCCGACCAAAAGTAAAGAGTTCGCAGACTCAACGGTTTCACGTTCTTTCCGAGGTACGGTCCCAACCGTACTGTAGCAAGGTGAACCTCCAAACTTATCCAAAAGAATAGAGCTTTACACAACAATGGACGTTATTTGTTAGTAAGTATATCGCAATAAAAGACATTTTATGCAATTAACATTGTTCATTTGATTGTTTGAAAAGGTTAAGTTGAATGTAAATCAAATTAATCATGAACAAACATGATCCATATTTACGATTCAACAAATCGATAAATAAAACGAATCACGATAACTGTGTCAAATGTAATCGAAGAGCGTGTACCTATTTGACCCCGTCGGAGAAAAATTTTTCGTCAAGATATTATCGTCACAAACATGACATCTCGAATCAAACGACAAGTATTGTCTAAAGGTAACCGCTTTACACAGCGCGATCCACCACATATGACGCGTGTCGTTCGAATTTGAACTCTATTCCAATGGCGTAATGTATCGATAGTGATGTCCGTGGTGGCGTCAGAATAGTAGCTATTATCCGAGAGAACATACGTTCGGAAATGGTAAAAAAAGGCCGAAATATGATTAATAGGACGGCGGTACGAGACGTTGTTCGTGTGTGATTCTTTCCATTTGACAGATTGTCTCGACTCTCTGACCCGAGCGCCCCGCGGCGAATGCAGTGCTGTCATATAATTATATCGATATCGATAAACCAACAAAGTTATTCCCAGTTTCAATAACCCTACTACAAATTATCTAAAGTATTACATTGAACTTAATAAATTCGGTTTTACTCTATGTATTATCACATTTCGTATTCTATTATATGTGTACTTAATCTTAGTAAAACCTACTTAATATAAAGTGAACTTCACTACTTACTTATAATGTATATATATTGCTGAAAATCTCAAATTATGCTTCATAAATAATTGCACAATAATTATATCGATATATTCAACATCACATCCCTAGACAGCGAGGTCGGGCGAGATTGCTCTCAGCACGAGACTGTCCTGCGTCGGCGCTCGTTCGCGACGCTTTGACATCCCGACGTATACAAACATCATTAACTTAAACGCATAATAAATAACATACCCACTCTTATTCCCTTTGAAATAAGGAATAATATCCTTCAACAGGTAGCTTTTTAAATGCTATTTTGTAATTGACGGTATTCGTCATACGTTGATAGACGGCCATGGCGGGCCCGTGAGAGTGTGTTTTTTATTTTACATGCAATATGATGATATTGATTAGGTGTGTTTATCAAGCTATATAGCGTCTTATGTACTAGCATCGTTAGCAGAGGATCATGTACAATATTACATAATCAGCTGTCGTGTACAGACTAACTACATTGGTAAGTAAATTGAGATGAGATACACATAATTATCGATTATTGTTATATTGTTTTATATCTCATCAATCTATATTAATATTATAAATGTGAAAGTAACTATGTCTGTCTGTCTGTTGCTCTGTTGAAGCGAATTTGATGATATTTGGTATGAAGCAAACTTGAACTCCAAGAACAGATGTAGGCTACTTTTTTCCCAAACCAACACACTAAAACGCGAGCAAAGCGCGATTACTAGTAATTGATAAGTAGCTTTATTTGAAGTTGTTTTTTTTATATAGTTAAATATCTAATGACCTAAATTGTATGCGGCTCCCACACTAGCTACTTCGTTAAATAAATGTAGGGATTTCCCCGCGTTCATCGAACATAGACAAAATATCATTACTATAAAAATATATATAAACTTTTCGATGGATGTTTGAAAATCACTTTAAAATTAATTGAATCTGCTTTGACACAGTGAACGAAGAGTTAATAATCAATTAAAGTGTTTCAAATAATAATTGACGTTCGAAGTTTTATATAGAGCGAAGTTCCGCGTATTGGAGGGAACAATTGCACCTATTGCCATTCTCCATCAATCCACTTACGGACGAATGCAAAACGCATCACGAATGTGTCTCACGTATTGCTTAATGAAGGTCTGATATGTGACCACCGGCTCTAACGAGACGGTTGACAGTGCTGGCTCAGGCTCGGTGCGTCAATCGCGCGATTGTTTCTGATTTGATATCCACGGGCCATTAAATACGCGAGTTTTAGAATATTAAATACTATACTAACACTACGTATAATAGTGGTATATTTCAAGGCCAATAGTCCTGCGTCTGGTACAATACTAATCGTGTATGATTTGACGCTTTATGGATTACTGGTTGTTGCCCGCGCGTTCGTTTGCGTTTAAGGGTTGGTTGTCATATTAGGCAAAGAAATAGCCTTTATCCGTCTTTGGTGTTCAAGTTTGCTTTATAACTAATTACACCAAATTCGATTCATTTGTTTGGTCTGACAGACAGACACAGTTACTTTCACATTTATAATATTAATATAGATGAGTTTGCACACACAATTGTGCACCATTTACCTTTATTAAATGGCTACCGTGTTTGTATTCGGCCAGGAGGACATCTAATTTGTGCAGAAATATTTTTTCTCATTATTTCTCGTTATTTGTGTTTAAAATCTTTCTTACGTCCGTATTGTCAATATTACTTATTTAAATAACATCCTAATACATTAATTATAATAAATTATACTGTTACATAATAAATACGCTTTTTTTATGGCTTCAATCGTAAGAAAGATGTATTTAAATCACCTTGACGTCTTGTTCAGTTTGAATATAAAGGCGCCTCTTTGAGAGGTGTCTCTGGATATAAAATTGGTGGAATTGATCGACAGCTCCTCAGTCGCCTCTATGGGTCAACAAATCATTAAATTTGAATGGAAGTCCTTGGTCGGGTAAATACGTCTTTATAATAGATGATCGTACGTTATTCACATACTATAATGCATATCACAATAGGTATGTTAGATAATTATTCATCTTTAGTAATATTATAAATGCAAAGGAATTCTGTATTGTTTCCACTGTTTCACGGTTTAATTACTGAACGTTTCGTAAGAAGCAACTGATCTCCAAGCATACACAAAACTACTATTTTATGTTTAACACTTAACGGAGAACCCCTAAAACGCGAGAGAATCCGCGTGCGAACAGTATTATATAAATGTAATTAAAACGCTTCTACATACAAATACAATTCCTATTAAAAATTTTATGAAATTATTCGTATAAGTAAAGAAGCAATTCAAAGAAGCATTGAAGATTATGTACACATTAAAAATAGGAATTAAAAATTAAATTCGTTATTTATTATTTATTTATTAAATTAAGTATAGTTCAAAATCAAGATCAATAGTTTTACTAAGTCTTCTGAAATATATTGAATATGTTAAGTGGTTTGCTATGTTGTGCCTTCAGACAGAAGAAAACTAATTATTTATATATATCATACGATATTTGAAACTAGTAGATAAATATATTTATATGTACCTTTGAAGATTATGCAGCTTACAATGGGATTTTTTACAGGCTATACATATAATAGAATCAGCGATGCCTGATCATATAACTTATATTAATTATAAATAGTAAATCATAAATCGAAATCTCTAATATTTTTTCTAAGTCGCCATTCAAAATGAAGTTGAGACGGACGAGGTCGGCTAATGACCAAACGCATCGATTCCCGTCCGATGTAATTTGTCAAATCTAAATCACGAATTCCGACACAAAATTTCTCGTTCGTAGAATCATAATACCGGTGCGGTTCGCGGTGAGTCTAAATGTGTTTTTTGTTTGGGATCCAATTTAAAAACTAATTACAGGCCCGCGGTGACTAGCCTCTGATGGTCAAGAAACACCCTTTATGACGTCACAAAGAACATAATTTCGTCGTGTTAGCTCAGGAGGTGACAAAAAAGTGTGATTAATGGTCTCGCTATTGCGACGCTGATCACACAAAAGATCTGTCAGAGCGTCTGTTTGTGTTCGTCTTCATTTATATTTGGGAACCGCTTCGACTGATTCTACCTCGAATCGAGTGGAATCGAATTAACTCGATAGATTTTAATCGATACTATTTAAAAACGTAATCCATATACAGGATATTAGATATTATTTTTCAATGAATATAATGTCTAATTTATTGTGTAATGTATTTAGTGATGACATTTAAGTGTATAAATATTTAACATTACTCATAAAAATATATTTCAATGGTATTTATTACGTGAAACTCTTAGAACTTTACTGATGTAATTGACGTGGAATATTATTTATCTCGTTAGCTGTGACACAAACCCAACGTCCATCTTTGTTGAATAAAAGTAATTGTATTGAAAAAAAATAAATAAATACAGATTTTAATAATGTGATTAAAAATACGTTTAGCTCTGTGCAACTCCTTAGTATCTTGCGCTGATCTTAAACATGTTGGACCTATGACTTTGCAAGCTCCTTATAGTATTTTGACGAACGGACGGGTTAATGGGTCACCTGACACCTGACACCTGACCTGAAAAATTAACCATTCCTTACTTAGCCTATGCGTTACCAATTGAGGAAGCTACAATGTTAAGTAAGTTATACCTGTCACAATTTGCCAGTTTCTCATCTTATATATAATAGAAGGATACATGAATGAGTGGTACCTAAAGGGGCTTGGACCTACCAACAGATATAATTCTCCATCATTAAGACTAACAATATTGAAAATAACATCCTGATAGTATTAGTTATAATATAACCTTTAGATAACCTTTGCTTTCATATTATTTTGTTCGTTAAAGCTTATAGCATATAATCAAGTATGTCGTTAATAAGATTCAATCAATAGCAGTAATGATACTTTAGCTATATTTATGTATATTAATAGTATTAATATTTTTGCATAATAAATATAAACACATATAACACTCTGTATAACAAGCGTCGAATAACTTACACTTAAGAATATAGGATTAAGTTTATACAAAAAAAACTACGGAACATAGCTTATTGTATGTAGTGGGTCGCCCGTGAAACTTCCCGTTTATAAAAAGTATTTAAATTTTTGAAAGCTATTACTGCATATAAACTACAATACGCTCATTTATATTTGGCGCCAAAATGGTGTCTCCTTTTAAATCGTTTTTTTCTTCTTATGGTGTATAAGAAGAAAAAAAACGATTTAAAAGGAGAAGGAGGAGTTCTGTAGGCCGTGCAAGCCAGTAACTTTGTAACCTCTAAAATTGTTTAATTGTTGAATTTTAACAATTTAATAAATAACAATCAGGAATCCTCCTTATATTCCTAAACATTGTCGGAACGCCTCAAAATGAGATAGTAACAAATTTTTTTATGTGCAGCTATCGTCCCAAAATCACTGGGATTGGTTAACGCTGTGTATTATCCTGTGATCAAGGAAACATAAATATAACTTTGATACAACAAAAACAACAGCCTGTAAATTTCCCACTGCTGGGCTAAGGTCTCCCTTTGAGGAGAAGGTTCCGAACATATTCCACCAACGCGGTGTGGTGGAATACACATGTGGTTGAATTTCTATGAAATTGGACACATGCAGGTTTTCTCCCGATGTTTTCCTACCACCAAGCATGAGATAAATTATGACACACAAATTAAGGCCGCAAAATAAAATCCACTATCTTTGATTCCTTTCATGACTTAGCCATTTCTGTAAGTTAGTTAATTATTAAAAACACCATGTATCAACTTCGAATCAAAGTTCATTTCTAATAAATTACACATAAGTCCAATGTATAAAGCTATATATTCATTAACCGAGTTACAAGGAGACTTCCGACAACATTAATCAACTGCGATTCAACAGTAATTCTGTTTGGTCATCATTTTTAAAAATGGCGACATGTGGACAATCGTAGTCAAATACGGAGTTTATAAACTTTTAACCGTGACCTTTCTGATCGTGATACAGCAGTCGTGACATTTGAACTAGGGTTACCATGGCAACGGCTCGGAAAGCGAGACGATATAGGAGATTACAGAACAAATAAAAAAAAATTAAAATGTCTTGGGATTTCGTAAATAAATTCTCTAGAAATATTTTAATTCGTTATTAACATTAATAGTGTTTGCAATAATTAAATGTTTTTCACTTAACTTATAACTCATAAACTTGACTTGGTGTTACGGCTTTGAGCAAGCCCGTCTGGATAGGTACCACCGACTCGTCAAATAATCTACCGCTAAACAGTTTTGTTGTGTTCCAGTTTGAAGGATAAGTGAGTCAGTGTAACTACAGGCACAAGGGATATAACATCTTAGTTCTTAAGGTTGGTTGCGCATTGGCCATGTAAGGAATGATATTTCTTAAAGCGCCAACGGCATTAGACGTTTCTAAATAAAAATAGACCTGCTAAGCCTAAACGCTTCTAAATGGTGGTGACCACTTACCATCAGGTGGCCCATATGCTCGTCGGCTAACATATATAAACTATGAAAAAAAAACTTGGGATTTAATGTGATTGGGTTAAGAAAAGATATATGTTCTACTATTTAAGATATATGTCCTGGAGCAAGTTTCTCGGTGAGGTTGTTGGTAGCCCTATTCCAATCAATAGGTCGCCAATGACGGAAATATGATCGAGTGTCTTTTGTATCACCTACATAATAGACAGCTTTTTTGATTACGTTTTGAAATTGAATATTTTTAATACAATAATAATGACCGTGTGAAAAAAATTTAATTCTATAGTTTTAATAAAATATACGTTTTCATAAGGTCATATTGTCATGTACAGTCTTTATAGAGATATATAAATAAATAAATAAATATGAGACAACATCACATACATTACTCTGATCCCAATTTAAGTAGCTGAAGCACTTGTGTTATGGATATCAGACGTAACGACGGTACCACACACACCCAGACCCAAGACAACATAGAAAACTAATGGTAATCTACATCGACTCGGCCGGGAATCGAACCCGGGACCTCAGAGTGGCGTACCCATGAAAACCGGTGTACATACCACTCGACCATGGAGGTCGTCAATGTTTTTAAATTGTGCCTTTTTGTTTACGTGACCTCTGTTTAGTCATTAGAAATATAGTATCGAAAATAAATTGTATTCCCCATATAATATATGTAGTTAAGTAACTGCTTTACTTATGGAGGTATGGAGCTGCTGCAGGATTACTGCTGATATTGAGTTGATTTCACCATTTTTTCAATGTCAAATCAAAATTACATTTGGTTTGACTTCTGAAAATGTAAGAGATTTCGCATTTATATAACACATATGTTTAAATGATAGTTTCTGAATAAGAAATTTTATAACTTATAAAATAAGTATTGAGCTGAGATGGCCCGCGATGAGATGAACGCGTGCATCTTAACCGATGATTGCGGGTTCAAACCCAGGCAAGCACCACTATATATATATATATGTGCTTAATTTGTGTTTATAATTCAACTCGTACTCGGCGGTAAAGGAAAACATCGTGAGGAAACCTGCATGTGTCTAATTTCATCGAAATTCAGCCACATGTGCATTTCACCAACCCGCATTGGAACAGCGTGGTGAAATATGTTCCAAACCCTCTCCTTAATGGAAGAGGAGGCCTTATCTCAACAGCGGGAAATGTACAAGCTGTTACTTTACTTTTACTTACTTTATAAAATAAGTTGTTTAATTTCGACTGTCTTTTATAGAAAATAAAATTATAATTTACGGTATTAACCTCTAATGCGTTTCTGTCAATGCTATGGGGAAATTTATTCAAATGTAAAATTGTATATTATTGTGTATTATAAATAATAATTAGTAAAAATATCTACGGCTTGTTACTTTTTTCTTAATAATAGGAAATTACCACATTGTTCTTAGAATCATAGATAGTAATGACAAAAAAAACAGATGCAACTGTTAAACCAATAATAATAGAAGCATACGAGTGAGATCGACTTCACCTTGAGTTTATCCAGTCATGGTTTGTCAATTACGGGCCCATTGTGCGGTTGATGCTATCTGTGACAAAAAAGACGCCGCCGATATGTGGACTGATGGAGGTTCTTTCCTTGTTTTTGATTTCCTACTAATATATTCGTATATTTTTGTAAGTTTTATTTGTGTGTGCATATTTTTTTTTAGATGTATCTAGGCTATATTTGACAGGTTCTGTCAGAATTATTAAACATTTCGTACATTACCAATGTGACCATAAGGAACTAAGGTTTAACGTCCCTTGTGCCAATAGTTCCACTGGCTCACTCACTTTCCAGACTGAAAGACAAAATTACTAAATATTACTGTTTGACGATACAATGTTTTTAAGTAGTTTGTATCTATTTATTTATAGACTAAATATGATAAATATAAATTATTGAAATTAATGATTTTGATTAATTATATTCATATGTTAAGAACATTCTAAGTATTTATAAATAACAGTTGAAATTTCATTTTCCGTAATATATTTTCAATGAAAAACATTAATAAAATATAAAAGAAATATATTACACTACTTTAGGATCTAAGTAATTCTAAGTCACAATACTTGGGGTTGGTATGGAATAAATACTTAATACAGTTATTTTTATTAGTAAAAGCATATTTTTGTTCCCTTTTTTCTACCTTATGTTATATTATACTTTGTTTTGAGGATTCGTCAAGCACATCATAGGTTTTCCAAATGAACTCAGATGAATCATTTATTTTACGTAGTATTTATCATGTTTCATCTAAATTTTGCATGTACTAACTACCTAAAATCATATAAAAGTAAAGTAAAGTAGAGTAACAGCCTGTAAATTTCCCACTGCTGAGATGAGGCCTCCTCTTCCATCAAGGAGAGGGTTTGGAACATATTCCACCACGCTGTTCCAATGCGGGTTGGTGGAATGCACATGTGGCAGATTTTTGATGAAATTAGACACATGCAGGTTTCCTCACGATGTTTTCCTTCACGAGATGAATTATAAACACAAATTAAGCACATGTATATAGTGTTGCTTGCCTAGGTTTGAACCCGCAATTATCGGTTAAGATGCACGTGTTCTAACCACTGGGCCATCTCAGCTCAAATAAAATCATATCCAAGCAGTCGATGTACACCCATGACGCGGCAAAGATTATATAGATTAGCAATAATTATGATAAACTCTGTCCATCTGTCCTTCTTATCGCAACGTCTTATCGTTCGAAAGAGCTTGTCACATTCAAAAAGAATCTGATTTGTTCGTCAATTTTAACTTTTTGACGAACATTATGTCACTCATGATATATTTTAAAATGATTTATTACTTATTGTATAAAAGTATTTATTCGGTGGATTACGAAAACTTAAAAAATATTACATGTAAATAATTAATACTAAAATTAAAAAATATATAAGTTCTATTAACGCAGTTTTACTGATACCACTAAAACTTAATACAAGTCAATGTTTAAAAATTAAATGTTTAAGTGAAAATTCTTTATGAAATATTGAAAACACTACGGAGACTCGGCGATATACCCTTTTGTTTTTTTTTTAATTTCCATGCACCTTAAAATATGTTATATAACATAGTAATAGGCAGGAGATCTAATAATTTACATGTAATTAAATATTACGACTTCAATTACTTGATTATTTGAAAGCAATTTTTTGAAAGTCCTTAAAAAGAAACGTTTAAAGTTTCAACTATTATTTATCCTGGTTACGTTGATTATAAAATGCATCTAAAATTATAAGGTATCATATCATACAAAAAGAATCAATGAAACATGCATACAATTATATTAAAGACTACCTTAAATAGGAAACTACTAATGATTATAATTATAATCGGTACGTATTCACTTTTTAAGAGCCTTGACTTTGGGGTCAAGATGATGTCATGGGTCCTAGGAAGCTATTAAATCACGAATGTTTCGTACCCGTACTTAGATACGTATTGAATACGTATCATACACAATTTTGAACTTTATCTCATTAGGTATAAAGCTCAAATTACTTAATAGCACTAAAATTTCAATCAAATTAATTTACATAATTCGTTTAAGGCGTTTAAATAGTTTTCGGTAAGCCGATAGATATAAAGATTTATATATTAAACTATAGCTTGATTGATTTATTCTAACAATAAAATCATGCGAAATTTTAATAAAAAAGTAGAAAAAGGACAATAAAATAAAAATTAATTTCTTAGTAACATAAAATATCTGCAATGTCACAAAACATACATTGACTTTGCACGAGGTAAAGCTCTTTTGGGTACCAAATATCAGTTACATTTACATAGCAGTTTGTATGTAGCCCACTGCTGGAATAAGGCTCTAATCTCTGGGCGTATATTCCACCACGCTCCTCTAATGCGGATGCCCATACACACAAGTTGCTGTGTTATTACAGATAGTGGGTACAGAATCTTGGACATTATTATTGCTGGTGTTGGTAACCTCGGCTGCTGATGGTATAGTAGTAGCAGATTTTATTGCAGAAAAGTATTTTGTTTTTTGTAAGAGGTCACCAACGCCTACAGACGCCATCAGCGCTGTCAGAAATATTAAACATTCCTTACACCAATGCACCACCAACCTTGGAACCTTCGAATTGGAACAACAAAAACTTTTTGATGAGTTGGAATACCTGATAAGTGGGTGGTGTCTACACAGACCGGCTTGCACAAATTAATTATTTATCTGCCTCAAAAAAAAAAATTAAATCAAAACATATCCATGGAAATAATTTTCTTTTCATCAATATAACTATTTTTATTACAACTATTTTTACAGTTAATAATAACCTATACATAAAGTAATAAATATTTTAAAGTATTATGTTTTTTATTTTACAATAAACAAAATAAACGATTGATATATTGCCGCATGATGTAACGTATTATGAAATCATCAAATATCATTATAACAAGACAAATTAATATTTAAAGCCATTTAATTTGAAAATCTTTTATTTTTATTACCAGTCACGCTGTAAAAAATATCGATTCGATTTTTAAACTTTAAATCTATACAATTATTTGCGTTCGATATTCGTAGATGTACATGTGTGTACTACGCAAACATTGATATTGTGTAGGTAGTTATAAATATATAAGGTATATTGACTAATTACATCAATCACGTTAAGACACAAGAAGCAATATATTTTGAAAACTACATTTCGAAAATTAAATCTAAATACATCAAAATATAAAGCTGAATTTGCTTTACGCAAACTTTAGGCACTTAGGATTTTTCTATTATAAATAACATACCTATATGGGAGGGAAAAAGTCAAATTAACTTGCAAGCTTCCAAGAAATATAGCTTTGGTTTAACCTATATTGTCATTCATTAACTAATAAAAGTGTAATATGTCGTCATGAATGTATCAATAATAAGAAATAACGTCATGAACGAGGAAAACACCGTGATGAGGAAATTCGGTGCCGCAAGAGTGGACAGCACATCTGAATCATATCATTTTCTTGGATAACCTATCAAAGTATCGTGTTCAATAAACACGCACAACTTATACATGGTAAAAAATATGCATTGTAATTTGTCTGGTCTAAATTTGTTTAATTAGTTTTTACTAGTTGTCACTCGCGGATTCACTCGTTTCTGAGTGTTGGTTGTCATGTGTTAAACGAACAAAGTATATCTTTCTTGGAGTTCAAGTTTTCTTCATACCAAATTACATCAAATTTATCAGCTGTTTTGTCGGGAAATAGCGACAGACACACAGACCGACTGAGATACTTTCACATTTATAATTTTAATATAATATTAAGGTATAATAAGGGGGACGGGGGAGGGGGATTCAAAAACCCTTCACTGTGAAGTTTACTTGAAAAATTGATTTGATTTGATTTGATTTGACGAGCAAATGGGCTGACTGATGTTAAGGTCATAACCGCTTTAGACATTAGTTGTTGAAAACAATATTGAGTATAATTTTTTTTTTATAACAATTTTACGTTAACCATTATGCTAACCTTGGGAACTGAGATTGGACAACATCACATACAGTACTCTGATTCCGATATATTTATATTGGGGTCAGAGTAAAACACAAACACCCAGACCACATAGAAAACTAATGAACTTTTTCTATATCGAGTCGATCGGGAATCGAACCCTAGACCTCGGAGTGGCGTACCCATGACAATCGGTATACACACTACACAACCATGGAGATCGTCAAAAATGTTATGCCCCTTGTGGCTGTTAAGCGTAATGTATATGTGGTTTTTATTTATATTACGAAGGTAGGCGCAAATGGGCCATCTTGGTAAGTGGACTGTTAGGAATATAAGCAACTTCTTACATCGTCATTACTCAAAATCATCTTAATAAGTTCTTGTATAAAACTGACTCCCTAAGGTTCAGGCCCTACTACGCAGTACCTACTCAGACTTTATTCTAACCTTTAATTTTGTAATTTTGAGTTAGACCATCTTTAATTATTTTTCTGCCTGATAGAAATGGCTGTCGCCGGTTTCAGAACTGATAGGACTTAGACATTTTTATCAATAGAGTCGACAGGACTACATCTATTTATTAGATCTTGTGTATTTGCCTGCAATTGCACAAAAAATATTTCGGTTAGTAATTAAGCGGTTCAGCGTAACTACAGACTCGACCTTGAGGTTTAGTCCCTATTTGATGTTGATGGTCGAGAAGAGGTGTGTGAGGTGAGTGAAAGACTTGATTACTATCAAGTGGCACATTTGCCTGATCGACTTCCAATATAAAAAAAAATGTTTATTTACATTCATAATATTACATGCAAAAAAGCAAAATATAATTACGATGTAAACCACAATGTAAGCGTATTTTTATATAATTTATGCGAAAACATAAGAAAAATCATAATTTTATTTGTCGATAAGATCACCTCATTACAATATAACATCGACTCACGATCGTATCGGTAGAAGAACTAGTGACCGCACTACTATCGGCCACGATCTCGACAAACTTTGATCAGTACCTACGGTACATGTCCTACTCTACATTATTGATATTTGATACTATTATTTCTAACTTACCATTAGGCAAAAAGAGCACGCCACAAACGTGTTAAGAATCTCCTACAAAACAATAATTAAGCACATTAATGTTAAGTCATTACAACGCGAAATACTATAATATTTGAAGAACAGCTCGTAACAATACTGCTGAAAGGCTTTCATAGTAGCTTCACGTAATTGTAAAATTACGATTCAAAAGTGCTTGTAGAAGCCTACTTTAATAAAGTTTATTTTGATTTTGATATTAACGACAATAAATCCAATTCTGCCCAATTCGGATTTGCATTGTTTAAACTCTTTGGAAAGCACGTAGAGTCGTTGGCTATCCAATTCTTCTCGGGTATATCAGATTGCTGTAATGTCATAATATTATGTGTTAATAATGAGCGATTCTCAGTCTGAAAAATCTTTAAAATTACATAAGATGGATTAGATGATTAAAATAGCATAATTCCCGATTTATTTTAATAATGTTTTTAATAACTTTTTGTGGTCTTGTTAAATTTGACGTTCTAATTGAAATTACTAAAATAATATTAATAATAAATATGAAAAATATCCTGGTGGTAGGGCTTTGTACAAGCTCGTCTGGGTAGGTACCACCCACTCATCACTTATTCTATCGCCAAATACCAGTACTCAGTATTGTTGTGTTCCGGTTTGAAGGGTGAGTGAGCCAGTGAGTGACAAGTGACAAGGGACATGACATCTTAGTTCCCAAGGTTGGTGGCACATTGACGATGTAAGGAATTGTTATATTTCTTGATGGTGACCACTTACCATCACGTGGCCCATATGCTCGTCCGCCAAACTATATCACAAAAAAAGAATTGTTTCAGTCGAATAGGTAAGAAACTTTAAAACAACTGTCACTGCGCAAAGCACTGATTAAATTGCTTCGGAGTAGAATCGTGACCTGACGTCAACCCACTAGAGATGGTCAATGTATCGATAAACAAATTATTACCAAGATATGTCAACTTTTGTGTGATGACTTAATATAGATATTTACTTTAATTCTTGTCAGGGATTTTTGTAAGTGATTCAGCAAAATTGACGACGAATGAGTAATTGCAGCTTCCTAAAAATATATATTTTTAAAAGTTTTAAAGTTTTAAAGATTTTTTTAATTTGATATTATTAAAACCTAAAGCTTAAAAATAGGTAACGATAAGAGATGTGTTATCTGGTAATTTCCATTAATTAAGATACACTACACTATCAATAGCAATAATTTGTTATAGGTAGCCTTATACGTGACATCAATATAAGATTTTAGGATTGATGTAATTTTTTTTTGTTTAATATTTAATTAACCAACGATAAAAATCACAGGCAGTTGTAATAATCTATACTAAAATCTGAAGAATCTAAAAAAAAAAACATTCGAAAGCTATAATCAAAACATGGGTATAAACACAGATAATTAAAAAAAAATCATGAGAACGTACTTGTTTTTATGCGTTGGCTGTAACAATCGTGACACCAGCGGAGGTCAAGTATTTGGTGGCGATGGAGAGGTGGACGTGTCGCCAATTACCTTACGACGTATTGACTCAGCCGAAACCGGGCTCCCATCATTTACATAATAACACCTCGTACGTTTCACACGTTGACTTAAGCGACAGGCGAAAGCGTTTTTATAAATCTATAACTGTGTGATAATAGTTATAACATAATATAAAACTTGCTTATCGCTGTCTGTCCCTATGTATGCATAGATCTTTAAAATTACGAAACGAATTTTGAATTTGTTTTCTTTAATAGATAAAGTGCTTTAAGAGGATGGTGAGAGATGATTTTTGTATATAATATATGGACAATATAGTAAAGAAACGAGAAAAAATTTGTAGTGTCGATAGGATCTAAAAAGTCGGTACTATCTAATAATACTCGAATGATTTTTTATCCCAATTTATACGACATAATTTAAAAACAAAAATACATATTACTGCAAAATTTAAATAAAAAAGTTATGTGGTATAAAACATAAAAAAATACAAACGTATTGATAACCTACTCCTTTTTGAAGTCGGTTGAAAATATGTTTATCGATATTAATAACTATGGAACAACACTAAAATAAACACACGTTTACTACTTATGGCATTATTATTAGCTTTACTTGTCTATTTATACAGATAAACAATGTAGATTAAACTAATAGAAAAAAAATTAATAAAATTTTTACATACAAAATTTCGTTTTTAATCTGTTACTTGTTGAAGAGTTCCTTCATCTGGATATAATACAGAGTAGGTAACAGGTCAAGCTTGTTATGTGTAATATAAAATCCGTGGAATAATAAGATACGTTTCCTTAACAGCTTGCAATGTTTGATTTATGGCAACACTGCCAGTTACACAAAAGCTTGTATAAGTTAATTCGCTACATCTTATGAATTAATATCAATTTTTGGAATTCTAATTTCGAATTGAGTTTCCCTTCGAATCGTTCGACCGAAATATTCGACATTAGACTAGATTCATAGTCAGATAACTGGCATTGTTTTCTTTCCTCTGTTATTACACGAACCTATTTATATCGTGTTAGAACATATATTTTTCTGTTGTATTTTTAAAAAAAGAATGTTGTATTTTTTGGAAAGTTTTATGTTCTTTAATCACTATCTTATCATTGAATATTATCCCTGTTAATGGTATTTATAATTTTTATAAGTAAAATTTAGTATTTTTTTATGGTATAGGTTGGCGGACGATCATATAGGCCACCTGATGGTAAGTGGTCACCATCACCCATATACAATGATGCTGTAAGAAATATTAACTACTCCTTACATCGTCAATGTACCACCAACCTTGGGAACTAAGATCTTATGTTCCTTGTGCCTGGAACACAACAATACTGAGTACTGTTATTTAGCGGTAGAATAACTGATGAGTGGGTGGTACCTACCCAAATGGGCTTGCACAAAGCCCTACCACCAAGTATAAGGCACAGAGGCCTCATTTCAAACAGTCCAGTCCATAATTAAGAAATAAAATCATATATTAACGTCATTTTATTAATTATATCAAATTAATTTAATATTCGAATAACTTACTGACAAATACCCAGATAATTTAGTAAATTACCCACTGCTGGGCTAAGGCTCCTTTGAGGAGAAGATTAGGTACATATTCTACGTTGCTGTTCCATAACGTACCTCTGCATTATAATTTCGTGAAAATAATGCTATTTTTTTATCAATGTACACTTTTAACTGTTTGTTTGTTTTTAACCACGCTTTTTTCGATGTCCACTTAAAGTTCTAAAATACTTTCTTAGCGAAATCTTACGTCACTCTTAAGATACAGCTTTCTAGATTCAGTAGTTTCTAATGTGTGTCGATAGCCAAGAGCTTCGTTTCAAGCTAATTTTAATATAATGTCTAAAAATATACGTCGTTCAAACAAATAGTCAAATACAGTCGCGGTCAGTTACTAAAATGTCATATAAGTATCAATCGTTCTTTATTTAAAATATGTAGTAAATGGTACAGTTGCGTCCATTATATCAAATGTCTAATTTACCTACAGTATAATGTCTAAAAATATACGTCGTTCAAACAAATAGGCAAATACAGTCGCGTTCAGTTACTAAAATGTCATATTTGTATATCAATCGTTCTTTATTTGAAATGTGTAGTAAATGGTACAATTGCGTCCATTATATCAAATGTCTAATTTACCTACAATATAATGTACATACGACTACAATCAGTGACGAAACGGTGTCTTCACCCGCACGCGTAACATTGGACAGTCGCGCTCATTAAATCGTGCCGCTCTGTTACCCGATGTCCAGGCACTATGTATTGTGTAGCGGCACCTATAACTGGACTGTGAATGGAGAACATTCGTATCTGTCTCTCAAGTGGAATAGGTGCATTTACAACGAAGGACACGGATAGTTAACGACATCGAAACGACAAACGATTGCCTTACAAATTAAGGAGTACTAGTTGTTTTAATACGTCATTAAAAATATTATATCGAACACGTTTTACGCTAAATATAACACCATAATATATTCCTCACTAACAAAGTATAAAAAAATAATTAAGAAAACTACTTAATTGTATGTAATTACAAATAAACCTTGGATTTTGAATCAGAGATAAGTATTAATGTGTCACGTTTAACTATTGTCATAATGTAGTTAATGATTATTTCATGAAAAATAGTATTTTATATTGTACTAGTAGTAAACCGTGGCTTCGCTCGTGTTTAAGGGTTTTAGCTGTCATGCTGTCAAAAAAATTAGCTATGTCATTTCTTGGAGTTCAAGTGTTCTTCCTACCAAATTTCACCAAAATCGGTTCAGCGGTTCGATCGTGAAAGAGCGACAGCCAGACAGTTCATTTCACGTTTATAATACTAATATAGATTTTCTTCATCTATTGTGAGTCGTGAGGTATAAACGGCCCTTGTAATTAAAGCAGCTAAGATAAGTCGTCTCGGGCATGACCGAGGCAATCGCTAGTGCTATCAATAGTGAATTAGTTCTGTTGCTATTCGCGAATTACATGAAAATCATTATACGATGTTGTTAATCATTTGTAACTCATCACTTTTAAATTGTTATTTATAACTGCAGCCGACTAAAGAGGTTTCATAGAGATTTATATATTGTAAACTACATAGTTACCGGCTGCTTTGCCTGGGGTCAGATATCACGTAGGTACCCTATGATTTTTTCTGTAATTTTCACAATGTATGCATAATTTCATGATGGTCAGTTGAGTATCTAAAAAGTGAAAACGTGACAAAGAAACGTACTTTCGCATTTATAATATTAGGATGAAGTCATTTAAATGTTTAGCAGAAAGGTCAATAAATAATCTGTGTCATCCCTCATCAGAAACTATTTACAGTTTTTCTATTTCTGAGAAAAATATAACTCGTAAAAACGCGCTTTTTTCATACCGAACAACCTTAGAAAGTGTACGAAGGAAATATGTTAGTGTGCGATAAAACACACATACAAGTATTCATTCAAATAAAAACAAATAAAATATCTACATAAATATACTGTCATAGTTGTTTATTGTACTTTTATTTGGGAAAACAAAATAGAAATTAATATGAAAATTTAAAAATCAAAAATCAAAATAAACTTTGTTCAAGTAGGCTTTTACAAGCACTTTTGAATCGTCATTTTACAATTAAGTGAAGCTACCACCGGTTCGGAAGGTAGATTCTACCGAGAAGAACCGGCAAGAAACTCAGTAGTTACTCTTTTTTAACATTAAAAAATACAAAATCATGTTAGTTAAATACAATTATTTAAATGAATATATCTTGCGTGGAAGTCAACAGGTATTAGCTCCACGCTTTTTTATCATCTGTAAAATCTTGTATTGAATAATATGCTTTTTCTACCACTGTATTTTTTACAAACGATTTGAATTTACTAAACGGCAAAGTTAAAAATGTCTGGATGGATGAAAATATGTAACACCATAATATTTTAGATACAAGCGTTTGCTTGCAACGTTATTGTAACGTTGTTTTGATAAAAAATATAAAATAACGATATTTCTCTGCTGTGTCACGACGATCGGGTAACGCGTTTAAGCGTTCAAGTAATTTAAACACTTTTTTTCACTACAATATTTCAAGAATACTCGTGTGGATTTCCAAACTGATTTTAAAACGTCATAAACTAATTTAAAAATCGAATTATATGTTCATTGTCATGCCGATACCATAGACCGTTAATTGACCGACCGTGGTGACATTTCACTGCGCCATCACTCGCGCGGCGCCTTTGATCTCGGCGGCCATCTTGCCGTCCACATCACAAAGGATACCGCCACAATTAAATTCGTACGTACTGCTATGTGACAGTTGTCTAGCGTGTGATGATACAGTTTTTATTAAAAGCGGAACCTTTATACTTTTATGGTCTAATTGGGAATCGAATAAGTTGATTATGAAACGTATAACAGCATGCTGGTTGGAAATAATGCCTTATTAATGTCACTTCTTGTAGCTTAAACAGCTATGTGACGATATATTGCTTTTTAATTGATTGTGAGAAATTTTGGAAACGATAATAATTTCGTACTATTCAGCGTTTCTTATTATGTGAATTTATTATGATCTTTTATTACAAATATTGATATATGGGACAATTATTTGCGAACGTAAATATTTTTTTAATCGCTATAGCTGACATCAATGCGTTTACGTCGAAGGATATAAGTACATATCCCTATTTTATATAAATAGGTAGGTGGATTCATCTGATGGTAAGAGGTCACCATCACCCATTGTCATTTTAACCATTCCTTGCAACTCTAATGTACCACCAATTTGGAAACTAAGATGTTTTACGTCCCTTGTGACTGTCTCTATGTCTATGTATGCTTAGATCCTTAAAATTACACAACTTATTTTGATGCGGTTTTTTATTAGATAGAGTGTTTCGTGAGAAAAGTTGTTGTTTATAATACATGGACAATATAGTAAAGAAACACTGATAACGACTAAAAAAGCGTGAGCATTGTAAGACATTCTGTAGTGTATTTACTGTCAGCATCCGAAGACGGGAGTCTCTAGTTGCATATAAAAACATATATCTAGGTGAAAGTATTACGTTTCGTAATTGCATTGAAACAATAAAAATTAAAATTCAGCCTTCTGTATGTAATAGTTTAAAGTCAAAGTGTAATCGCTCTCAAGACCACCCACTATCAGAGATTGCATTAAAACAAATGTCTCTTTCAAAACGCAAACGCTACATCATTAAACGGAATACGGGATAACGGGGTCGGTGACGCAATACAACTAAAAATCACGATGTTTAAGCTAATGAAGTAATTTAATATAATTAATGTTCTCAAATGATTCATTTTGTGTTATTATATTAAAATAATTTGTAACTATTCGTTTTGGACATACATTTTATTTAAGAAATAATAGCCGAATTAATATAGTCGATAAAGTAATGGAAAAGAAAGTCATCGAGAAAAAATACAGTTTGTTTTATTTGTCAGTAAGTATAACTTAGATAAAATTAATTATGGTATACAAATAATATCAAAATCGGTACAGCCTGTATGTCCCATGCCTAAAATTCTCATCTCTGATTAAGGTAAGGTTTCATAAGTAACTTAAGCGCTATATAATACTTGATCAATGACTATGAAATATTGAATAAGGGCAACATTTTTCATTTTTTTAGTATTTTTCAATAACAATAAATATCATCAGAAGTTACTTCACAAAAAAAGTCGGTTGGCAAAAGAGATGAATGTATTGAATTGGTTTGTGTTTGCGTTTATATAGATAATATTATGAATGAATAATAAAGAAAAATTTAGTTTTTTTTTACTTACATTTTGGTATAATTGGAAACCTTTTTAAGCGACTTCAAAAAAAGGAGTGTTCTCAATTCGACCCGTATATATATATTTTTTATGTATGAACCGATTTTGATGATTTTTTTTTAGTTAGAAAGAAGATACTCCTGGAATGGTACCACGATGAGGATATCAGAGTCTGATGATGTGATCCTGGAGAAATCGAGGGGAAAATTTATTGATCACTTTGAAGTCGGTGTTATTTTTTAGAAAAAATATTTCATATAGTAACCGACAGAAGTTAATTTATCGTTATAAATTTTCGCGGCGGTAGTACATATTATAAATTCTATAATATTCATCAAAAACAGATAAACCGAAATTGATTGAAAATTTATGTTAATCTATATTTAGAAAAACATACATTGTACAATATATCAAACGTCGCGACTCAGCAGGATTTGAATCCGTATCCATCCAGCTGTGTCGCCATTTTTGACCACTTATGTTTCTCTAATTCTTGTAGTAATATTATTCATTATATATTATGATAGACAATATAGTTAAATATGTTTGTAATTACATATATAAATGAATACGATACTACTTGACGAATATTAATATAGTAAAGATAGTTTTTCAGAATTTGTACATATTTATCTTTCTTCTTTACTTGATATTTTCTCCAAATTTGAGGACATTTTTTACATAATTTAATATCATATTTATTGAATAGGTTTCACTTGTATCCGTCAATAATAATGCCATAACACTTAAATAACACTTATAAAGTTACATTTTATTACATAACTATATATGGTGTATCATAAAAATAACTTGTCATAACAATTTTTCATAAAATATATGGTGTTCCAAAACAATTACTTATGCTCTAAAAGTAATGCAAAAAATGTTAAATATACCAATAAACATATTTCGATGATGGCTATGACATATTCATAATTCAATAGTCAACAGAAATGCAGAACTATTTTATTGAAGGCATACAAGACGCCGCACGTTTACAATTCCAAATATTAATAAATAAATGAAATATAATAATAACAAAGTTTAACTTTGCGTAGAGCAGATTGTGAGCCGAGATGACCCAGTGGTTAGAACGCGTGCATCTTAACTGATGATCGCGGATTCAAACCCATTGAATATTCATGTGCTTAATTTGTGTTTATAATTCATCTGTACTCAGCTACTAAGGAAACCTGCCAAATTTCAAAGAAATTCTGCCACATTCCAACAACCTGCATTGGAGCAGTGCGGCGGAATATGCTTCGAAACTTCTCCTCAAAGGGAGAGGAGGCCTTAACCCAGTAGTGAGAAATTTACAGGCTGTGTTGTTGTTGTTGTGAAATGAATGAATTTTCCTTCTAATGGGATATATATAGTACTAGAAAAGTATGACCTGAGGTGAGTGTCAAGCATAGTTGTCAAGTACAAGATAATAAAGTTGGCCCATTTCTTTTGATTCGTATTTAATTAGGAACTCTATCTAAATATATAAATAATTTAGCAGTATATGATGATAATTTTTAGTGGAACACAATAGTAAGCTACAGTTATATATAAATATGAGACAACATCACATACATTACTCTGATCCCAATGTAAGTAGCTAAAGCACTTGTGTTTAGGAAAATCAGAAGTAACGAAGGTACCACAAACACCCAGACCCAAGACAACAAAGAAAACTAATGGTAATCTACATCGACTCAGCCGGGAATCGAATCCGGACCAACACTCGACCACGGAGATCGTCAAATTATATTATGTAACTCTGACTCCTTAACTAGACTAACCTGTATTTTAGAAATAAATACACAAGTACAGGAGTTCATATGTTTTGGTTTGAAGTTAAAAAAAAAACAAAATCGTCAGAAAAATCTCTCATTAACATTATTTCGGTAACTCATTTAATATCTAATTTTACTCGGGAAATATTTGGTCTTAATTACAAAACCGTGTGATGAATAACGTTCTGAAATCAATTATAATAAGTTTTATGAAATGGGATACAATAAAGAAAACAGGTATTTATTAAATAAATAATATTACTATTAATGTAACTGCATAAATAATAGAAAACATTACAAAGTAATATTAAAAAAATGTAATGAAGCTACTTCATCTTCAAAACTAATATTAATAAATGTTATAATCTGTTACCGAACGTTTTTAATTATTACGAAAAAAAACATAAGTGACTTAATCGCAAGCATTCCAAATTCAATTATTTTTATTCCTGTCAAAATCAAGTTTTATAATTCACAATTTTTCATTCCATATTCAAAAAAATCTGAAACGTATTTATTAACATAAATGTAATATTACACTCTCTTTGTTATTCAACGTTCTTATTTAAGAAAAAGTTTTTAATTGTTTAATTCGGATCGGACCGAATGACATCCTCAATATAATGGCGGCAGGTGATCGTGTGACTGACGAATGAAGAAGTTTTCTATATTTTAATTATCTTTTTTTTTCTAACCGGTCTTGGTCTTGGGGTTTTACGTGTCTCGGTTATTTTTTGTGTCTGCACATAAAATCAATTTCTTAATTCAAATTTTGTAAAATGTTTATTAAATTTATAATATTTTATGAAGAATTATTCCATTCTTTGTCTTTTAAAATACTAGCGGTCCATCCCCGCTTCGAACGAGTAGACATTTGAATTTTTATTTTTTTTAATTTGTTGCTTTTTTCCGTGCTCTATTACTGGGTAGTCACAGAATCAATAATATATTTTTTTTTTAATATACACATACAAGAAAAGTTAATATTCGTTCGTTAAGTAAATAGGATATTCCAATACGAAAATTCATCGACGTCATCCTGTCCCGGTGTAAGTATTACCGCGTATTGCTCAACAGCTGTCCGTCCGGTGACCACACGCGTTTCCACTTTACCGGGACATTCCGCTTTATCGGGAACCCGAGTAATTCGGTAGAACGTCCCGCTTTAACAAGTGTCTCCAATGCGTTTACCCGGAATATTGTCATTCCACAGAATCAATAATATATTTTTTTTTTAATATACACATACAAGAAAAGTTAATTTTCGTTCGTTAAGTAAATAGAATATTCCAATACGAAAATTCATCGACGTCATCCTGTCCCGGTGTAAGTATTACCGCGTATTGCTCAACAGCTGTCCGTCCGGTGACCACACGCGTTTCCACTTTACCGGGACATTCCGCTTTATCGGGAACCCGAGTAATTCGGTAGAACGTCCCGCCTTAACAAGTGTCTCCAATGCGTTTACCCGGAATATTGTCATTCCGTGTTCAATGTTTATACAGCGTGTAGCTATTAAACTGAGAATAAATTATTTATTTTTGTCGTTGCTAAATATACTCACAGTACACACTAGTAAAGTTTAGAGGAATACATATTAAATTAGTTACAACTTATTTGTGATCTTTATATTCATGAATTGTTACATAATCTTCTTTTTAATTAACTAATTTATGTTTATGTACCTACATAGTTTTATTGTCAACTAGCAACTCGCCCCGGCTTCGTACGGGTGCAAATCTGAAACTAAATGTACAACAGAATTTATCATGTTTCTTTACTATATTGTCTATGTATTATATACAAAAACCTTCCTCTCGAATCATTCTATCTATTAAAAAAATCGCTTCAAAATCCGTTGCATAATTATAACGATCTAAGTGGGTAAGCGGTAAGTGACTTAGTTTTATACTATGTAATGATTATTCACACTCCAAAATTGTAAGTGTATCTATTACTCACATACATACCTGTCATAAAAATCGTTAAACAATCTTTCAGGCAATAAAATAAAAATTTTCAAATTTCGAATTTCAAGTGTTCGATATTTAAATAGCTAAATAAATAACCCTCCCACGAATAGGAAGGCAACTTTTGACACGTTACAAGCTCATGACGTATGGCACAAAGTAACAAAACAAACAGCCTGTAGCCGCGAGTCGGAAGCTCGTAAATCACGTAAACTCGACAAGTTCCCTTGACACAGGTTTCAGTTAAATAGTTACGTTTAAATGTCTAATGTGTTAGCTATTATCTTGGAAGGAAGATTTCCTTCGAGCTATACATGTTCATATATATAAGATCATGGGTTTTTCTTCTTTAAAGCATAACACAATGTGATTCATATAAAAATAGAGATTTGTTAAAAACAAATGAGTTTTACATTATTAATATCAAAACAGAGAATGGACAATGAAATGTTCATGCTTTTTCTTATTTAAAAGGAAACCGGAATTATCCTTTCAACTTTGCAATTAAACTAATTACAAGTATATAACTGAGTTTTAACGAAATTATTAAACCACAATTGAAATCAACTGCAACTTATTCTGTCATTCAAACATTCAGGACTGTCAATGTCAACATAGAGCTTACATATATGTAGATAAAATAATATATTTACAGTCAGGGTAAGAAAACCTTCATAAGTTTTCCTTTATCAAGTCTTAAGCTCTTAGTACCTTTTGAATCTAAACATCAAATCATTGCGACGCAATATGTCATTCTCGATCTGTAAAGCAGATTATACTGAGCACATGATAATAGATCTTAAGGTGACGAACCCTTTCTTACCCCGACTGTACACATTTTATTCATACATAGTCGTCAGTATAATTACTGATATTTGATATCTTATTAACAAGACTGCTAATCTGGCCCCGAATTGTTTTGTTGGGCGTATTGACAATGAAAAATTTCTCACGTTTTCATTTTTGTGGGCGGTTGTGTCAATTTAAGACGAAAAGGCCGTTATTATTTCAATTAAGAAAAGTATAATGATTGAATTAATATAGTGAAATTTGCTATATTTTTCACAAACGGAAATTGAAACTATTTTTATCAAATACATCATTTAAAGTATTATTTCATCTTAGGATTTAATTATGTAGGGACTTGTCCTTACCTAATTTGTTTTCAAGATCTATACTTCTTCCTATTAAGCTTATTGGGTTAAGTTATTTTTCTAACGCTACAATAAGTAAGCAAGCATTCTTTAATAATGGGGAGAATGATCAAAATGATTTACTTGCACATCTTCCTAAGTAAATAATCTTTTATTCCTTTTAAAAATATTTGACAAATTTTACGTAAATATTAAAATGTGTTCTAAATATATACAAGTCTTACTACAACAGATAAAAAGTTTTAAATTATTTTCTGTATAGTATTGAGTGAATGTGTGAACGAATTCAATCAGCAATAAAGACCGAATGTATTACCTAAGATTTATTTTATAACCTAACAACTTTCAAGAACATTTGAAAGAATATTTTAACCTATCCAATATCTAACGTCAATGACCCCACGTGGTAAGGTTAAAAACGTTTCTAAAATTAGCTAAGCTCTTGCTCTGGTTTGTGTCGCGGCCGCAGTAAAAATTAATGTAAACAAATAATCTCTCACGCCCGGGTGGCCTCATAACCAGCCGTGTAAAGATGGTCATGAGATAATACTATACGACTTAGGGGATATCATTCACGTAATTCGGCAGGATTGCAAAGGATACGTATTATTTTGGAAGAGAATTTGTCATTTCATCGCATGTGGGAGCCGTTGTAACACAGCTGGACATGACGACGATAGCAGTATCGGAATTTGTTTGTTTTATCTTAAAAAAACTATTATTTTTTTATATAATATACATATATATTCTTGATGGTAGGCGGTGCAAGCCTTTCTGAGTAAGTATCACCTCTCACTTAACAGATATCCTACTGAAAACAGCAGTAGGTACGCAGTATTTTTGTTTTCAGTTTGAAGGATGAGTGAGCCAGTGTAAATATAGGCACAAGGGGCATAACGTCTTAGTTTCCAAGGTTGCCGGCGCACTGGCACTGTAAGGAAAGGAAAGGTTATTTTTCTGACGCTCACGCGGTGGTGAAAATTTATCATTAGGTGCCCAGGTGGGTTAAATAAGTAACAAAATCAAAACATAAAAAAAATATTATAATACTATCTAAATTATATACCCTACTTTTTACATATTTCATCACACTCAAGGGATAATTAAGTAACAAAATAGATCTATTTAAATTTTATTGTTCAAATTCTGGTGCATTTTTTTTTTAATATTCACTTGTCAGTCATATTTGTTCTTTTTATCGATACATAAACTAGTCTGATACTTATTTGTTTTTAATAAAACTATATAACCTTAAATAGGTACTTAAAACAACCAACCAAAATAAAAATGCGTTTCTCCTTCTTATAATTGTAAGTCATTTAGTCAAACTGCTATACTTTCAATTTTAACAACATAATATTTGTATAATTATTAGCCGATAGTTATACTTAATAGTTTTTCAATAGCGGTGTAGGTGTTAATGATATCCGATTTGAAAACGGAAGCGTTTACACAACGAAGACGATGGACAATTAATTCAAGCAGTGGAATGAGCTGTTACGCGCTATGACCACGAAGAAAGTGTATTACGACACTTGGCCTATGTAACGGAATACATGAAAAGGATAATTAATGATGTATAACTCTTAGTTCCTGATGAGGAAATTGTCTTATGTGCCTCAAATGTTTTACTTTATTCATCGTCGAGGGAATTATAACACAAAATATATATAAGTAGATTTGATTTAAGTATCTCTTATATCATGTTAAGAAAACGTCTACATTACCTGATTAATTACATTACATACATACATTAAAAGCTTGTAAATTCCCCACAGCTGGGCTAAGGCGTCTTCTCCCTTTGAGGAGAAGGCTTGGAGCATATTCCACCACGCTGCTCCAATGTGGATTGGTGGATTGCTCCAATGCGGTTTCAATCATTAGCAGCTCAGATTTCTGATTTGATATTTTGTTTTCTGAATATCTCTTTATAAAGATTCTTGTTCGACATTATAACATTGATGGTTAATATACCAATTTTGTGGTTAATTTTTTTCTAACTTAACTAAGTACAACTAACTTTATTTGTCAAAATTAAATGATTACTGAGCTGATTAATTAGATTAACTAATTTAAATCACTCGTTGAGTGAATGATCCCAAAGTTGAACGAAATCAACAATCTAAAGCGACTGTAAAAAAAAGGGAATGACAAATGTCACTCAATATAATCTCCCTGACATTTACAAGACGTCGAATCCCGCGTTAAACATCCGATTACACGGTACAAAAGGAACTAAAAGACACTAATTGACTTCCATTTCGGAGACAAAAACGAGACAAAACATACGACGATAGAACAAAAACGGGTGGCACGCTTTCACCTACAGATGCGTGCCAGATCCACCGGGATGGCGCTTATTTAAATAGCTACCAATTTAGATTACATTGTGGTGACATATTAAATGGAACAAAAAAATATACTTATCAAACAAACAATTAATTAATCATTGTTTATTTGATTGAAACTAATCTTTATGTTAAAGTATAAAAAGCATTGAAGTAGTTTTTATTTGTACAAAATTACAGTTATTGCATATGATTTGTACTTCACTAAATAGTGAAAAAAATAAGTCGTTTTCTCGGTCCCTATATCCGTTTGTATGCTTAAATCTTTAACACTACGCAACGGATTTTGATGCGGTTTTAATAGATAAAGTGATTGGTGAGGAAGGTTTTAAGTAATCAATATAGTAAAGAAACACTGATAATTTTGAGTTTGTAATGTGATGTCGTAAATAAACATATTCGGTAGTATATTTAGTGTCAGTATTGTACCCGTGTGAAGCCGGGGTGGATCGCTAGTCAATAGTATTCTAAAAGTTTAGGTTTAATGTAAAATTCAGTTATTAATCTTACTAGATTGAGCTCACATGCATAACGATGCGTTAAGAGCACTTATTTTACAGAATATGATATAAAAATCGCAGAAGATGAAGATTTAGAATGTTTAAACAACATACACGGCTCTGGTGCGTTAATAAAAATCTGTGAGGCAAAACAAAACGAATCGAATAACGGATTGTCCGAACGATCCAGTCATTGTCTTATCCAGACTTGTCATTAAACCAAAATAACTGGCAGTAAATGTGAACGGTGCATGGCATCCTGATCTTTTTACGGCGACACATGTTGGCGCTGTCACCTCTGCCGTTACGTACGTGTGACTGTTAGGCTGCCTTACACTTAGCGATATTAATGTTAAATGAAGGCGTGAGACTATTCAGCGGAATAAAGATTAAATTATGCCAATTTTTTTTTCATTAAAACTTTAGTTCGAAAAGAATTAGTTTAACGTTCCGGAAAAAAAATTAAGTGATTAAGACATTTCATTGCAGTGTTCCGCAGTGTTTAAGTAACATTCTATTTTTTTTTTGTATATGATGGTTGTTAATCATACATAACAAATTTTGATGAAATAAGGCATAAAAAATCTAAGCCAGTCAAACAACAGACAGTAAGTGTTAAAAATTAATGTTTTGGTTATTGTTAAATTTGCTAATAGATTATAAAAAATCAGAACAAGACAGACAAGCAGGTTAGAAATTTAAGCAATACAAAAATAAGGTCACGTTTAAAACAATTTTTAACAATAAAAACGGGCATTTTAAAGTCGTCCTAACCGTCCCGCGGGCCCGTTGTCACGCTGCCAACTATCTCGATCTGTCACTCGACTCATTTGTTTACTAATTGCCTGCGATACCGACTCAGTATTAATGGATTTTGTCAATGGAATCACTCCTTTCAATTTGGACGCCTCGTTTGATGTGGTTTATTTGATGTTTACTTTAGAGAAGACAAATTGGTAGTGTTTAGTGTGGGACGGGGTTTCTTTTATTTTTAGTACGTGATGTACGTTTCTGGGGAAATTAGTGGCACTTATGAAATGTGACGTCAGAACATAAGAGATCCGACAGGAAGTTTTTGTATGAGATCATTCGACGAGTGCTATCGAAAGTTTGATGAATTGAAGGAAATCTATAATTGTAATACCGACGGATGTGAAATCTCAGGAATCGGCGATTGCGAATAGTTTTCACATATCTTTGATTATATTTAGGCCGATTTTCCAGCTGAAATCGTTTAAATGATTGTTCAAGAAAATATATTATCTGAATGATTAACTGATTGATACTTTTCCAACAGCATGATTTCAGTTACGTTTGGCAGAACGGTAATATTTTTCTTGAGCCCACGCATTACATTTTGATATTTATGTTTAAAAATAATTTTCAAAGAAAATTGTACGCTATCTATTTTCGTTGCCATCACTTAGAAGAGCACGATTCGTCAACATTCGTGACATCTGTATTCGTTGCGTCCGCGTACTCTAAACAAATCTGCCCTCGATCGTATTCCCAGAAAATATTCAAATTCTCCTTTTTATTATACTTGTTACTTATTAAAAACATTATCCATTGTAGTTCTTCAGCTTTTCTTTATAAATCGTCTCGCTAAATTACCGATGTCGAATGACGAAATACAATACCCCAAGCTAGACGTGTTATTTGTTTCCACAGCACGTTCCCGGGATATAATTAGAGGTGCAAGTGTTAAGCATCCTTCCTCGATACGCATCGATGGCTGTTTGTATGAGCGGTGGCGTCCGACGACGTCGCCGGCGCCGCCTGCGCGATCTAAGTCCGCTGCGTTCGAAACGGTCCTATTTACAATTTAATAATCATTCAAACCTCAATTTTACTCATATTTAATTAAAGATGTTTTTGCAGTGAGTGTTCTATTTGACTTGTGATTTTATAACGATTCATTAGATTCAAAGACACGTTCAGGAAATTAGACTTTGTTTACTTTATTCCAGAAGACAAACTCCTTTGTTCCATTTGGCGTCCCGTCACAGATGGACGGGTTCAAATGGTTCGGCGTCGCCTCTGTCGCCTACGCTCCGCCGTATTGTTTAGAGTATACGTTGACATGAGGAAATTCGTCAGCGGAAGACACCGCATTTAGGACGGACGGAGCATAAATCCCGGGTGAGTGACAAGTAAAACTTTATTACACTATAAATTAGTAGATGTATAACTGTACGAAAATAGCCTCGGACGCTATTGGCGTTGATACCTAGCAGTAAAGTGTGAGCTGTCGCATGCGGCGCTTTACGATTATTTTCATGAAGTCGAAGACGCTTCCTGCTCAAGACGCTCTCGTTCAGCTGTCAATCAATGGATGCCGAGTTGTTTGCAATGCAGAACAATCGAAAATTTTCGTCTCTTGCTTCCTGTGGCGCATAAACTTCGAAAAATATATATTACACTGTTCACTTAAATCCTTACATCACTTGTTATTTATATATACTTGTGAATAATAACATCGAACAGCTCGAAACGTGTAAATAAATGTATCATGAATAAAATTATAAAAGGAACTTAACAAATAATGTTCAAATCTTAGATCGATAGTGTCAAAACCATGGTATACCTTATCTCTTAGCTCTATATCCTGAACATAAATCAGGTTAACACTTTCGACAAATCTAATTGGAGTATTGACGATATTAACGACCATAAAACATAGAATATTAGAAAAGGTATATATATATATATATATATATATATATATATATATATATATATATATATATATATATATATATATATCGAGTTAATAGATAACCAACTTGTTCTTGACAAAATTTCACACATATTTTATTTTTAATGTAAATATGTATCGATATTATATATCATAAGAGCCGAAATGGCCAGGCACCACTAAATATTCATGTGCTTAATTTACACATATAATTCATCTCGTGCTCGGTGGTGAAGGATAAGATCGTGAAGAACCCTGCTTGTATCTAATTTCAACGAAACTTTGTCCACCAACCTGCATTGGAGCAGCGTGGCGAAATCACTAACCTGAAAGGGAGAGGAGGTTTCTTAGCCCTACAGTGGGAAATTTACAGGGTGCTATTTGCCATTCAAGTTGTATATCGATTATCAATATTAATAACAATGAAAACTATATGATTGTTATATTATTCTTCATTTAAAACATACATATATAAGAGGTGAGTTACAAGACAACTAAAACTAAGTACATATATTTGTTTTCTTAAAAATATTGAAAGGGTATTATTATTATTAAATCTGTGTAAACCTTCATGTTGGTTAATCGCCAGCTTAATTTATACGATGTTTACGTTACTTTTATTAGAGTACAATATTCGTATTGCATGATGAGAGTTCTAATTCCGTGTCATCGTAAATCGTGATGAGTTTTATGTCGCCGTCGAATATCTGTCGTATAAAAACTGTAATGATTCTCGTCTGTTTTAATTTCTATTTAAAACGGTGTGCATACGGTAGCGAAAGATTCCGAACCCTCGAGAGTTATGAGTTTCGTTTCATGAGTTTTTTTTTTTTATTATTTTCGCTCAGCACCGCTGTGACAACGATCGTTTAATTTTTTTATTACGACAGTTAACCTTTTTGTCAAAGCGAAATATACGTTTTAACGCCTCTGTCAAACTTCCAAAACGTATTTAACCCGTCGTGGATATTAAAAATGATACTTCTCGTGTCGAATAATGTCATAACAGCCATTAAAACTATGTATCGTAGAGCAAATGTAACACGTGTGTCAGAAAAAAGTGTGAAAAACATTATTTGTGCCGATCGTAAAACGCTATCTTGTATTAAAGTCACAAATAATATGTACAAATATAAATCTGCGCGTGTCAGATACGCGCCGTTCGAAATTGTATCTTGTTTAGTTACAATTAGTCGAGCTACGGTCGCAGAACGGCAAAGATAAATTAGTTCTGCTGGTCTGGTATTTATTAAAAGATTGATAGGCTGTCGTCAGATGTCTCTGTGAGGTCGTAACATATACAGAATGACGGGAGGGACTGAAATATCTCAAACGATACTGTTTGTTGACGCATGACTGCGAACAACCGGGACATTACACGTGACAAATTTAGATTTTTCACCAGTGTTTATGCCGAGAGCTGACTTTTCATGGCTTTCTTAATCACTTTTATTGTGGTTTTCAAATTTATGTTCGATTTTCAAAAATAAATTATGAAGTGGTTAATATTTATAGTGCTGTAATTTTCATTATTTTAATTTGTCTGGCATTAAGTGTTAATAATTTTGTGTTGAATTATTTGTATTCATATAAAATGTAATGTGATGACTTTTGATTTCAATGAATTTTAGTTTATTGGTAAATGACCTAGAAAAAATATATCTTGTAAATTATGATTAAATTTGCTTAGATAATTTAGTTTGACACCTATCATTATTGTACTTTACATGTACCTATATTTTTAATTCTTTCAATCGGAAAGTTTTATAAGTTCTAACAATTAATAGGTTAATTGAAAATAGGAGATTACACAATTATGTATATCTTCGCTTTGATTCTTCTAAATGTTAACATATATTATACGATGTAAGGAAATCAGTGGGATTTCCTACACAGTTTTGAGTTTTGTTGTTGTGTTTTAGTACCTTTCTGGACAGTTCAAATTTGACTGAATAGATTGATCGTTTTAATAAAAATAAATAATTTTCTATATTACCCACAGAGATACATATACATCGAGAAGGGGAATTACCTTATACATATTTTTTAATTTAACGCAAAAAATAAAAACCCCATTTCAAATTCATACATATATTGTATTATATTATCATTGCAATACATACCTTCGCGGATAAAATAAATTCTAAGTAAGTTGAGTACTCTTTTAAGTATTGTAATTATAAGAATATCGAGATTCATTTATTAATACTCACATATCAATATATAACAATATTTGAATTTCAATATTGTAATGTAATTTTTAAGAAATACGATAATTATTATGCCTTCATCAGTGTTTTGGTATGGAGAAATGATGGTATCACTGTTCACCGTGGTGGTTCTTGCCCATGTCAATTTGATTCATAGTAAGTATATTATATTTGGGTATTGTATATAAAAGGCATGAACGATCCCATGGTTTTTATTGGCTGATCTAAACCAGAGTTTGTGGATTTAAAGATCTCAAAAACAGCAGAATTTTCATGTGCTTAATTTACTTTTAATACATATCTTAAAGGCGGTATTAAAAGCATCCAAGCAAGCAAGCGGTAAAGCATCGTAATCTTCATAATATACGGGATGAAAATCTACCACTTGTACAGACAGCTACAATCATTCAAGTAGCTCAGCAGTGGGACGTATAAAGATGTTACTTCAATTATTATTGAAAATATCTTTACAATGAAGGCAAATAATAATAATGCATATTTTTGTGTTAAATCTGTGATTTATGTACCGGTGCAATGGTGTATGTGTACTGTATACAAAAACCTTCCTCAGGAATCACTCTGTTTGTAAAAAAACCGCATCAAAATCCGTTGCGTAATTTAAAGATCTAAGCATGCAAAGGGGCAGACAGCGGTAAGCGACCTTGATTTATACGATGTAAGATTTTGTACGTAATTATTATTCAAATAAACACGTACACCTATGACAAAATAAACTTCGCAAAGTCCAAAGCGTACAACTCAGATACATCTTATAACGATAATGTTGGATTTCTAGTCAAAGCGTCCCCCGATCATGACTTTCCCCCTATTGTTTAAAAGTACGAAAATAAACCTAATAAGGTCAATTGAAGCGAGTGTATATTATTACCAAAAACCGCTTATTGCTGCTTGTTATAGATATTTTAACGATACGGTAATTGAAGTTGGGTGGTCTACTCGTAAAGTTTATCGTTGTGGGTCAAGTTGAGTCAGCCATGCGCTCAGTGTGGATCTAGCTTTATAAGCATGGAATATATACATATTTTACGATAATTAAAACTGGAGGGGACTTGGGTTTATATGTTTTTGAACAGCATTGATGGAAATGTAAAATTTCAATTCGTAATTAACGCACTTGTTTGTCAAAGACGTTTTCTCTTTAGAAGTTACTTCCACCACACGACCCCATTTTGTAGAACTTCATCAAATAAATAACAGATATTCTACCGCTAAACAATAGTACGCAATATTGCTGTGTTCCGATTTGAAGGGTGAGCCAGTGTAACTACAGGCACAAGGGGCATAGCATCTTAGTGCTCAAGGTTGGTGGCACATTGTCGATGTAAGGAATAGTTAATATTTCTTACAGCATCATTCTCTATGGGTGATGGTGACCACTTATCAGATGGCCCATATGCTCGTCCGCCAACCTATTCCATAAAAAAAATGTAGAATCAGATTCATTATGACGTTTTTAATTACGTATATACCGTTTACGAATACGAGTAGTCAACGGATTTCACCCCACTAGCTTTATTGTAGATCAAAAATTTATTTTTTTTTGATAATCTGTTTGAAGCTTACCAAGTTTAGAAATTTTCATCTATCAAAAGTGGGTAGAGCTCACGAAAATTTGATGATATTTTTGTGTGACTTGCGTGTTCCTCAGAAGTATAAACATGAAATCTTAAGGTAGGTAAGGTATTACATATTTTGTGTCTGTAATTCCACTAACTTACTTTCACCCCTAGACATGGAATTAGTTTAATTAATTAACATTTGATTCATAAAGCTACAAACTCACTTATATTGTTATATGTTTGTGTATATACTTTATAGACGGGATATTTACCATGATTTTTATTTTTATTTTAGATCTCGATATTTTGAAATTCTCTACATCTTGTTTCCGAATAATTTGCGGATAGATGTTGACATCATAAGAAGTGTCCATAACGGAGCTTCATCAAATAAATATAAAAAAATATGTCGATATGCCGTTTTAAATACTTTTAGTAATATAAATAGCCATGTTATTTTAAAGTCTTACCTATATTTACTCTATGTTACTTTTTGTAAGAGATAGCTACTAATTCTAATTCCAGATTCTATTTTTAATTAAAACGCAATATTAATATTTTTTAACAACTAATAACATATAAGATAAACAAAAAACATGCTACAGCTAGTAGCACAAATCATAATTCCTATCATCATTTTGTCTCAAACGTTTTAAGCCACGACTTCATACGTCAATCTTCAAATCCTCTTTAATGTTAGAACACTTTTCAATGGAGTGATCTTAGGTGTAATCGTAATGAAAATAACTCAAACACCTTCCATTGCAGGAAGGAACGAATTTAGAACGGGCACTGAACTTTGTACTGACACGTGTTAACCATTGCCCTGTTTGTGTTACATTTGGGACACTGGGATACATTTCGGATTATTATTAATAATGTGTTTGCTTATGACGCCATGGAATTAATCATAAAAACTTTTTTTTTATACTATACTCACTGTCTTTTAGATAACGTCACAACGGTCTTGCACTAGCTTATAGAACCAAATTCCAATGTCTTGAATGAAACATATTATGAGGTTTTTCAGTTAAGAAAAGCATTATAGAGGTAGCAAGTTGAGATTGATAATCCTGTGTCCCAAAAAGCACATATAGTTTCGATATCTGACCAAGATCGTATAACTTAAAAGGAGACATTTTTGAAATAAAGTGTATATGATAAATTTTAAATTATGTAAAATTTTATTTATTTTCCATTACATATTTATCATATATTTTATATATTTGTGTAACATTACTATTATACTTTAAACGAGCAAACCGTCAACATATATATGATCTGCGTTACTTACTTTAGCTTCTGAAACTTGCTGTATCTTTTGTATAAGTTTTTTGTATATTGGATTAGTAGTTTCTTCAATTGTGTTATAAAAAATTCATTATTTTTAACATAGATTTATATAATTATATTTCACTTAAGAAGCTTTTGAGTTTTTTGTTGCTCATTCTTGATTGTGTCTTCGTTACATTTTACATCAATAACTTTACCAGTAATATGTAATCTAAGAGTATTTCAATAAGAAAAAAAACCTAATATTAAAAAAAACTTATTTGCTAAAATTCCTTTATTTGTATGTATGTTAGTAGTCTTACAATATTCCCTAGAATTCTTATCAAAACAAATCTCCAACTTCAAAAAGACGACAATTTAATCTTGAAGTTTTATACAGTATTTATTGTTGGATTAGCGACTTTATTATTTAATTAATAAGAGTTAGAGTTATGGTTTAATCTGTGTGCGTGTGTATAAAAATTTTCATTGCGACGTCAAATTAAAAAGATCCCCCCTTGTTTACACATAGTTTCAAAGAATCGTCCAATTAACATTCTCGGGTTGTACTTCTGAGAGTTTGTTGTATCGTAAACATTGTCTATGTCTTTGTAGTTCGAGGTAAAATTAAAAATAAATAATTTACAATTAAATAAAAATTTAAAAAGGCTTTAACATACGACGTTTTTGATATAAAATAATGCGCGGTACGATTGGTTATGTCCGTGGTCCACAAATCACTATATATTATAAAACAAAGTCCCCCGGTCGCGTTTGTCTGTACGTTCCCGTTAAACTCCAAAACTACTAAACTGATATGCATGCGGTTTTCGTTAACAGACAGACGGATTCATGAGGAAGGTTTAGGTGTACCTATAATTTACTGAGATTTTTGTGTAAATAACTTGAAATAGAACGACAATTGTTAAACATGTCGGAAAAAAGCACAATAAAATTAAATAAAAGATAAAAATATTCAAAAAAACTTATGTCTTCCATGCGAAGCAGGGACGAGCCTCTAGTTTATATCAAGTTTCACACTACTAACATATCATTTGTCGTTCAAATCAATATTAAAAAATGATTGTAATCAAATATAAACATAACACATACATAGGTAAGATAGATCTTATCTTTATTATTATTATTTAAAAATAAGAATATTTTATTTGTCTTTAGAACCTCTATGGTACGGGTAGGTATAAATAAAATCGAACCATAAAACTTCATCAAAAATTAATGTTAATATAATAATCGATAAGCAATCTCTAATCGTTAACGGTAATTTCGCAAATCTTGTCACAAGATACTATGAGACGTAAAATTTTGGTCGTTTTCTTTTTTGTATTGATTTGTCCTTGATAAAACGCAGCAGAGTGAACCGCTGGTGTGGCGTCTTATAAGGAGATCAAAAAATCATTTTGCTGTTAATAATTGTTTTTTAGGTCAAAGGGTTCTATAAGATCAAATTATTTAATTGACTAATTTACTTAACTTGCTTTATATAGTAAAGTAAAAGTAAAGTAAGTAGTAGTTGGTGGAATGCACATGTGGCAGAGTTTCAATGAAAATTAGACACAGAGAGAGAATGCAAAGACATGAGATGAATTATAAACACAAATTAAGCGCATAGACATAGTGGTACTTGCCTGGGTTTGAACCCGAGATCATCGGTTAAGATGCACGCGTTCTAACCACTGGGCAATATCAGGCTTTATATAGGTATTTGGTAAAATTATAGTACATCGTCTTTTCTGCTCCTTGCAATCGTGTATGCAAAATTTCATGATGAAAGGTATAACCTTAATTGGCTATCAACGGACAGCCTATTCTATGATACAGTCACAAGTCTGGAGATTTGGGTAATCTTCAATACAGATAAGCAAGAATTATTAGGGGGCTACACGGCCCAATTACACCCGTGGTCCAAAATAAAGTTTCATTCTTATCTGCTGGAAAAAGTATGTCTGAAAATAACTCTTAGCTGAAGATAGGAATGCTCTAGGACTAGGAGTGTATGAGGTTCCTTAAGAAAATATCTTTCATTGCCTTTCACGTTTATATTACAATACCATATTTCAATATGACAATGATTTACAATTTGTGATTTTCTTTTATTTATGATATTTTTTTTTTTTTCTTATTTTTCTGATAACCCCCAATTCTCCTATCGCCCATTGCCGACTCGACGTTGATTTGTGAGACTATATATTTTTATTAGATATTTTTCAGTAATTTATATATATTTACATTAACTGCACATATATTGGATCAGTCATAGTACCTTAAATATGACTGACCGTGACATAAAAATGTTGTCATAGGCGAAAAGTACTTCGACGAATACTTGCCGATCGTGTTTAAAGCGCACCATTAGAACATGTCGACCAAGCAAAACATCTTAATAAAGTTAATATATGTTAATATATTGGGAAATATATTATTAAAAATATTCAATTTATTAAATTGGTTAACAAAATGGTTTTAATAATTACGTATCTCTAAATACCGTTGGTCACAAGCGGAGGCGACCACAGAAGTTGACATTTGACAAAAACGATTTACAATATCTACCAGACATCGAAATTGTCCAACCTACCGTTTTGCCGACCTTACCGCGAACTGTCAAAGCCTTTTATGATAACACAAGTTTCATTAAAACCGACCCGATTGGATTTTCAAGCAATTTTGAACTTTATTACAAAGTAATAGAACTGACGTATTTGATTACGAAGGTTAATTTATATTTGTCGAAGTATATATCACCAAACCCGAATTTACTGAGTTATAAAATACTTTTTGGCGTTTTTGTTTTGTTTCCAAGTCCCTTTCGCGTTCATTGGATATTGTTTGTTGTAATAATAATTATATCTGACCTTGTATATTGTTATAAAAGTTCTAAAACGTAAAATATATAAGAAATTCTTAATTTTTTCATGTTGTCTTAGATAGTACTATATAATACTGGAGATATTACTTAACATATAAACACATGAAATAGGCTAATAAGTAACTTACACAATGATAACGTTGATATTAAATTTTTGATATACGACAAAGTTTTAAACTTACTCGCCTTTTAATATTAAACAGTTATATCATTGTGTATCATTTTTTAATTTACACAAACTCGTGTCGTATTGGGTAAGCAACGATGAGTTAAGTCAGTCATTGGATGGGTGACCAGATATTTATTAATATAATATGTTCCTCTTATTTTATAAGAAGAAATTGAAACACCAAATGTATTTGTTACGATGATCGATCAGCTGTTCAGACAATTTTTGTCCGTAGTTAGCTTAAACTCAACAAACGCTCGTGCAACCAGTGCTTGGATTGCAAAACAGGTATTTAAAACAATCTGGTGCATCGTCGATTGTCCCAAGTTGAAGGTTAGTTCAACCCTACAATAAGATGAGCCTGTCCGTAGTGTTAATTTTAGCACGTACATATAGCCTTTGTAATTACGGATGTGGATAATTGTGGTAAAAACTAGACGCTGTTCCATTGCGCAGTGGTGGAATCCCATGACACAGGATATTTTTGGATTTTTTTCTACCACCACCGAGCTCAATATGGATAATAAACGCGAAATAAGAACGTGACAACTTGGTTCTTGCCAGATTCTTGCCAGATTCGTGATATGCAAATCAAATCCACTGCTTATTCCAAAATATATACTCGTATAATGTCAATTTATGAAGGAAACTTTACTGCGTTTTATAATTTCAATATAAATGACACGTACTTCTATAAAAAATTATAATTATAATATGTGCTTTTAAATTATTTGAACCGTGCGATTTTAATTCACTTGTTTTTGTTACAATGACGACTGAATATGGTCGTCTAATTTGCAATTACTTACTTCATGCATCGATGTAAGAAGTGTCTGATGAATCGACGATTAGTTAGGGTTCTAGTAAAGAACTTTATACCATATTACAAAATATTTTTTTTTTAAATTTTATTTTTTAATTTATGTTTAATATTAGTAGATTCTTAGTAAAAAGGTAGAGTGAATTTTTATTTCGGCAATGTCAATATTACATTCCTTAACTCTGATAATTTGATATTCAGAAAATCTGAAATAACCAGAATAAGTTCAGACCCAAGACCAACGGCTATACATTCATTCTCGGACATATCAGTGTAAATATTACAATCTTTTGACTAGAATGCCCGAATAACTTGGAAGGACTGACCCGGATATTGAACCCACCACTTCGAAACGATTTGCACGTGACATTAATTCTTATTCAAAACTACTTTTTTAAGTATATATTCTATGTTTAACTTAATTGAAGCGAACATAAATCATCTGAAATTTTAATTATACACAATATAATTATTCTACTAACAAAAAATATATATAAGAATAACAAAACAATCTTCAAAACACGAGACTCATATTACAATTATAATTGATTTCTCGTCACGTTACGTGGCAGCCCTGTTGAGTAAATAAGATTTTTTCCACCAATTGTCGTGAAGCGTGACAAATCCGGTGCGCGTACGCATCGGCGCGCACCCTGTCGTGAGCGACATTTACAGTAACTGGCCATTATAATGGGAATGAAATGACTATAATTGTTCGGTCAAAAGGTATTTGGTCAAGTGGAACAATATTTATCTTTGAATGAGCTACTTATTTCGATACGTTTAGTCATATCTATTGTCTGTTTAATTAGTTGTTAATGTTGTATTGTTGCTATTAACCGATGACAGCTTATTTGAATCTAGATAAAAAACACCTTTTCATGTGCTTGAATTGTGTTTATAATTTATCTCGTACTCGACGATGAAGGAAAACATCGTCTAATTACAATGAAATTCTGCCACATGTGTGCACACTGGAGCAGCGTGGTGGAATTAGTTCCAAACCTTCTCCTTAAAGGCAGAAGCATAAGCCCAGTGGTAGGAAATTTACATGCTGTTAGTATTGTCACATATATCACAATTATTGCCACCATTCCACGCGATCATAATTTGTCCAGTAAATATATTTAGTTTTAATTTAGTAAAATAAGCCAACGATAAATATGATAGAAGTTTTAAAATACTGATAAGCGTTATCATGACGTGAGGCAGATGACCTGGTGGTTAGAACTGGAAAAAATTAACCATAGTTAGCGGGTTGGCTGAGCAAACATCTCTGATTTTTCACATTTAATTATGCTAACAATTCATCTCGTTAACTGCGGTGACGTATTTCATCACGAGTGTATCCTCCGATCGGTGTTGGAGCAATGAGTTGGAACCAAACTCTTCAAGAGCACGGCTTAGTTGTAAGAAATATACAGGGTCGCCTTTAACTTATTAGAAGCCCTGGGCATATTAGGATAATGGGGCCCTATGACTTTGACAGAACACTATTTTGTAAGAATACACTAAATAACTTTCATTATTCTTCAATTTGTGAATAAAGAATGCTTTGTTGTAATACGTCGTTACTAATTTAATACCATCAGAAAAATCAGAATCTTTTTTTGACAATTTATGATGTTCCTATTTGATTGGGGCCTCATATCAAGGGGCTTGGATACTTGCCCAAAGTGCCCACTGGGAAAGACAGGTCTGGACATATGTAATTACTATTAAATTATTTTACTTTAGTTTTAAAAACAACAGTAAACTATGACAAAAACTATCACGGTCATTTAACACGTGACTTAAATTATTCCTAATTGGAACAGTCAGTCAGTGGGTACCGGAGTGTTGATATGACTCTGCGTGACCAGAATCGCGCACGCAATATGAAATAAGCGATTTTTTTGTATTTATCACTTTTAGAGTTCAACAATCTTTGTTAAAAACTATTCTTGTTTCATTATCATTCTAAATTTAAAAAATATTAATGTATTACATAATAAGTATTACGTCAAAACATCGAACATAAATTTGAATTAAAAAGTGATTATGGGTAATTCCGTAGTTTCGTGCAAAAAGCATTTCCAGGCGAATATGTTTACGAAAAAGAGAACTAATTTTGAATATCAGTAGCTCATCGATTGGGAACATAATCATTTTAAAAGTAGTATTTGGTATTTTACCCTTTTATTAATTAGATTATTATAAAAATACGAAATATTTGCTTCAAAAATCATTCCTCTCTGTTTCCAATCAGGAACCCTGAATGGTTTTTAGATAAAAAAATGATAATCTTCCATATAACAACTATAATGGCTATTAAATAATATGACTAAACTCATGACATATTAATAAATTATTTTCAATAAATTGTTAACGTAGTTCAATTAAAGAAATAAACATTTTTTGATTTGTCACAAAAATAATTTCATTACCATCTTTACCCTAAAACTTAATGCTTGTACGTGATGTAGACGTTTTTGAAAGCGGTGCAAGTGACAACGTGTTTATACCGATCAGTCAGCCGAGGCCACCGAACAAGGTAGACGTACGCCTATAACTGTCAAAATTATTCACGATATTTATATTATTATAAATGCTTCGTCCATAAATCACTTCATCGCATTCCTTCGATTTTACAAGGTAAAATAACATAAATAAATAGTAATTTCTCGATAAAAACATGCCTTTCTATTTAATTTAAATCTTGTTTTACAATCGATTGTCTAATATATAAACTTACGACGTACCATCGAAAAAAGTTGTTACTTTTCATTCATCTCCATGTCATTCATATCCGTACCGTCCAATTTTTTAATGGAAGGTAATGAATCTATTTGGAAGGAAATGAAAATGTTTATGTGATGGGAAGCTACGAGTTGTATTTCAGTTTTTGAACGTATATAGGTATCAACAATTATCTAGATGATCGTATTTTTATCATGTTATCCATTTCAGTAACAAAATGGCAAAACCTCTTAAAAAATTAACAAGGGAAGAAAAATTGGCAAATGACAGGTTACGTAAAAGAGAGAAATATATGAAAATAAAGACCTACCCAGAGTTGTATTCTATACAGAAAGAGAAAGAGAGAACTAGATATCTAGAAAGAAAAGAAAAGAAAAAAGTTTGTAGTATTAAAGAAATGACTCCTAGAGCACAAAGAGAACAAAGAAGACGAAAACATGATGCAGGAGCCGTATGGGCTCACTTATGCCCAATTTTAAAGATGGCTCATGGTCTAGTGTCATTTAATATTGTCCATTTTTTATCTGATTCACCGTCTAGCCAATATAGAAATAAAAATATTTTTTATATTAAGATAACAAAACTAAAGGATACTATCCCAAGTATTAACAGAGTCACATGGAATTTTCAAGGGTCTGGGCAAAGGTGCCCCAGATGGCATAGGTGCAGTTGTCAAACGGACTGCAGACAATTTTGTAAAATACGGTGGAGATGTTGGTTCTTTTGAAGATTTCGCTACTGTGATAATCAAAAATATAGAAAACGTACATTTTGACATAGTAACTGAGAATGACATCATACAAAAGAAGTTCCCAACAAATGTTCCTAGATTTAAAGGAACACTGCAAGTTCATCAAGTCATGTGGACAAATGTGTGTGTCAAGATTGTAGAATGCCTTGTGTGCATAATAAACATTTAGGCATTCTTAATTTTGATAATTACAGTGAAGCACTAGCAGATCAAGTTAATTCTAACGAAGCTGATAACGATCAGTCACAGAGCATAGATATGTCCATAATTTTAAATAATCTGTATAAATCTGATATTTTGAAAAATTGAAACCTCTCTCAGGGCCAATAGATTTACAGCTTTCGTAAATTCTATGTAACCCCAGTTCAAAAAAGAATAATTCCAAATAAACTAGATTTATTTAATTCTCAGCACCAGTTACAATTCGAAGCCTATATTAAGTCAAATAAAATAGAAAAAGAAAACAATGAATTATTTGAATCAAATGACAGTGACGATATAGATATTTTTTAAATTGTATTATGTTTAAACAATGTTATTTAATTTCCAAAGATTAAGGACACATTGTATGATAACTAATTCTATTAAATGTTAAATTTTCTATGACAAATATGTTTATTAATTTTTTTTTTCGTATTTTTTTATTAGCTCAGCTTTGTTTTTATTTCGTCATAGTTTTTCCAGACAGATTTTTTTTCCTAATTGAGTGTTTCATTAATGTTTTACCGACTACAAAATTTTGATTATGCATAAAAATCGAAGGAGAATATTATTATATAGGTTTGTTACTGTGATTGGTATTGTATTGATTGTTGAAGTAATTTGTTAAATTATCCTGGCTATTTCGTGCCTCAAAATTTTAATTTTAGATATTTTCATACTTACTTTTTTTTAGATATTTTATAGTTTTGGTAAAAATTTAAATTAACTTTCTAACATGTCTAATTTTATTAGGCTGATTAAATTAAGGTGTATTTAAATATTATTAAACATTGATTGTTGATTAATAAATCTACATTGTGTATTTCTTCAATCTTACACTTACTATTATGACTTGTTTTATAATTTTAATGTCGTATTTCCTTACCATGTCATCATAACATACCCTGGATTCATTACAATCCTTTACCATTTCATTACCATCCATACCTTAAATTTCAGGAATTATTTTCTCATAAACAATACGAGATATAAAAGTGCCTCCCAAATTTTATTAATCTAGTAGCAATTTTAGCTTGATTGATTCCAAAAAAACCAAGAAAATATGATTTTTTTTTTTAATCCGCGGAACGTCCGAATTTGCTCGAAACGGCAGAATGAACCTTATAACGAAGTGTCGTGAATAAAAAAATAACAAACTTAATTTGTGTTTTGTACATAATGTAAATATGAAATTATAAAACGTAGATATTACTGTAAACATATATTGAACATATCGCTAAAAATAACAATTTTTTATATAAATATAATAATTATATAAATGACATAAATTCCTGAAACAAGAGATTTTCATGAAAAATTATATTTCAGTCATTTTTTTTTGTTCTGGCAACTCGTAGCAAGTTTAAAGTGTATATTGTTACCTATGTATACTTTGTTTATTGTTTTGTCTCAAAGTTTCAGTGGCTTTTGGTGAAGGCGACCAAGACATATAAGCGAATCTTCCATATAGAAAAAAAAGCTTAGCACAAAACATAATTATCACAAAACAAAACAATTATAAAATATACAAAAAGTCATATCAAAGACCGATCTTAGCGGAACCCGTTATTTTTTTTCCTAACCAGATACTTGACGTTTCTTTTATATTAAAAGACGAGGAATAAATATTACTTAGGAAACTGTAACGAATAGCTATGTTGAGTAATAATGATGATTAATTATTTCAAATATAACTCACAAGGTACAACTCAATTATATTTTGCATTTTAATGTCGGAATTACCAGATACTTAATACATTATGCTCGCAATAGTAATTGTATACGAATATTCACAGATGTCTCTTCATTTTACTAAATAATAAAGGTCCTTGTTCAATCGTCGTCATCAATAACATCTATATAATATACTTTATAGTATAATATATAGTATAAATGTGTAAGTCACTCTGTCTGTCTGTTTCTGTTTCACTATCAAACCACTGAACCGAATTTGATGAAATTTGGTATGAAGCAAACTTAAATTTCAAGAAAGGACATAGGCTACTTTTTTCCTGACACATGGCAAGCAAAACCCTAAAACGCGAAGCCGTGGGTGACTACTAGTATTTTATAATGTGAAAGATAGAGATAAATATATTTTATAACGCTGAATATACGGAAGGTATGTTAATTACCTAACTACGTAAATGCATGTGAGATGGCCCAGTGGTTAGAATGCCAATATCTTAAAGGATAACTGCGGGTTCCCACCTCGGCAAGCATCACCGAATTTCCTTGTGCTTAATTTGTTCATAGTTCATCCCGTGCTCAGCCTTAAAGGAAAACGTAATAAGTATTCACACATGGGAGGCCTAGTCCAGCAGTGGAAGATTTACAGGCTATTGTTACTTTACTTTATTTTTACTTTATGATATATCTACTAGTGGTAGGGAGTAATATTTTGAGCAGACTTATTTGGACTTAGTAGCGCTTGCTCCTCCTATATTCTCTTACCTCAAATAACCTACAGTTATAACGTTATTATATATAAATCTGAAATAGTATATAATATTGTTTTTGTATATTGTTAGTGTTTATAGAAATGATTAATTTAATAGATTATTCTTAAAAGAATTCCAATTGTCCTAGAAGTCATTACAATCGCGCACAAAACATCGCATTTTGATAATTGATGTCAGAAATAAAAAAAATATCGAAAACTTTGATCTTTGCTTTTTGCCCCAACCACGCCCTGCCTTTTGAACTCCAGTAAATATTTAACCATCATAACAAGAACCACACAATGTAAATGGAAAAACCACTTCCCGCGAAGCGAAGATGAGGAACAAGGATCTATATATACTGGTCGATGGCCATAATTGGAGCGGTTCGTTAAAAAATTTTAATAAGTCTCAAAACTTTTATGAGCCGGCTATGAAAAGGCTTCTTTGTAACAACAGTTATGTTCTGCATTGTCGTAATTAATATTGTTGTTAATTTATAATGACTCGGGCGTAAAGTTTGGCCTTGGAATGAGTACATTTTAAATTTTGTATTAACTAAAGTAGCCATCGTATAAATTATATGGGCGGTACGGTTGAGATACAGTAGTGACGTCAGATATAAGTACACACACATAATAAATAAATCGACATGAAGACAGCAGAATATGTAGATTTTTATTCGAGTATCAACAACGTATTTTGGCTTCCATATTGAATTAATAAATTTGAATTTAGAATAATAATCAATAAAAACATAAAAGCAATTATAAAAAAAAGTTTAGGTTTAAATATATTTATAAAATTTTTAAATAATAAATGAACTTAAAGTAATAACATTTGGTAATTTAAAATAGTATTTAAAGTAAAATGAGACTTTTTTATTCAAAGTCGATTCATGAGCAGGATGTGAAAAAACGCAATGAGTAAAATTATTAATCAACTGAGGTTCCGTAGGATATTCAAATTTTTTAAACTAAGTAAAAGTAATTATTTATATTTTTAGTTTTAGTAATTTTTTTTATTGTAGTGGTGAGTTACAACAAGATAGTTGTAATAATAATAAATATGAGTCAATTTTCGGTGTAATTATGTAAGCAGTGTTGAAGTCTATTGATACATACTATAAAACCTCATGGTAGGCCTTTGTGCAAGCCTGGGTTGGTCACATATTCTACCACCAAGCAATAATATTGTTGCGTTCTGGATTGGGCGGTGGGTCGGTGTAACTACAGGTACTATCTTAGTTCATCAGATGATGGTAAGTGTTGTAATAATTGATTAACATTTCTTACGATATCAATTTCTATAGGCGATGATAACGACATACCATCAGGTGGCAATTACCTGTTATAAATGTGTAATATATATGTAATGCATAATACAATTATTTTTTATTATTTTATTTTTATTTTCCTACTCCCTTAAAACCTTTTAAATATGGGAAAACTATGCTAGTTTCTGATTACTTGATTAACTGACGCTGCGGAACCCAGAGAAAGAATCATAAAAGGCAGGACATGAAAGGACCAATTTCACTAAGTAGCCCTTTTAAGGGCCAGCATGCAAAAAGGTCAATCGTCCAAATGTGTTTTCAATCAATCCGCTATCTTTGATCTTTGAGATTATAATTCAAGAGTATATTTACGATATTTTTCTTTTCTATACTTTTTGATGATATGGTGTCCATGTTTAGTGGATGTAACAAACAAATGGATCTTAACTGCACTGTGGGTTTGAAGATGTCGAATACTATGTATTAAGACCCTTAAAGTTTCAAATGGTATATTTTTGCTATTAAGGAAAACAGGCTTAAAGGCAATCTAGGAAATTTACTTTATTTATTTACACATTAAAAGTTTTTATGGTGTTTATTTCATGTCGAAAAAAAAATCCATTATATCTGTGTTATGCGTAGACCATATTTTGTATGATCGATGAGTAAATCAGTACATATGTATGTGGGATTATTGTAAATGAAACGTTTTAAAGTCATATTTCTTTCATTACGTTCTATGACAGCTGTTTAGTGTCAACTACCTTCTTACAAAAAATAAATCCTCTAGTAAGGAAGTGTACATATAAAATTAAATAAAAAATTAACCTAATGATCTTAAAATACCACATGTATATAGAAGTTAAGTCTTCAGAAATTATAAAACATCTAGTTGGCAATGCATTGTCTGTGTATAAACTACTTAATATATTTTACATTAAGTCTCTGGAATTATTTTCTATAACAAAGCAATATTGTAACTTACGTTATTTGACCTATTTTTAAGTCCTTGAATGCACACAGTGTTCAATTAAACGCTTGTATAATCTCAGTGTAATTTTCAGTGTACAGTACACAACACATTGAGTGTCTCCAATTAAAAGCCTTATGTCTTTCGGGTTAAGAACTACATTAGATATTTTCTTGTGGGGTGGGGGGTATACTTAGTGACAAAACCGGAAATTAGTTCGAGTCAGGCGCTGAGGTGTAGAGCACGCGACGGTACCGCGACTTCCATGCGGCATAAAATTGCGCAAAATATGCATATATTTACACGTAACATAGGAACTTCTTTCAACGTAAACGTTTCAATCAACGATACATATAAAAAAAAAAACAATGTTTTTAAATTCAATAGAATTAAAACATAATTTGAATAAACAAGCGTAAGAAATAGTTTAATAAAGTGAAACATTGTAAGCAAACCTCGAGACCTTCACAAGAAGTAAAGTAACAATCTGTAAATGTCTCCATGGGATCATGGGACTTAGGCCTCCTTCGTCATTTGGGAGAAGATTTCGTGCTAATTCATCAACGCTGTTCCAATGCAGGCTGATTAGACACACATTGAGAAGCACACAAACTAATTCCATCGTAATGTTGTCTTAGATTATTACACATTGAAATAAAACTAGTTTTAACGGATTTAAATCGCGTATATTAATTATTTTTATCACTAGTCTACCCGTGACTACCAACGCTGTAAAGTGCTCGAAACGTCGGGATGATAAAAATAATTGTTCGAAGGTGAAGGAAACATCATGAGAAAACATGCATCTTCTTGGGAGATTAGACACTGCTTTACATTTAGGGCGTCAATATCCATCAACGTATACCTACCCTTATTTACGTTCACCCATAAATATTATAAAACACAATAACCTGGATCACAATTTTAGCAATATACTAAATGTAATAGAATTATTCATTCCGTACAATTACGATAAAAGGTTATACTTCAATAATTCCTTTCTTATATGTACGATTTCCCTAATTCAATATTTATACGTACGTAAAAAGTCAAAGTTATTATACTTACCGGTGTAAGTCCATTTCAGGTAAGATCACTCTGTTAATATAGGCTAATGCATTACTTGTAATGGCAGATAGATATATTGATACTCCTTTACTGAGATATATATCTATACTTGGAGTCGAAGAGGGTTATTGGTCAAAACATCTGAACCTCAACCGAACGTAGTAGATTCTTTGCAACATTGAAGTGTAATGTGCATCATTTATACTTATTCATCTTGTGTTCGAAAGCGAAAGACAATATTGTAAGGAAACCTGCATGTGTCAGTTTAAAGTATGACAATAGAACCCCCCCCCCCCTTAACCTCTCAAACGGAGAGTATATCTACAAGCCGTTACTTTTTCTACTTTAAAGTATAATATCGGCGTTAATTCATTATTAACAATAGGACCATGTTCTGCAAAAATGTACCCATAAAACAAAGTCGCTTACCGCTGTCTGTCCCTATGTATGCTTAGATCTTTAAAATTACACAACTGATATTGATGCGGTTTTTTTCAAACGATTATCTATTATCATTATCTCTACATACGTAGCCTATACTAATATTATAATGCAAAAATAACATGGTCTGTCAGTCTGCATTTTGATCTGTTACTCTTGCATAACTAACCATAACCAAATTTGGTATGAGATAAGTTTGAAAGGAGAACATAGGCTCTTTCATAGCTATATTTTCATACCTTCCGAATTCGAGTAAAGCCGCATTTAAAAACTAGTATTATATTGCTTAAAGGTTGGTGCCACTATAGAAGTGGTCTTTTTTACCCACTGATATTAAATATCCGTTGATTACAACGGTCTAATTTAAGTCACAAATGTTTTTAAAACCTATGTGTATGTGAAATTATAAGTTCGTGTTTTGACGGAGTAAATTAAAAGCACTAAAACGGTAACGCGAGGCATTTTCTTAAAATATTCACATAAATTTTAAGAACCACGAAAAATCGCAAGACCCTTTCCCTAATAAATAGCTGACGATTTATAAGAGGAAGGAGTGACCATAAAAATGAAAGAAATTACCACCCCACCGGTGGCACATTGCCGTTTTGTTATTCATAAAGGAAGAATATTTATGTGTTATCGTCAAAATATTTATTATTGTGTCCGTCCGGTAGCCCTACAGCCCTTTGTGCGACGCACAAAAAAATTCGGGGTGTTAACAGAACCGACTTTTTTAGTGATGTCCCTTTTTCTATCGATATTCACAAGGTCGATAAACTCTCCTTCCAAATTCGAATACTTAATATGTCAAAATAAAACCATTTAGTTGTAATTATGTAGACATCATGAGAAACTTAGTACATCTTCATTCGATACGATAAATAATGACTAAACATTTAAATTAAATGTGTTTATTTATGAAGTTATAAGGAATTTTGTATAGTCATTTGAAGCAATCTGTTAAGCGACAACCATTAATAACGTACTTATTATTTGCATAAAGTGACAAACAAGAAGCCCGTACCTAATCATTTCATCATCATAAGTAGCTTTTCTATTAAAAAATAAACCAAACGGTCGATTAATAAATCGCCATCAATATATTAATGAGGTATTACCGAGATATCGGTGATATGTGACATTAATTAACGAAACATGCCTAATTAATGATTTTAATTTGTATTTGCCATCTTGATTTGACAATATTACAATTTGAGTAAATATATTTTTCATAAGGCATTCAAACCCAAACTCAAATTATTTTATCCAACGTAGAAGCATTACACTTTCTTATTGATGGTCAATTTAAATACTACCACCGGTTCGGAAAAAGGAACATCCTGACCTGAGAAGAACTGGTGAAAGAAATTCAGCGTGTCTTTTTTTTGTCAAATTAATTTTACTATCGATATATCGACATAGGTAAGTAGCGAAGTACATCACTAGAATCAGAAGAGCATTTATGAAATATGCGATTCCTTATACAGGAGAAGTCGTTTATGCATCCCTCGGGAGGCACTGGTCAAGTAGGTTATCACAAGTGGCCACGGGCGAAATGAAAAATTTATGTCTCAATATACTGGCTGAGTTGGAGTTTCGGATCGTGTCTTGCATTAGATCAGAATCATCTCGGGGGAGCTTGATATCGGACGGCATCGGTCTCTAGACGTTGCTATGATATTTAAGATTAAAAGGTTAGGATGAGAAAAATCTACCATCAAAATTTTATTAAATTTAACTCATAGAAATTTCATCAAAATCAGTTCATTGGTTTAAGCGTGAAGGTGCAACCGATAGTACTTTCGCATTTATAATGTTAATGTATAGATAATTAATTTTATTAGTGAACAAACTCTTAACAACATTAATTTATCAAATAATCTTTTTTCTTATTCTAAACAATATATCTAATCGAATTTGGTACAATAAACACTTTATAAAAAAAACTAGTAGTTTTATAGAACATAATTAATTATGTTCCAAAATATATTTACACTACATCTTGGTTTCGCATGGGTGGACATAATTTTTTTTTTACTTATTTTTACTTTATTTTATTTATTTATTTTTTGTTACTTTTTCTGACATGATTAACAACTGTCGTTCTATTTCAAGTTATTTCCACAAAAACAAAAATATATTATATACCTAAACATCTCTTATGAATACCTCTGTCTATCAGTGAAAACAGCTTGAAAATCCGTTCAGTATTTTTGGAGTTTATTTCGAACATACAGACAGACGCGGCCGGGGTACTTTGTTTTATAATATGTAGTTATTATTAGGCTATTGTTGTGCCCAAAAACACGAAGGCAATTATAATATACGCAGATTTTAATTTCTTTCGATGACGTCACCGAAAAGTTCCGTTACTCATTAATATAATAGTTCAAGTAATTCGCGAAATAAATTATGAAGCGGACATTTTGAGATCTTCTAAGATTGCTTTTAAAGATAATATTGTCATTAGCATTAAGTGGGTAGGCTAAGAAACCGCTAGTCATCACGCCGACAATTCTTTGTGAAGCTTGTCACATTGACATTAGGATTATTCCACATTACAGCTTCGAGTTTAAATGTTTTTAAATAAAGACGTTATTTCAATCGCAATTTAATGCTATTGTTTAAATTATTGAACACTAACAGTTACCTATTGTGACACATCCTTAGTCAATACCATGAAACTGCTTCTCTGTCATGTGTGTATACCTAATAATGGACCTGTGTCAGAAGTTTTGGTTTCTAAATTATTTTTAAAAAAAGAACGAACTCGATTTTTTTGGAATCTTTGTTTCGTAACTAATCGCTAAATACATAGATATTTGTTGACCAGTATATTAGTTGATGATTTAGAATCTCTTGTACAAAGCTTAATCATTTTTGGTAATTATTATCTACATGTTATTAAAACATACCAGATATAATCATAGGGTTACAAGTATACAAAGTTTTATAGGTATCAAATCTCTAACTGGAGCCCAGAGAATAAACCAGAAAATATAGAAAAGATATATAAATATATATTTTATTACATAAACAATAATCAGAGCAGCCAATGCTCTGAGCACTGATTAATTATTTAGAATAATAATTATAATTAATTACAACTATATATAATGATGATGATTATATGACGATAGAGATGATTTGATAACTAATTTATGTAAAAAGTAAATCAACATACATGGTTACATGCATCATGATTTAACAGGATAGCACCCTTGCCAACATTCCACGCGTTTCTGATATTGGCTTATTGTTGATTATTTATTATAATCTATTAATATACAATTAATTTAATGGACACGGAGAACGACAATAATTATACTGTAAATAAAAGAGCGTTAACTGATAACAGTCAAAACAACGCCTTACCAATTGTTTCAAGTCTTAATACATCTTAACCATTGTTAATCAAAATATGAATGGTTTCAAAAAGATCGTTGATAAGATAACATTAATATTATCATTAGCGAGCAAGCGATAGACGTCTCAGACTGTGCATGTTCACACAGACGGTTACCTACAGGATCTTTAAACCTTACTGACCTAGCACGTGTATCACGGAGCCACGGATTTTAACCAGTTCTTACGTCATACACAATCCCTAAAATCTTTTAGATTTAAGATGTACCGCTGCGTATAGCTTAGGAACTATACCTAGCTAGTAATTCTACTAATTAGTACTTCTGATCACATGTCTGTTACATGATAAATATTCTGACAACTTTAACTACAGGTGCAAGGGACATAACATCTTAGTTCCCAAGGTTGGTGGCACATTGACGATGTAGGGAATTGTTAATATTTATTGTCTATGGGTGATGGTGACCACTTCCTATCAGGAGGTCCATATGCTCGCCCGCCAACCTATACCATAAAAAAAACTTTGCTTTGTAGACAATTTTTTTTTTTTTTTTGTAATCTTCGATGGTCATAAATTTATTAGCTTGACGATATATTGAAGCTAGAGAAATGAATAAATCGCAATGGTGATTTATTTTGTAACAATAATAAATGCAGTTTATTTAGAGCTTTTATTATATAACATCTTAGTTTCCACTATTGGTAGATTATCGGTGTTAATATGTCACTTGAAAGATTTTTTATTCATATTGATTAAACAAAAATTTTTACTACATTCATCTTGAATGTCATCTTTCGTTTAAGGCTTGAAATACTTAAGCTAGCATTGTAAATGTAGGAAATGCAGTTGTGAAAATATGTTTCAACATTTCACTATAAACATATGTGTCTTACAAAGAAACTTTTTCAGTTTTGTAAAGTAAAGTAAGTAAAGTAACAGCCTGTACATTTGCCACTGCTAAGATAAGGCCTCCTCTTCCATTCAGGAGAGGGTTTGGAACATATTCGAAAAAGCTGTGGTGGAATTCACGCGTGGCAGAATTTCGATGAAATAAGACACATGCAGGTTTCCTCACGATGATTTCCTTCACCGCGGAGCACGAGATGAATTATAAACACAAATTAAGCACATATATATAGTGGTGCTTGCCTGGATTTGAACCCGCAATCATCGGTTAAGATGCACGCGTTCTAACCACTGGGCCATCTCAGCTCGGTTTTGTAACTTCGGTTAAATATTTAAAAAATAAACATCTACAGTAAATTGACATTTACTGGCAAATTAAAAGTATTATGCCATTAGAATCCATTAATTCGTTTGTGTCAGCAACAAACATTCGAAAATGCAAACTTTCGCATTTATAACGTTAATACGAGCTTAAGTAGGTCTGTTACACACAATTAAATTATAAATTCAGTAGCCTTAAGTGAGACATAATTATACGAATATGAATTTTAAATTCATGTAAATTATAATTTTATAAATAATAACGAGCGAACCGTCGGTCGTCTCCTAAATATTGTAATAAATATTATTTGACCGCCAATTAATTATTAGATTCGATTCGTTGATTAAAGTTAGATTTGATTTTATTTACATAGCGGAGATTCGAAAGGCTGTGAGGATCCATGAGTCTGTATGCACAGACCCTGTAATCATATAGATATAAACGAGATAGCAATATATTTCTTTTCACTTAGTGATTATGTCAGAGAAATAGTGAAATCTTCAATTAAAACTTTGCCTATAATGTATTTCTGAGCCAAATTGACCCAACAGGCCACGTTATACATTGAAATAAAACTAATTATAACGGATTTGAATCGCGTATATTACGACGACGTTATAGCGTTCGTGGTCACGGGTAGACTACCCGGGTGTGTAAGTGCTCGAAATGTCGGATGTTAAAAATAATTAATCAAATCAAATAATTAATCAAATCCGTTAAAATTATTATTGTTTTATGTGTATTTCAATGTGTAATAATCGCGAAAATTTAAGACAACATTCATTAAATTCGTGCTAAGCGTTGAATAAAGCATAGTGAGGAAACCTACATTTGTCAAATGAAAGTCTACCTCGCATATAATTCGGATTATAATCCGCATTGGAGTGGCGTTACAAATAGCCCAGCACTGGGACATTTACAGTATGTAACTTAATTACTTACATTTTTATTTCTATTTCAAACTCTTTACATGCTCAATCCTGACGTTATATAATGAGCTCATTGTAAATCCATATTTGGGTGGTCTTAAGAAATTCCACTTATCATTTTCACATTTCATTAAATATTGATCTCTATTCCCTAGGTAATACGGCCTATTTATGGAGTCAAGTCCAGTGTCGATTATGATATATTGTCGCTGAAGAAATGTCACGTCATCTCATTATTGTGTCGGTTTATTTCGATGACATCCGGACAAGAATAATATTTGCTTGGGATTCTTAATGCCATATTGATTTGTGTCGAGGAATTAAATTTTTTAACGGAATATCATCACAATGTCACGTTAATTTTGTTGTCGTTTTTTTATATCAATGATGAATAACACATTTTTAAATTCTATAAAGTTTGTTTTAGAACTAGCGCGCACTGGTAACTTTTGTCACGGTGACTGTTTCGTCACTCTTGTCACGTCCGTGAATATGTACAGCTGCAGACACAAATTTCACCCAATTGTCACATCGTAACGTGCGCGCACCTCCATATATATTCATGGACTCGACAAGAGTGACGAAACAGTCACCGTGACAAAAGTTACCAGTGCGCGCTAGTTCTAAGAACTTAAAAGAGTTAAAGGAGTATTATTTCAGATTGCATTTATGCTTTTTTTAAAATGAACCAAACAATCCTATCTGTATGTCGCTCTTTCACGCCCAAACCGATGAACTGAATTTTATGAAATTTGCTATGAAGCATAATTCAACTCCAAGAAAGGACGTAGGCTACTTTTTTTGCCTTTCACATGTCAACCAACATTGTAAAACAAGGGCGATGGCTCGGGCGACAACTAGCCAATAATATGAGTGACGCATGATGTATTTTGTTAAAGTAGTTTAACTCTACGATGGAACATTTTAGACTCATTGTCAGTTTTATTATATCGACAGTTCGTTCTGTTATACGGTACGGACTTGAAACTTTTTTAAAAAAAAAGTGTTCACAAAACTAAACTTAGAAATAGTAAGGGTTGGGGGGTGAGTCCTTGAAATAGAATAATAATAATATTAATTATTAAACGCGACCGTCGGAATCGGAGGTTGGAGTAGGACTGACTCTGAGGAGCGAGCTACTGAAGGTTCTGGGGGAAAAGGTGATGAGTCGGTAGTTTCGGTCAGCAAAATGGGTAACAGTGTAGGGTTATAACAGTTCGTTATTTCGTTTCTTATGCTGCTATTATGAATGACAATTAATAACTTCCCGCCTAAAGGTGGTAGCAATTAAACAATCTTATATTTTTATTAATACGCTCAATAGCAAGACATAGTATGGAAGAAGTCAATGGATCAAGAGCTGGAGGATTTCGGTCAAGTCAACGGAAGATAGCCAGCACGAGACATTAGTGCCCAAGTTTAACCAAAACACAGTTTCATTGTTTGATTTCACTTCAGGTCACATAATTGTTAACACTTTAATTTTTCAGCTCCGTACTCACATTGAAAATGTATTGACATTTTTTTGGCCTGGATCCCAAACGCCACAATTAAATAAATATTACAGTTGTATCAATGTCCCAATATGGAATCTCATTAAAAACCGACCCTTTAGTATAAAATATGTATGTACACACAACTTAACAACTGAGAACATTTATTATTACAATCAATCCTTGGGCGCGGTGTATCATATAAATCAAGTTTTCCCTTAAACTTTCCGCGCACCATCGCCAATGAGACGTTATAGCCGTGGTTTAGCAAACCGGTCCCTAAATTAATGCTATTAAGGAACATAATTGGCTGAATGGTTTTTATGAAGTGTTTATATTCCAGGGTTGGCAGGTGCATCCATCGATCAACGTCGGCGAGCCGTGACAATTTGACGTACGAGACAATCGGCTCCATGCAAAACCGACCGTCAACCCTTACAGCGGAGGCTACATGACGCTCAATTCCATATTCAATTATTATTCATTTATTTTAATTAGTTTCATTTAAAAAATATCTACGAGTTAATTATTTAGTGATCAATAACTTCAAGTCAAAATTTAAAGTCTGATTTTAATATATATATATATATTTTATTTTAACCGACTTTGTGTACATTCCGTAATTACTCATTACTCCAGTAACCTATCACAATGCACAATTGATGCGACCTTGGATTCCAAGTATTCCTAAATTTCAATCAATTTCTTGTGCTGAGACTTGAAAGAATAAAAAGTCGATCTCGATGTTAAAACATATATATTAATATAAATGAGAAAGTAACTCTTTGACCATCTGTCTGTTTGTTAACCTGTTTCATATTGGGATGAGTGGTTTACATCCCAATTTGTTGAAAATTTGTATAAAGTAGCATAAGCATCAAGGAAAAACAAAGGCTACTTTTATATTCCTAACGCCTGAAGACCAATTCCCTAAAGGCAAGCGAAGCCACGGATAACCAGGAAAAAATATGCATATAAGATATCATCAATATTAAAAATAATTTTAATTGAAAAATATACTTAGCGAATTTAAAAAAACTATGAAATGTTTAATCTTTTATATTTTGATGTGATTTGATTACACTTATAAATAATTTCAATTATTTATAATGTATGCATGCTAATCAAAATTCCCGCCATGTAGCGCGACCTTAAACGTCGCTTTGACAATTTACATCTTAAATTGATGTGAGGTGTCAAGTCGGGGTCGATCAAAATTTCAAATAGACTCCGTAAGTGGATTTTTAGGGGTCCCGTTCGGTGTAACCGCTGGGAAAATTGATGCTGTCAAAGGAGGCTTATTCAATTTGTGGCTTATTAATCAAAGGGCGTACAATTCAAGGCCTTGTTAAATTACTGGCCACTAAATTTATTAAACAAAGAAGTTCTTAATATGACAGTAAAATCTCTTTTTTTTTAATTTAAAGGTCTTAACACTTGAGATTTTTGCTATCCAAGTTGTTCTTACGAGATAAAATTATAATTACTATTACGAATGAAAATAAATAGTTTTTAATATTCTTAAGATTTAATTCGTAATATTATACTTTTACAACAATCTTTTCGTATTACGATATCAAATCATAATTTTAATTGGTAACATTTATTCGTCGAAATATTCGTATTACAACTTATTCAACTGGCTTAAAAATACTTTTTGTTTTTTTATTTACATTTATAAATAATGTCTGAATATTGAAAATGGTTGTACGATTTTGGATTTCAAAAAAAAAATGAAACTCACTTATCATTCAAGATGTATGGTACATCTCAACGCATGTATTCCGATCACATAGGACGCTAGTTATACAACAATAGATACATAATTGTATAAACAATATTCTATAACATTCCACATATTCTTTTTTTAAATGTTTATATGTAGCGTTCGAATTCCAATTTCGAATTATGAAAAGAATTGATAAAATTGTCAAATTGAAAAAGGCCAATCATAATAATCGATGTGTCATCAACAAACCATGAAAGCAATCTCGCAGATTGGTGAACACATACACGCTGTTATAGCCCTTATTTTTCTACTCGTAAAACTTATAATGGCTTGAATGTATTTATCATAAAACATATAATCACGTTCCAAATATCGAAACCGAATTGTCATCGTGGAATTATGCAATGTCGATTGATTCGTGGGCATCGATTCGATTACACCCGGCGACAGATGTCCGAGAACGTGACGAATTTTAACGAAACGAAACTACCCTAATAGGAACTAAACTTGGAAATACTGACCAGAGTATAATCAACTTTAACACCATAGCATAAGGTTCAAAATCTTTTGGCGAATTGTGTATGGCTTTGGTTGGGCTTTTGTATCGGTAATCATTCGGTAACCGCAAATTGTTGTCCCTCGATCAGCCGTTGCAGGAAATTACGAATTCGATTTTTATTCCGTGTGGATAAGTAGTACAATGTACTATTAAGATAAGTATGTATTATAACAAGGTTAAAGAAATTATTGTACGAGACTAGAAAAATAATAATAACGGCACGCAGATATTAGGTAGAAGTTCAATTAGGAAAAACTCATTTTAATATATTTTTTTAATTCTATATATTAAACTATTGGGTAGGTGTTGTACAAATTTAAATTTATAGTAAATTCAGTTGCAATATTTGACTTAAATTGTCACAAGAAGAAGTTAAACGTAATTTTGATTTGATTTAATATTTAAAGAAGACGTTTTTAAGATATAAGATATATATATATATATATATATATATATATATATATATATATATATATATATATATATATATAAGAATATAGATATAAGAATTATGATAAAAACACATACTCCAAAATCATGAGCAAGTTTCTAAGCTAGTGTTGTGTCAATACAAAAAAAAAATATCGATGTTTACTTTCGAAATAATTGCCGGTAATACGTTTACGTAATTGCATATTTAGGTAACGATATAAAATTGTATATTCCAGAATTGTATCGGTAATAACGAAATAACATTGACTACGACGATTAATCTAAATATCATCCATGTACTATAAATGCATTGTTTTTGTGAATGTCATCACAAGCAATGAAGGCCGAGCCGCAAACGATCGCGGTCCCTTTGTATTTAACCGGCGGAATTTTGCCGCAAGTTACAGACTTATGACAGTCAATTCTCTATCAGGTGCACTTGGCGGTAGGGCTTTGTGCAAGTCCTATTGTGTATGGTACCACCACCTATTCTACAAAACACCAATGCATGTTTTGGTGTTCTGATTTTCCACTATTTTCAATAAGAAAAGAAATTATTTAAAACCATAGTATGCCAAAACAATCAAAGATTCTTATAAGTTGAAAAACGATTTTCACTGTTTATTTTACTGTGTTCGCCTAGAAATAATATTTAATAAAAGCGAACTAAAATTAATATATAAGTATGTCATAAATTATTAAAAATATTTTAAAAAACTTGACAAACATAACGACATCACTATACAGGTAATTTTTCTTTAATCGCTTGCAAAATATATTTAAGGCAAGCCTTTCACCTTTGATGTCCCCGTCAATAAAACATTGTAATGTATGTCACCTATATATTAATTGCTTAACTAGAATTTTAACGTTCCTCCGTTCAAATTCACTCTACGTATTTTTATCGACAAATACTTTGAAAACGGAAAATGAAAAGATCATACGAGCAATGACATGCAGTAGCCGATGAAAAAAGAAACAATTTATTAAACCCCAATGCCAAAGCTGACAATGAGGCGGCGTATCGTCATCAACCATCACTCATCGATACATTCAGCGGCGGATGTCACATCACTAATACGACACAGGCTATTGTCGACCGACCCCCGAAAAAAAGAAGAAAAACATTTAAAAATAGAACACAAATGTATCTAAGATTTGAATTTGGAATATCATCGGCGGATATATATCATCATGTCATAACATGGTGGGTCAAAGGAATGGATCAGCTTGATAAATTACAGTTCAAATTTGGAATAATGTCTTTTTCACTATTCATCCGCGCTCCGGTGGACTCAGTGAAGTGATGACGTAACAGGATCGGGCTCGATTTAAGACGTTATAATTATATACCCTTGAAGTATATCACGTGATATTCGTAATGGAAAACTAATACGTTTTGAGGATTATCATATATCGGATATATACTACTTGGACTTAACTTCTGGAATAAATAAATATACAAACTTTGTTTTATCCGGAAATTATTCGTGCTGTCATTAATTTAACAGTAAGTATATTTAAAGAGCTTTAGCATTACTTTGTCTTTTATAGATTGTGACATAATTAAAATTTAAAGTTAAATAAACCCTTTATTTAACTTTAAATTTTAATTATTATTTTTTTCTAGATATAAGTAAATCAGGTAGAGCTTACGTTAATACAGGTAGTTTACGAAATTATTTAAAAATTATGAACCGTACACGGTTACCTAAATATAAAAGTCTTCTATTAAAAATTCGAGTTAATATATAATAAGATAAGAAACTAATCAATATCGTATTGCGTCTCTTTTAAAATCCTGTTGAAAGCGATCATAAATTTGATTTTTAAAGGAAAACATACATTTAAACATATATTATATACATTACCTAAAATAACTACATATACAGGTAAAATACATCAATTTAAAATTACGAAGAAAATAAATAAATGTAAAAGAAAAATGATCTCTACCGCCTAAGACGTTCGGACTCTCAATCGGTTTGGAAAAAGCCGTGACAGCCATAGGTCTCATGAACTGATGCCAGTTCTAAAGACTGGTCCAATAGAGGCTTACACAATCACCAAGTGCAGATCATTTTTAATACAAAAGTGTAATTCAAATACATGATAACGATAATAATAACCAATTGGACACTAATTATTTAATAAAACAACTTGTTAATGTCCAATAGGTGGGCTCTGATGAGGATTGGTGAATACAAATCTGTCAAAATTTCATTATAATGAGACACATGCAGGTTTCCTCACGATATTTGCCTTAACACTGTGCACGAGACACAAATTGAGCTCATCAGAATTCATTAATGTCCGGGTCTGACCTGGGTTTGACAATTATATGTTCCTATATATTTCAACAACAGCCTGTAAATTCCCACTGCTGGGCTAAAGGCCTCCTCTCCCTTTGAGGAGAGGGTTTGGAACATATTCCACCACGCTGTTCCAATGCGGGTTGGTGGAATACACATGTGGCAGAATTTCTATAAAATTTGTCACATGCAGGTTTACAAATTAAGCACATGAAACAGCGGTGCTTGCCTGGGTTTGAACCCGCAATCATCGGTTAAGATGCACGCGTTCTAACCACTGTGCCATCTCGACTCTCTATATATTTATACAGCTTAAATAAATTTCAACTAAAATGTCTACCAGCGATATCCTTACAATTAACTCGAACCATAAATCTATCCATTGATAGTTACGATTTGTCACAACGGCTAGATCTAATGGAGCCCTTGACAAATGATGGTCAGTTAATGACGCTGAACGTATTAGATGATCTACCGTATAATCTGTCGTTGGGGATCTTGGGTGGCGAGATGGAGAAAGTTGGTTAACAGCAACCGTGATTAATTTAGCAACAATCTTTAGCTCTCTAATTTAAATCAAGTCTGAATATTATTAATGACTATCCAATGTGTTCATTAAAATATTTTATGTGTTTAAAATAATATTTACAATATCCTTTCTCGGTAGTGAGGTATCATCAGATGTTCTACCGCCAAAGAGCAATACCTATCATTAATTATACAGACATGTGTGGTGACCACTTAATGCTAAGTACATACCTAATTTATAAATATATTTTTTTGCCAGCAAAATGACAAATTTTAACGAATTTATACTCGTGTGTGTTGTTTAAGCTGGGATTGGTTACACAATGCTGTGTCTTCTTCCGAATCTTAAATCAACGATGACAGAAAGCTATCTGTGTTTAATTGAACACTCTCTAGATAAAACCTGGCTGTAGGACATTCATGGGTTGTTGGATGAAACACATATCACCTGTAAAAACCCTAAAATTTAAATTACAGATTCAAATTCCTATACCTTTCGATTAATATGAATTTTTGTTATGGATTATTTGGGGCTCATAATTTATAATGAGTCGAAAATTACGTCATATGAACTAAGTAATACCAATACGAAACTACGGACAGACTACACAAGCTTTTAACATGGGGTTAAACCCAGTAGCAACAACCGTGTGAATATTTCTCTTAAAAAAATACAGTAATTGTACCCGTTTGACGTTAAGTTCGTAATGTATTAAAGTAGAGTATCATTCGTTTTGTATTTTCACGTCTAGCAAAACTTCCAACCCACATAAGTCCATCGTATATTCAACGCGGAGCCGCTGCCGACAGATTCTGGCCCTCATTACGCGCCGCACATACATCATCGTCAGGCCTTCGAGCTGCAAGTCATCTCAGACCCTACGTACGAATGATAAGTTCGTGTGGAGGAAGCGTTGTTAAAAGCGTAAGCTTAATTTTGTTTTATTATCAATACATGAATCTTATTGAGTAATATAATTAATATTATTTGTTTGATTGTATATTTTAATATCTACATATAACATTAGCTATGATTATGATAACTTTATTTATTTCTTATTAATAGCATTTCTGTAGAGATATATAAAGTGTAAAGTATGGTATCAGAATTATGAAAAAGTAGCCGTTAATTATACTAAAATGTATATCATATGAAAATCAAAGTATAAACGATAAACACTACTTAATAAAACCCCTTCTTCAATTGATAAAATAGCCAAACAGGTAGCAAAAACTTATATTTGAATATAATGCCGAGCTTCTTATTCGGTGACGGTTTAAAACTAATTTCATCGAACAGTCATAATATGGATTGGTGGACACAAATTTCAATATATTCTCCGATGCATACAGATTTCCTCAAAACATTTTCTCCAGTGATGCCCGAATGAGAAATCGCAATCGTATGTTAAGGTAATGTTCTAACTGCTGGGCCATCAGGTCCTAATATTTAAAAAATATATAATTTATAAAGCCGTCTCCATATTCGTCTCAACTGAAATGACAAAAGAAATATAAAGGCGGTAGCTTTTATAGAAATTAACATAAGTATAGCTCGGAGCGGACGTCGCGCGGTCATTACCGGCTATAATTAAAAACGTTGATCTCTGATTTATCAGAAACAGCAGAATCATCCGAGCCCGGGGGAGAATCATGAAATATGGATTTGGGAAATCGAAACTCATCCCGATCGTTTCGAAGAAAAAATGACATTTATTCAAGAAACGTCCGATCACCAATTCGTCATTATGTTTTGTAATGATCGTAAAATGTTTGTTTTTTTTTTATTTAACTTGGTTGGCATCACTGGCAATTGGACCGATCATGAAATTAACACATAAATTAACACACTCCATGGCGCTATGTACGTAATCTTCTCTTATAATTAACTTATAACACATAATAAGAATAATAGAAAAATACAATGGAAATCTTCCCGTCCAACAGATTTACCTTTAACTCTCTTTAATGTGACCAGATTCATTAATTCTTTGCATACACAAAACCAAACACAAATTCGGTATAATTGTAGTTAATGTTCGTGTCTACTGTGAAAAATACTTCGTAATTATAATAATATACTACCAATTAAGATATTAGTTACTTGCTGTGTTTGCTTGCGTGTTGGGATACCATTTTAATTTCCAATAATGAATAAGTGCTCAACTTTATTTTTAATTCACTCACACAAACACTGTTCATGTAAACACTTATGCATATAGTGATAACTTGTTTGTTTCAAATGTTTTATCACGAGTAACTAAGATCTGTGAGTAAAGCCTTTAATTGTACTTAATATAACATAATTTTTCTTGTATATTAATATCGTATGCCGATTTTTATCCCAATGATAATTAGACGATGGCTGAACATAGAAGATGGGTTATATTCGCATTTTTGAAGAGCTCTAGCTATAAATGTGCAGAACTAAAGAGTATACTTGATTGCTTTTTACTAAAGTGTTGTGTTTAAGAAATACTTAATGTTTGAGAAAGAAAGTTAATGGTCCATTGGAGACAGGTACTAAGGCTGTATAAGAAAAATTTAAATACGTGAAAAAATTAAAAAGAACTGTTATAGACAAACAAGTTTCACGGTAAACCCATTAATATCAAGTATAATCTATGAAACTACTTTGGTTAATGCATTAAACTTTGTCATTATAAACATATTGAATAAACTTGCGAAACGAACGCTTTTTATAACAATTACAGGAATAGGTGTTATTTAATTTACTAATTTTAGATAGATTATATGTTCCTACGTGTACAAACTTTATCATACATAATTATAGATCAATAAACTTATTTTTACTTAAATTTTAACTAATATAAAATCAGTTGTCCTTATTATACTTTACTAACGACCCGCCTCGGCTTCGGGTACAACACTGATACTAAATATATGTAGGTACTACTTATTTTGTTTATTTACGACAACACATTAAAAACTTCTAAAATTATCAGTGCTTTTAACTGCATTGTCCATGTATTGTATACGAAAACCTTCATCTTAAAACACTCTATCTATTAAAAAGTCCCATCAAAATCCGTTGTGTAATTTTAAAAATCTAAGCATACATAGGAACAGACAGCGGTAAGCGACTTTGTTTTATACTATGTAATGATGATCATGATAAAATTGATATCAACAGTTCACCCTATTTAATCTATGTATGTATGTGTACTTTTCATGTATTGCATATTTATTTAATTAAAACATCTAAGTAGTACTTATTATTATATAATGAAATTGAATTATTTAGACACACAGTACGCGTCTTCGCAAATGGATTCAAAAGCTGTGTCGCATACGATGAAGTATCACACAAGTAACAATACGACCATAAGCTCATTAATTAACTTTTCTAAAAGTTTTCTTTAACAATGACGCCGGCTTCTTCACCATGCTTCACACCGCAGCTTTGTGAAAGCTTCATCGGCGTCAGTCGTGGCTACCATTAAAACCTCTTGATAGTACCGATAAATAAAAATCTGATTGGCATTGATACGCAGCTTCCATTTGGAAGTTCATTAGGGTGCACTCGCTGACAACGAACCGACTAAGAAAGCTTTAGAGAGGCCTTTAAACTAGAATTATTGATTGCTTAATGGTTATGTGTATGTTGTCTGATGTTGAATTTAATTTAAAATGTAAAGGTAAGTTTGCGTGCGTAAGGTAACAACAATCAATGACTTTAAAGATGATAGTGCACTTTACGTATCACGCTATTAAAAACTATAAGCAATTATAAAACTGTCAAAAAGGTTTTTACGCTGCATTGTTGTACGTTTAAATGTGTTTTTAGTTATTTCCTAACGGATATTACTAGTTTTATCTTGAACATTTATGTATGATATTGAACGAAATTAAATAGGTCAAATGTTCTTGTAGCCTCCACGCGTTTCGCTGTCCCACACCTATTCCCATTAGTAGCCGACACCCTCGCGATTAACGATCGAGTTGGTCTTTGTGGTTAATTTTTTTTTTCACTTGTCGCTTATGAAGATTTCTCTGATAGGTCGGTGTCAAAAAAGCCGGAGTTTTGTCAAATCATCGCGATCAAATGCGCCGGCAATAAGTAAAATAACCCTGTCAATACAAGTGACGATTATTGAATATCTAAAGTACTTCTAGTTGGAATGTTGAAACATCTACTACATCGCTTGATGGGAATTATGTTATATACGAATATGTTTATATTATATCAGTATTAGAGCTGAAAAACTTATGTATGACTTTAAATATACACATATACCTACGAAACAAACACAAAATTAGTAAATCATTATTACAGTAATACTATCGCAATGTTTCTTCATATTGTCATGTTGTACGGGAACTCTTATTTGTTAAATACTAGCGACGCGCCCCGACTTCGCACCAGTGCTATACAGATACTAAATATACTATAGAACTTGTTTATTTACGTCATCGAATTAGTAACTTCTAAAATGATCAGTGTTTCTTTAATATATTGTCCATGTATTGAAAAAAACCTTCATCTCGAATCACACTATCTATTAAAAAAAATACGTTGCATATTTTTAAAGATGTAAGCATACATATGGACAGACAGCGGAAAACGACTTGTTGTTATACTATGTAAAGTATATAGATGATGATGATGATATTATACCATTATTGGAGCTAAGAAACTTATGTCTTATTATTATGCCATGAAATCTCAAGTTGTACCTGTCATTGGTCTGAATGCATAATATGAGAAAATCAATGTACAGTCGAAATGGCCCAGTGGTTAGAACGCGTGCATCTTAACCGATGATTGCGGGTTCAAACCCAGGCAAGCGCCGCTGATTCATGTGCTTAATTTGTCTTTATAATTCATCTCGTGCTCAGCGGTGACGGAAAACGTCGTGAGGAAACCTGCATGTGACAAATTTCATAGAAATTCTGCCACATGTGTACTCCACCCACCCGCATATTAGAACAGCGTGGTGGAATATGTTCCAAACCTTCTCCTCAAAGGGAGAGGAGGCCTTTAGCCAGCAGTGGGAATTTACAGGCGGTTGTTGTTGTTGTTGTTGTTGAATGTAAATATTTATGTACAATGTACAAATATACGCATATAGGAAACTCACTCAAAAATTAGTAAAACATAAATAATAGCTTCGTAATGTTTCTTAATAAAGTGACTCTTATTTATTAAATATTTAGACACAATAAAAAAGGTCTATTGTAAATATTTATCTGCAACATGTAAATGTTATCATGCAATTATCACCAAATCCAGCGTAACGGTGTCAACAACGTCCAATCGGATGACATGCAAAATCAAACGAAACCGAAACAAATCTATCTTCGAAATTCGACCTTTTCCTCAATTTACACACTAAAAATATTTATATATTAAATAATTTCGAAATGTCTTATATCTCCTAATAAATACTTTGATTCCTATGCCTTTGGAATAAAGTTAAATATGAAGTAATAAATCTTAAATGCATTTGTTTTTACCAACACAAAGTCGCTAATGAAGCACATAAATATTGCCTTATAAGTAAAAGTTTAAAATTAGACAGAATTTTTTAGGTTAGTATTTTGATGGCCTGGATTGAAGTTGAACTAAGCCTCGTTGATATGCACTTGGTTGGAAAGACTGAGTGCAAGACCGCCTGGAGGTACCACCAAGTCATAGCATATTCTACCGCCACTTTCTATTGACATAAGGATACCGTTATCTTAATTCCCAGAATTGAATCTAATAAATATTTATTTTTATGCTGTAAATGGTATATTGGCGGTGGTGATCACTTACCACCAGGCTCATTTGCTCGTTCTAGCAACAGTATAAAAATATATATTTTTGTATAAGAGTTTTTTTTTGCATAGCAAGCATATGGGCCACCTGGTGGAAAGTGGTCACCATTACCCATAGACAATGACGCTGTAAGAAATATTAAATATTCCTCAAAACGTCAATGCGCCACTAAACTTGGGAACTAAGATAGTATGTCCCTTGTGCCCTTAGTTTATTATACCTCTATCTACTCATTTATAGTAAAAATAACTAATTTAATTTTAGATATCTTATTTCAATGTAAGATCAAAAACCTCTTTAGCGATTTTTTTTTCTAGAGTAAGTACCTAGTCTTGAAAAAAAATTAAAATAATGTAAGACTTTTATATCAACTCAAGTCTTGCCTCTAATTACTTCTAGAATTTTCCAGCAATAAAGTAAACTTCGACAAGGGGATTAAGAGTCGTGAAAGCGTGCATTTTGAAAGGCACTATAACCAAAACGCCGAAATCACACTATCCCGTTTTGTTCACACATCGTCCCCTAGCCTTATGAATAAATAAATATTCGGATGCGCCGCGGTCTGCGGTCACCGCATCAAACTAGTGCCGATACATCATGCAGATTTATAAATAAAGTCGCTTTCATTTCCAGAGAGGAAATGGATGTATAAAATTTATCACGCTTTTTTCTCCGGTGTGGCTGCGACATTACAGTTCAGGAGGAAATTATAGTGTGCGATGAGATATTCTAGATATTCTATTCAAGGATGTCCTTCTTAAATGATTAGGATAATAATGCACGCATTATTCTCATAATCAATAGAACGGTAATCCGACCCAATTATACAGTCACCAGTTTCTCTTTGACTTTAGAGGTACCTATCAAACTATAGGCTGATGCTGAGAGTATCTGTACAGAAAAAATAAAAGATTTCTATTAAAAACTTACTACATACATTGCACGTCATTTATTTTAAACAAGCACATACTAATATTTACACTGACATTTATATAAATAAGTTTTCAATTATAATTTAGATTCGTGTAAAATTTAAAGGTGACTTCGTAACCAAAATTACGTGATCACAATCGTCATCTTTATACATCGAAAAATATTTCTAAATAACATAATATTAAAGGCCGTAAAATATTACAACTCAGCGCTTTATAATATAACCTTGTCTACTAAAACGATATTATTGTTTATCACAAAAGAATTGATGCTCAATTTAGCCCGTAAACTTTAACTTTCAACTTAACCCCTACAAAGCACGCATAAATCTTGAAATATTATGAGATATCTTGTTCGTGACGTTCTTTGTGAATAAACTGGCGTATTTAACGTTATGGCCTGTACCGTATTTTAATGGGCGTACCTCTACGTTGGCATTAAGGCGTTTGCAAATGATATTTCCTTGGCAACGAGCGCAAAACCGCCATAATTATAAACGCATCAATCAGATGCGCGCGCGCAGGCCCGCCGGCCGCCTAAATGGTTATTAGCCGGGTAATATACATGTTATATAATGTAATAGTGTGTATTATGTCGCTGTACTGCGTTTGTCGTATGCGTTGACATATTATTAATCGTTTATTATGTTTACTACATTATTAAAATACTATATCATTTGTTAGGACTCATCAATACGGGTTTTAATAGCACAACAAATATGTATATTACATATAATCATATAGAAAAATTAATAGCCTAAACATCTGCTCCGACTTTTTTAATAGTTGTAAAGTTTAAATATTAAAACACATATTAAATATTAATTCTTATGTTAAAAAATATTATTTTAAAACACGAGAAATAATGTTACATAAACTCAGATTATGAATAAACTAAAATATCTTACTGTACTCTGAAAAGGACAATATCGAATTTATATAGAACGTGGACATTAAATCTTCTGGATAATTTACGAATACGCGTCAAAATCTACAATACTCATAGTCTAACAAACTGAATGTCAGTTTGTAAAATATACTTAAAACTGTCGCTATCATATGTGTAGTATAATTTAACTGCGCAATATCTCACTGTTAGCCAGTCTCTTTCTTAAGAAGAAGATTTGGAGGTCATTCTCCCTCCCTACGCATACGTGCTATTGTGGATGTATTTATTTACTACTAGGCTTCGATTTTTTTAGATATGTTCGAAATAATAAAATTAGTTTAAGCTTACACTACATTTAAGCTTCCATCAACCCGCTTGGAATAGCGTGGTGGAATATGTTCCAAACCCTCTCCTTAATGGAAGAGGAGGCCTTAGGCCAGCAGTGGGAAAATTACAGGCTGTTACTTTACTTTTACTTACATTTAAGGTGCAGCATCAATTTGTTTAATATGCCAAATTAAATTTTAAAAATAAATTCAGTTCTCTGAACAGATTCGAACTTGAGTCCTTTAATAAGATTACGTAATTACTATTCACTACAATATATAACAAATATACATTATATACTGTATACCTAACAACGACCAGAAATGCACTGTTTCAAATATTTTAAACGTTTAAGAACACTAAGTTATCAAAAGTAAAAGCAGAATTCGCTTAATTATTTTAGAAAGCCATTACAATAAAATATTCAAGACTGTATAAATGGCGTTCAAACTCAAACGAATCCATTGCAGAGAATATAATGCTTAAAGATAGTGTGCATGTTCTTTTAGGGTTCATACTTAGGGTAATATAAAACTTTTGGAATAAGTTTCCCATCCCTCAGGGGATGATTTTATATGTAAACAATTTCCTAAATTTGAATGTCGAAATCATTGTCATCATTATTTTATTATAATTTCTCCAATAGTAATTCAGTGGAATGCCTCATCAAATATGATCTCTTCATCTGACATAGACAATAAAAAACAATATATTTTTATTGCTATCTCCTCCTGTGATTCCAATGCGAGCACTTAGGTATTATTTTCAGTAGTACAAGCTACTCGACCAAGCATTTGATTTAGAAAGTACAATTTAAGAATCAATATTGTAAGTTTATGTTTCCAAGTCTGTAATCCGACATTATATTTTAAGCTTGATTAATACTTACGACGAAAAACATTGAAATAACTACGTCTCGGGCGTTTCATTTGCAAATGTCAAAGTAATCTAATGTCAATTTATATCGAGGTCTAATGCTAACGCTGTGTAATTTTTTTAATAGAGTTTTTGTTTCATAAGTATAAGACCACAATCTACATTGACTTTTCTATAAGTCAGCAATATTGTGTAATATTTTTGTTTTATATATATTTTTTTTCTAGCTGTCCCTTTATTCGCGTCAACTTCCCGTAGATCCCAACATGACATCCTTTATAGGTCCAAGGCTATTCTAGGTTGTGACATACCTACATAGTAAAGTAAAGTAAAGAAACAACCTGTAGGCACATTTCCCACTGTTGAGATAAGGCCTCTTCCATTAAGGAGAGGGTTTGGAACATATTTCACCTCGCTGCTTCAATGCGGGTTGGTGGAATGCACAGAATTTTGATGAAATTAGACATATGCAGTTCTAACCACTGGGTCATCTCAGCTCTTTTACCTACATAGCCTATGGGATAAGTCTTGTTTGTAGCAATTAATCCATTGGCTTAGTAGTGATTAGGTATTCGTCATTACAAATTATAGATATACATGTTTTATAAATGCCATTGTAATCTTTTTATAACTTCTACCTACCTGGTACTTATTTGTTTTTTTCTATTGGATCGATTGGTATTTTATTCAGATCTGTCGCGTGTGGCATTTCTTATTATATTTACTTGATGGTTAGGCTTCGTGTAAGCTCGTCTAGGTAGGTATCACCAACTCATCAGATATCTACAACAACAGCCTGTAAATTCCCACTGCTGGGCTAAAGGCCTCCTCTCCCTTTGAGGAGAAGGTTTGGAACATATTCCACCACGCTGTTCCGATGCGGGTTGGTGGAAAACACATGTGGCAGAATTTCTATGAAATTTGTCACATGCAGCTTTCCTCACGATGTTTTCCTTCACCGCTAAGCTATAAAGACAAATTAAGCACATGACAAATCAGCGGTGCTTGCCTGGGTTTGTACCCGCAATCATCGGTTAAGATGCACGGGTTCTAGCCACTGGGCCATCTCGACTCATCAGATATTCTACCGCCAATAGTAGTACCCAGTATTCTCGTATTCTGGTTTGAGGAATGAGTGAGCCAGTTTAACAACACTCCCAAGGTAATATCTTAGTTCCTAGTGTTGTTTGCGCATTGACGAAGTATGGAATGTTTATATTATTTGTTGATGGTGACAATTTACCATAAAATGGCCCATTTTTTTCACACTACTGAGTATCTCGATAGAATATATCGATAAATATAATAATTAAATTTATTTTCTTAGACATTGAGCTGATGCAATCAATATGTTGATCCAATAAATACTTAGATACTGAAGTTGCTAGCTAAAGATTCATTGAAACCATAATCTTTCAAAAGAACTCATCAGATATGACATGAATGAATATTACTTTGTCATTGACGTCAATTTTTAAACAGACAAATAATTAAAATTCAATTCAAATTAAAAACAATATTACAAAACGGCTGAATCCATCTGATATCTCACAATCTCATCTCACAATGAATCGTGAATGGTTTAAAGTCTTCGCGGAACCAGGTCTCACGTGACCCATCACTTCAATGACACTTCATCACCAAACAAAAGAACAAAGCTAGGAGCATTGCACAAGTCATTACATTCACGCCGGTTGAGCCGCATAATGACATGTACGAGCAATCTAATGGTCGGCCAAATTGCTTCTACCTCTCGCCTTCCGTTCACAAAATCATAATTACAAAACAAATCTCTAATTTGAACTCTATGTCATCGAAATAAGGACGATTTAACAGTTTTCGTAATGTGGTTCAATGTTCATTCCTTAGTGGACCACCACGCCTCCTCTTGCGACAAACGGGGACAATTTTCTTGCCCGATTATTCGATGCTTGAATTTGAACTGTATGGGATTTAAGTTTGGGTTCATATCTTCATGGCAAATAATTACGACGAAATAATAATCCGTACAAAAATTATTAGAATGGGTTTTTTAATTTCGAAAAAATGAGATTGATATTGTGAAATGAAAATAAATTAAGGGTTTTTTGGACATACATTATGTGTACATACTAATAATACATTTATAATAAACTCAGTATTCATGTGACTTTATTTAAGTTATATGTTAGCATGCAAACTAATATATTTTAACTCAACTTATCTTGTAATTACATTTAATCAACCCAAAGTTCTATCGAAAGCAGTAGAGCTAATCTGGAAGATACTCGAAGCTGACGTCAAAATGTGATAAGCGACATAGACATGTGATGATATAATGAATCTTATATAATGTATAAGATAAGATACTCTTACCAAAATGGCGTATCACTGCTAGTCGGTTATCATTTCATACAAGAATTCTTGCAGTCGTCATATGATCAAATTGAAAATGATTCGAAGTTTTGTAAATTTATTTGCAAATAATTTGGTAAAAAAATATCTTTTGTTGTTTAAATATTAATTTAATTTTTGTATTCGTCCATATCAGTTGTTCAGATAAGTACAGTGAAACTGCTATCTAATTGAACCAACGATAGGATCTCCATATTAAGAATTATTACATAATCATCAATTTCCAAGTTCAAAGTAAGTTAGATTTGTTTGAGCGTATTGGACATAGAGAGGCCGTATACTGTAATCTCTGTTCACTTCCGCTGTTCAGTTTAATTATCTCATTCATTTAAAATTATTAATGTTAACTTATTTAACATTTAATTATTTATTTTAAGTGACTTGAGGTTTATGTGAAAATAAATTATATATCGACAGACTTGAACTCTTTCTTTTCCTACTATCACTAGCTTTACATAAGTTGTTTTTATGTAGGATGTATACAACAACAACAACAACGGCCTGTAAATTTCACACTGCTAGCTTAAGACCTCCTCTCCCTTCGACGAGAAGGTTTGGAAGATATTCCACCACACTGTTCCAATGCGGGTTGGTGTAATACAGATAAGGCAGAAGTTCTATTTAATCAGATACATACAGGTTTCCTCACACAGTACGAGATGAATTATAAACACAAATTAAGCATATGTATATTCTGTGGTGCTAGCCTAGGTTTAAACTCGCAATCATCGGTTAAGATGCACACGTTTTTATATATATATACTATCTTATATATGTATATGTATATCCTCCAACCCGCAGTGAAGTGACATGAAGTATCATGGAAGATGTTAACGTATCCCTTTGACTTTTGTCCATCCCAGAATATTATAATTTCTCATAAAGATTTTCGACAAACCAAACACATTACAAACTTAAGACACTAGTTATTTTTAGAACAATGTAATTACTTAAATCTCATGTGCAAGTATCGAAACTCGTCAGTCGAACTATAACGAAGACAAGGAGACAATATCATTATTTTTTATTGAGATCGCAACGCAGTAACCACGAATTTGATTCTAATCTCATTACCTATAAAATAAAAACAAGTTCGGAAATTTCCACGCCACGTTCCGCTCATATGGGGGGTAATGATACGAATTACGATAATTGTGTAAGCGCGAGGGGGGCGGGGCCAAATGACAATCACGCGCCGCGACCGCGACCTAATGAACGGGTGCGTGCGCGCAGCTAGATCACAGGTGGCGGATAGGGATGGGTAAGTGTTATTATCGATAAAAATATTAAACACCTTTTGCATTAAAGAAATATTTTAAGTATATTTTTGTAAGCTTAATGATCAATAACATTTTAAATCGAAAATAATATGTCGATTTGTCGTAACATTTAAAACATGTCATAATTATAATGAATTTTTAATATTAATCAAGAGTATTATATTAAATTTCGGTTTATGAAAAGACAATTATGATCAATGACGTATGTAAAAAAATCGTCGATATTTGAAATATTAAATTCACATCCCTATAATTCTACAGCGCATGTATTGTCCCTGTGTCGAGTCATGTACTCATTATTATATCGCTATATAATATGTTATTATGATTACATCTGTTTCATATATACGTCATCATGACCTGGTTTAATACTTTAAGGTAAAAAAGTATATCAAAATAAATGCATATTATCCGTAAAAAATGGTTTCTTATATAGATTCATAATTATTGATATTCAATTATTTTTGGTATTTTTATAAACGAGATAAAATGTCTTAAATTGATTTCGGTTAAATATACAGATTAAATATTATAATTAAAATAGGGGTCTAGTTCGTATAGGTCTCGGGTAAGAAAAACAGAAAAACTTAGGCACCTAGATTAAAAACTGCTTATTTTTATAAGGTTGTTTGAATTTATAGTAAAGTAAAATCTGAATATTTTTCTCATTTAATTGCACTTTTTCGGGTCAGAAGGACCTAGGGTTGTATAAAAATTATGAACACTAATATTTATAAGCGCTTTGAGCTCGAAAATAGCGGGAACTATTTTTTTCAAATATTTCCATTTAATTACAGTAATATCCAAATCCCAGTAGTAGTAAGAGAGGAGGCATGATACCAGGATTATCTCTCTTCGAGGAGTGGATTCACATGTGTTAGAATTTCGTTGAAATCATTTACATGCAGGTTTCCTCACAATGTTTTCACTATCGAGCTCAAACTAACTAACTTACTGGTAGTGTGGTGCACGAATGAACTGCACTAGCCCTCGCTATGCTGGGTCGCAAGGGATCTTGACGCCTCACAGATACAGATTTTAAGAGGAGATGAAGATGTATAAAGTAACAGCCTGTACATTTCCCACTGCTGGGCTCAAGGCCTCCTCTCCCTTTAAGGAGAAGGTTTGGAACATATTCCACCACGCTGTTCCAATGCGGGTTGGCGGAATACACATGTGGCAGAATTTCTATGAAATTTGTCACGTGCAGGTTTCCTCACGATGTTTTCCTTCACCGCTGAGCACGAGATGAATTATAAAGACAAATTAAGCACATGAATCAGCGGTGCTTGCCTGGGTTTGAACCCGCAATCATCGGTTAAGATGCACGCGTTCTAACCACTGGGCCATCTCTACTCTTGATGTATGCTGATAGTGAATTCCCTTTTTGGCGGTGCGAGAAAGAAGTTGCCATATTTCTTCGGGCGCGAATTGATGTCACATTTAAGCGGTGACATTGAGCCTGCACGCATAGACCTGTAAAGGTATAGAGAAGCAGGAATTAGAGAGAAGAGTTTCTAGTGACAATTCGTATAATTTTAAGATAATTACAGGTGAAATTAAGTGTTTCAGAAGAAGTTGTAGTTCACAAGTCGATTAGCTATCAAGGCTTTACAATGGTGGGAACGAGGAATCAATTATTCGGTTCAATTGCCCGCTATGAGTTCACGCGGACCGCTCTGGAAATTACACTAAATACTCATGTCTGAAGGTAAAGTAAATGTGTTTTATTTAAATAATTACCATCTAACCGTCATGGGTAGGAGGATCTACAAATTAAATATATCGAAATATCGACACGGCGTCTGTACCTATAGTTACTAGTCGTAATGATTTTACAATTTCTTGGTGGTAGGCCTTTGTGCAAGCCCGTCTGGGTAGGTACCACCCACTCATCAGTTATTCTACCGCCAAACAACAGTACTCAGTATTGTTGTGTTCCGGATCGAAGGGTGAGTGAGCCAGTGTAACTACAGGCACAAGGGACATAATATCTTAGTTCTCAAGGTTGGTGGTGCATTGACGATTTAAAGAATAGTTAATATTTCTTACAGCATCATTGTCTATGGGTAGTGGTGACCACTTACCACCAGGTGGCCCATATGGCTCGTCCGTCAACCTATACCATAAAATAAAAACAATTAACTTATACTATACCATAATGAAACATACACCTAAATCTTCTCCGTGAATCGTTCAGTCCATTGGTGAAAAGTCTATGAAAATCTGTTCAGTAATAATTGAGTTTAACATCTATTCAAAATAAATAGATCGTGCTGATATTACCATTTCAAAAAACTCGCTTCGTTTGTAACTAAGGTCACTCATCAATATTAACCTTAAGTTCGTTTCAAGAAATTAATCTCTATATTCCTCTCCATGAACCAAGCACTGTTTTTTTTTCTTTTCTTCGTTATTTGTACAGAGGACCGTAAATGCTATATAAGCGATAATAGCTGCTAAAATTCTTGTAATTATCTACTCCGTCGTTATTTGTCCAATAACTATTTTATTATTTTTATCTTTATGTAATTAAAGCCTCGATGTAAGTAAATCTTTATGTATTTTATAATAATAAAACAAAACAAAAACAAGATCACATCAGATTGTGACCATCGACGACAAATCCAATTAAGAAAAACGCCCGAACACCGACCAGGTTATTTATGTCCTATATGTTTTGACTGAAAACTAATAATTATCGACGGGAATCGAACCGCCATTTACGACCAATAATTGGGAGGGAACAGCGTATAAGTATAGTGTGCGGACCGTAATATTGTTTTATGAGGTATTTAAAAATAATGAATGTCATTTCGTACGGGACATCTATGGTCTGTAATGAGGCTGACTGTCATTCGCCTGGCTTTTTAATCTTTACATTAAATTAAAAAATAAATATACAAATGTTCGTTTCGTAATTTAAAAGGCCCTTATTTCATAATTAATGTATATTTATGTATATGTGTATATTTATGATTGTACTCGTTAATTATACAACGTGAGACAAAACATGCTTATTAGCCAATAGCTGTGTCAGATAGCCTGGAATATCATATGATAGGATACGGGTATGATATCTCCATGTATTCCAGGAAAAACTGTGTTTTATAAACAGTTTCCTTGCGATGTTTCGCTCACCTGTGGGATCATTGGGAGGTGTAGGTATTATGCCCATTACTACTATATAAAGTAACTTACTTGTTGTTCCGTCGTATAATTTATCTCTGTGCTAAATTTTATTCAAATATCTTCAGAAGTTCTGGCTTTCAATGGCACGGTTGCAATGCTGATACTTAATATACTGCAGAATGTTTTCTCTACTATATAGTGTATTTATTATTCATATAAACCTTTCTCTTTAATCAATCTATCTATTAAAAAAACCGCTTCAAAATCTGCTGTGTAATTTTAAAGATCTAAGCTTAGGGACAGACAGCGGTAAGCGACTTTGTTTTATACTATGCAATGATGATGAAGTAAAATACATCGCCTTTAAGACTTCATATGGCTCTACAAGTCATTATATAAAACATGATAGATATATATTAATTTAATTCAATTTGGGGCAGGTGTAATCAACTACGCTCAATTACGGGTCCACGGATGTGTACGTTAACGAAGCATGTTTTCTTTAAAACAATCGAGATATAAGGTTGCTTGACTGAATTTTAACTCATAAACAACAAACAGCCTGTAAATTCCCTACTGCTGGGTTAAGGCCTCCTCTCCCTTTGAGGAGACGGTTTGGAACATATTCCACCACGCTGCTCCGAAAAAGAAGCGGAATATCGTTCAAATTAGACGTATACAGGTTTCCTAACGATGTTTTCTTTCGAACACGAGATCAATTCTAAACACAAATTAAGCACATGAATATATAGTGGTGCCTGCCTGGGTTTGAACCCGCGATCATCGGTTAAACACTGAGCCATCTCTGCTCTTTAACTCATAATCTTCAGTTAAAGTTTTCTTTCTCTCTGACATAATTATTTCAATAAATTTGGGTTATAGGTAAATTCTACTGAAAGTAGGTATTAGATTTACGATTTAGTTGAGGGTATTACGACATTAAAAGACGTCGTATTTTGCTGTTTGTTCGAATATCTAAAATCAATCCGCATCGCCTGACGAATTCGTCGAAGTTTTGTAATTCACTCCACCAACTTACAGGGACAGCCGCTAGCTCTCAACCTTCGATATAGACCTATGAAACGTCTAGAATGGCTTGTGCAATTATCTTTATTATACAGCCGCAATTGATGATACATGTGTTTAAAATATTCAAGAAACTAATTAATATTTTGATTCAAGGATACATTAATTTGACTTAGTATGTGTTACAATGATATAAAAAATAAACGACATTACAGTTTTAACTGCACAAATAAACAAGTTTTTGTTGCTTTTTTGTCGTTATTACCTTAAAATAAGACTACAATAACAATATTTGGAAATATCGAACGTACTCGGGCCGTGGAATTTCTGTAACTCCACTTATTTTACAGATATCCATGACTCAAGAAGAACTACTTACCGTAAATTAGACAAATTAGTAAAAGTGCGTGGAACTCAGTTCACGTAATCTTTAGAAATATAAATGTGGATTCAATTAAGATAAGATGCAAAAAGAAATGATATTTTTGTCATATAAATAACAAAGGTCCACATCTAGAAGTTACAAGCTCTATATAACCTAAGTGTTGGACAAAGTTGTGTTGATTGTGCGATTACCACCCGCCTCACGTGTCGGAGTCGGTGCCAGGCACCACTCCACTGTCCAATTAACACTCGACTTTTAATTTTATTCCCCATCACTAGTTCATGACCTTAGAACAATAAGATTTTTAGAAATGGCATCAATGTAACGCCTAAGAATCACAAATGTGTTACTGGCTTATTTCTAGCTGTAAAATTTTCATTAGTTCAAAAGTGTAATTCGTAAGTCTGTCAACATTGCATAAATGCTGACAGACTTACGAATAATTAGTTTTTAAGAATCAGAATCAGTTATAAACTGTACCATTTCATTTGAATGTAAAGTTATTTTTTATGTTATTTATTATTTAAGCAAAATGTATGAAACATATTTGATGTTAGTTGCAATTATATTTTATCTGACGCATTAAGAAAATAATACAAGAACGAATTATATAGTAATAACAACTGCTCTTACAGGTGACCGGGGTGTTCATTTTTCTACTAGAGGATAGCATACTAAAATTATTTTGAATAACTAGTATACACGTAAATAATTCTTAACTAAATGCATTTACATTGATTTTGTTACCGACTTTGTCCATTTCCATTGAACTCGCTGTTCTGTGCTCGAAGTGATATACTATCAAGGTTAACCCAAATCTGTAGTAATTGAAAAGTTTTTATTAAATCGTCAAATCATTGTGACAAGAGCTTTGTCGTCACGCGATTTTGTGGTATTTTTTTCCCTTCTATAAAAAGATTTTAAGCTCAACGTTTGACATGTCAATTAATAACGTTTTTAAATTATCTGTATTTATATCCCGTTTTGTTTTAAAGTACGCGAATTTGAACTACTAATTTTTACATGTATAGTCAGAGTAAGTAAACCTTCGTCAGTTTTCAAATTCATTCCTTTATCAAGTCTCAAACTCTTATTACCTTTTGAATCTAAACATCAAATCATTGCGACGCAATATGTCAGTCTCGATCAGTGAAGCAGATTATCGCTCAAACTGAGGCACACGAAAATAGATCTTAAGGTGACGAACCTTTTCCTACTCCGACTATACATACTAACTTGTAAAACGATATTTTTTGCATTGATATTTAAAAATAACGCACTTTCTGGATGCCCCCAAAATATTATCTATACAAAATTCAGTTCAGTTTTTGCAAATTTGAACCTGCTATATTAAGGTGAGCTAACTTATACGTAATGAATTTGCTATATCAACTGTCATTTAACTCCTCGAGTATATTTTAAATACAAATGAGATTACTTTTGCTGTTCATTAGCCTGATGTAAAATAAGTTATAACTGACTGTAAGTAGGCATTTAACAATTGTCTTCATGGCAGGGCTTTGTTTAATCGTCTTAGTTACCATCATCAAATATTCTACCGCCAACCAGTAAAACTGAGTATCGTTGTGTTCCGGTTTGAAGGGTGAGTGAACAGTGTATCTGCAGTCGCAAGATATTTTATATTTTTGACGACCTCCGTGGTCGAGTGGTGTGTACACCGGTTTTCATGGGTACGCCATTCCGAGGTCCCGGGTTCGATTCCCGGCCGAGTCAACGTAGATTATCATTAGTTTTCTATGTTGTCTTGGGTCTGGGTGTTTGTGGTACCGTCGTTACTTCTTATTTTCCATAACACAAGTGCTTTAGCTACTTACATTGGAATCAGAGTAATGTATGTGATGTTGTCTCATATTTATTTATATTTAAAAAGATATTATAGCATCTTAGCTATCGGTGTTGGTGATGCATTGGTTATGTGAGGATTGATGTATTTCTTACAGCGCCAAAATCACACCACTTACCATAAGGTGGTCCATTTGCCCGTTCTCCTTCTCATTACAAAATATAGAGATATTTTCCAAAATAACCATTTGGAGTATCCGCTTTTCTTTCTTTCCACTGACGAAATAATTTAGAACTGCCTTGGTTCAGAAGGCAGACATAGCAGCTGCGGATCCTAGAATCAATCTTAAAATGTCATATTTGTTTCCGTCTAAATAGTCTGCAATAGCTTAGCTGCAAGATATTAGAACTTGGCAGTGTTTTCCCTCCCACTTATCCAAATGCATATATCTTAACATTAGCCCCCCCCCCCTCTTGGTTTAGAGGATATCATGATTCAACTTAGTCTGATGTAGGTAACACCTAAAGTTCATCCCAAACCTTTGACTTTGACATCGCTATATAACGTATATACCATTAAGAAATGGAGCCTTTAATTCAAAATAATATAATCTTAATTCATGAATAATTAAGTATAGTTTATTACACGGGTACTTATCCATCATATATCGGTCATAACTCCCCTAGCTCATGACTAAATTACGAAGGGATGTTACAAGTTATGTGTGTCATACATTGTTTGTCATGTCGCCCGAATCGAACCCCGGCCCCATGCGACGCTTAACCATTTGTCTTGATTTCGTTACTTAATCTTCGAAGGCATGGGTCTTATCGATATCGATATAAGTTCAACTCATATCGAATTTTATTACACCATTTTTTTTTCTTTTATTATATTACTAAAGCAATGTTACTGTTAGTAAAAATAAATAAACGACGCATAAAGACTTTTTATAGCTTAATATAATTAAGAATATATTTTTGTATAATACTATTTATAGAAAATGGTTTTGTTTTAAATCCAATTTAGGTACCTAATACAATATTAAAAAAAGTCGATCACAGGAATTTTACTGGTAGATTGCGAGTTTGAGTCCTTTTTTCTCCTACATGCTTGATTTAAGTTTATAATGAACTGTATTGGACCGTGTTCTGCAGAAATTCGAATTGAAATCATTTACAGGTTTACTACTACTACTACTACTAAATGAAAGTCTGTGTCCACCAGCAAGACATAATCAAGCTGTAACTTTACTTGGGAAGGATTTGTTTGAAGCACACTATAACAAAACGGTCATTTTCAGCTTCTTCACATTAACCAGCTAGAGATTTTAATACTGGATGATAACAAAGAGCATAAATTCGTTGATGGAATGGCGGATGTGTTTACTAGCATTGGTAGATCATAAATATTACACTTAATTTGCAAAGCACACGAGCGAATGATATTGAGTGTTCTTACTTTCTTTTTAATCAAGTAACTGTAATAAATTACTTTAGGAAATTGAGAATCAAATCATTAAAATAATTATATCGATTATATAAATCGTATTAGGTACATTGTCTTGAATTTTTTTGTGTGTTCACATTACTATTACATCATACAAACAACTAACAGTTAATATTAAAAAAAAATCTTAACAATAAAATATCTATTTGTCTTTCTGTCTGTTCAACCGTGCAAGAGTCTCAGCACGCCAATCGACTTTTGCAAGGTTTGATATGTATTCCTATTTCCTTGGCTTTACCTAACACAACGTTGACAACCAACGCTTAAGCGATCAAAAGCGCGGGTGATAACTAGTACAGTATACCTAAGTGTGTATTTTAAGTGTGTTATTACCTGATGCACTATTTTGTAACATATTACTTAAATATATGAAATAATAAAAAAAAATCGGTAACTCAAATTTATCGATACCGAGTACATCACTACAAGTATAGGACAAGGAACATTGATATTAATTTAACCTTCGCGTACCAAATCACGTCCCTATCTAATTATCCAATATCCTGCGACCGGTAAATATTAAATTATGAAATTCGCGACCTTCCTCCTCCCCCGGGAAATAATAGGCATGTTTTTAAATGAAATAAGGAGGGAGCAACCTTTCCCCGTTACGGTTTTCAATTAACTCCTGGAACGCTATTTTATATTATTCCCGTATCGAAGTGTCGAATAAATAAAATTAATTAAAGAAAAACGATGTCTCGAAATTTTTTTGTCATCTCTTGATTTTTTATACCGCTCAACATATATAACGACACTCTAATACTAAACATATAAGATTATATTTAATTAAGCAGTTGATTATAAGCCAAAAAATAAAGACATTTTTATCATGGCAGGTATTATGAGAAAATTGATTTTAATCTTTAATAACGTGTATATTTTAATAACGTGAATTACCCAATTCAATTTTTCTTCTTGTTTCAAAATAGAATTGATAGTTGTAAAAGAATTTGCAACAAGTATTACTGAAAATATGTTTATTTCTTTTCACAACAACTGACCTTACATTGAATAAAAAGTGATATTTATATGTATGATGATGATGGCCCGAGATGGCCCAATGGTTAGAACGCGTGCATCTTAACCGATGATTTCGGGTTCAAACCCAGGCAAGCACCACTACATATATGTGCTTAATTTGTGTTTATAATTCATCTCGTGCTCGGCGGTGAAGGAAAACATCGTGAGGAAACCTGCATGTGTCTAATTTCATTGAAATTCTGCCACATGTGCATTCCACCAACCCGCATAAGAACATCGTTGTGGAATATTTTCCAAGCCCTCTCCTTAATAAGAGAGGAGACCATTAGCCCAGCAATGGGAAATTTACAGGCTGTTACTTTTTTAACTTTATTTATTTGTAACGGTATTGTATATTAATAGTATATTATTTTATGTTTTAAGAGCTGGTGTCGGAGTTAAGCATAAGATAAGATTTCTCTGTATTATAAAAAGTATTAAGATGGGATCTGTATCTCGGCTAATCAGTGAAGGAACAGCTTGGGGAGTGATTTATGAATTATTCTTCTATGAAGAGATTCCTTTTCAAATTTATAAAACTTCACCTTTAGCACATAAGTCGTCACCCCCATCTTACAACTCAAAGGTGAATTAAAAAAGTAGCCTTTTTTGCCTTTTCTGGGACTCAAAATGTTTTCGTAGTAATAATTCACCTAAATCCATACAAGTACCATGCAGACTTACTAGTTAGTTAGTTTCGCAATTATGATATTAGAATAGATAAACAAATAACTCTGATTTTTTTGAATTTTATGACAAATAAAAATAAAGACAGTTTGCTGATTTCTTAACTTTTTTAAGACGTTTTTAAGACATTTTTATCTTTGCCGTATCGTAAATTCAAATCGTTTGTAAAAAATACATTGGTAAAAAAAAGCATATTATTCGATACAAGATTTTATAGATGATAAAAAAGCGTGGAGTTACGTGTACCTGTTGACTTCCAAGCAGGATATATTAATTTAAATAATTGTATTTAACTAACATGACTTTGTATTATTTAAATGTTTAAAAAGAGTAACTACTGAGTTTCTTGCCGGTTCTTCTCGGTAGAATCTACTTTTCGAACCGGTAGAACCTTCACTTAATTGTAAAATGACGATTCAAAAGTGGTTGTAAAAGCCTACTTGAATAAAGTTTATTTTGATTTGATTTGACTAAAAGTAACAACCTGGTAAGTTTCCCACTGCTGGGCTAAGGCCTCCTCTCCCATTAAGGAGAGACCCTCCCCTTAATGATAGAGGAGTACTTACTGAATTATTTTTACTATGAAGTTTGATTCTAGACGTAAAAGTCAGGTTGATCAACCGCGGACTACTATTATTTAAATTAACGCATTTAATAACAAACCATTTGATATCATTAAATATTCATCACATAATTTTTAGTATATTAAAATGTTAAAAGCATCAATTTGGTAGATTATAAATAAACGGTCTAAATAAAGATGACACCAGAATTTGTTGTAATCAGCTGTAGTAAGGTGTCTATTTAAATCGGTCGTTTAATGTATACGTTTTTTTTTATGATTATAGGGAAATGTGTCATAGCCTCCGGATACTATTACTGGAATAGAATTAGCTTATTACGCGGTTACATAATTTCGTTGAAATTATTAAAAAACAAAATAATAATGTATTAGTAAGCTTACTAGCTAGTCATTCAGATATTTTTACATACATAAAAATTAAAAAAATATATTTTGTCAATTCATATAAAAATGAATACTTATATTTGAGAGTTTACTTAATATAGCATTATATTTTGTTTTAAAATTTAAAATTGTTTAAAGTCATTTTAAAATAAAAACATACAATACAATTTCACAGTTTACAAAATAAAAACGACATCATCTGAAAAAGGAAACCGTTTTAAACTCCATACAAGCAATGCAAAATTCCCGACCTGCCCCACCTGAATACGTAATACGGGGCACAGAATTTCGCAGTTTAACTTCATAACAGTTATGTTAGCAATCAAGAGCGAACCAGATCAAAGGGACGCATTAAACGCGACCAGTACCAAATCACCGAGGAGCAATTACAATGTTAAAGGAGTGACGCCGCGGGGCACACATGGGAACGAATTTGAATTTCGAATTTCGAATTTTCGGTACCAATTTAGCTTGAGGTGCAAGGCGACAGATACCGAAACGTTGTGAGAAAGGAGTGATCGAATTGTATCGTATATGCAAAGGAACGAGATAGCGCGAAACGATTCGCTAATTGCATTTGAATTTCGAACGTTCTATATTTGGATGTCATGGTCAAATGGAAAATATAAAAACTATACAGCCTACTTGGTCAATCGTAGCTTGGTGGATGACAATATTTCTCTTGCTCAGCTCGTAGCTCACACATGTTAATTATACATATATTTGGTAGGGAATGTTAATTTTTTAGGACTAAAAAGATAAACATATGCTTAAGTACAAATTTTAATTTAAAAAAAAAATGATTTAGTATGAGGCAATCAAACATATTAAACATATTTCAAAACAAAAGTTAGTTAGAAAGAAAAGAAAAATCAACTTTTCCTACAAATGTACCAAAATTTATGTAGTAACCCAGTATCGTTGTCAGACATGTAAAAAATGAACAAAAATTAATTAAATAAATTAAATTGAAGTTATTGTATATAATAAGTACATTTATTAGCAGCTTCATCTAATCGTTCCCACTATACTGCATCAGTCACAATATTAATACCGGGTCGCGTCGCACTCCTCCCGAGGGGTTTCTAAATCATCCGTCCCTGTCGCTCCCTCGCGCCGGCGCTTGCGACATTGCATGGATAAGACATATTCACGATTTTGTTTAAACATTAAGTGTTTATACTAGCGACTCTTCCCTGATTCACACGGGAGGACATAAGTTATTTCTTTATATTTTTAAATTTTATTTACATTTTTTTGTTGCTTTTTGCCGACATGTTTAAGTTTATTTCAACTTTTAGACCACTGAATCTTCCTTATGGATCACTGTCTATTAGTAAACCGCATTAAAATCCGTTTAGTAGTTTTGGAGTTTATCGCAAACACACAGACAGACGCGGCTGGGGACTTTGTTATATAATATGTAGTGACGAAAGTTTTCATCAAATGTTCAACCAAAAATCCTGAAATAATAATTGTAATGCTGAACTCTTTCCCTGCATGATTAGAATCTGTCGTTTTGATACTGTAAAAATGCTCATTTTAATTTTTTGTTGAATATGGAGATGAGAACTTTTGTGGTTTATATAAAAAAAAACTTATGTAGCACATGTAAAAAAAAAACATTTATTGACATTTGATTTGTTGTAATTTCTTTAAAATATTATAACACGATATAAATCCTACCATCATATGCGATACACAAGTTTTCGGACAAGACACAATAAGTATCGATAAAAAATAAACAAATGTCGTATCCACACAAATCTAGCGAGACGTAGCGCCTCCGGTTACATTCGCTTTACGGTGTAATTTTTCTTATGTTATTTATTTATTTATTACGGAGTGAGTGATCTATATCACGTCATATCTTACACTCTTGTAAATGGGTTGGCATTTATTCAGTCGAACGCAGAGCCTTTTGTCTTCCAGTGTGGAACTACCTTTACGTTTATTGTTCATTCGCCACTTTCTTAATTCGTTCTTTTTTTAAATACACAAGGATTCGACGTTTATTTTTAATTTTACATTTATTTTTAAAGGCTTATGTATCTATCGTATATTCCAAAGAGGTTTAATATATTTTTAAAGTTTGAAATAGTGACAGTAAATATACGAACACTTATTTTAATACTTAAAAGTGTTGATAATAATATAAATAAAAACAAAAAATATTTTAAAAAAATATGACCGTCTAAATATACAGGCAACTTATGAAAACTCATTAACAAACCTTCCACCTAATTACTGGACAGTGGCTCTTAAAGTTATTCATTAAAAACGGTTGCGAAAAAAACGAAATACGCTTGAAAGATGAGTAAAGAAAGTTTTTTAGTAACCGACGAACGAACGCGTTACATAAACACACAGCTTTAAGCTTATTTAAGTTTGAGAAGTAAGCACGGGGCCCAGTGAAGGTTATGGGGCTTAAAATAACCAAAGGTAATATAATACAAACATACAGCTTGGAGGGGAGGCCGGGGAGAAAAGTAACGAATGCTCTGTGCTATTGTTTCATCCACTAATGAGTGTTAACTTGCCAACATTCCCCTTCAACGTGTTAAGCTTGCCTTTTAGGTTATGTTAGACGACATAAGATGCTATGTATATTTATATATTATAATATCGAGAGTTATATCTCGTTAAATTATCCGAACGTTGGTTTTAGAAGAATCTTTTTTTTAACAAAATTTCAGATTATTATCAACAACAACAACAACAGCCTGTAAATTCCCACTGCTGGGCTCCTCTCCCTTTGAGGTGAAGGTTTGGAACATATTCCACCACGCTGTTCCAATGCGGGTTGGTGGAATACATATGTGGCAGAATTTCTATGAAATTTGTCACATGCAGGTTTCCTCACGATGTTTTCCTTCACCGCTGGGCACGAGATGAATTATAAAGACAAATTAAGCACATGAATCAGCGGTGCTTGACTGGGTTTGAACCCGCAATCATCGGTTAAGATGCACGCGTTCAAACCACTGGGCCATCTCGACTTATTATCAACTTTACTTTTTACTTACGATTTTTTCATTTAATTCCACCGATTCTATTTAAATGGTTTGATTTAATTGGTGTCGAAGCTCTTTGCGAACCTTTTCTATCACCAAACAACAATACTCAGTATTGTTTTTAATTGTGAATGGTAAGTAAGTAACGTAACTTCAGGCACGTAAAACGTCCGTTCCTAAGGTTGGTGGCGCATTGGCGATGTAATGAAGGGTTAACATTTCTTACGACCACCATGTAATCCTTCGCTCATCAGCGATTAATTTTCTCATCTGTCATACAACAACTTTTTAAAATTCATTTTAATTACAATTGGAGTGTCTGTTTGTAATATTAAATAACCGCTTTTTACTAATTACATATGTATGTTTACACGATACATATACCAAAATAACATTTTTTACATTTTTTTATATCTCTGTCTGTTCCAGCTTATCTCTGGAATGGCTGGACAGATTTTTATGAAATTTTGACAAGCAGATAGTTGATGCAATAAAAAGTAACTAAGGCTATACAATAACTTCATTGTTAAACGCAAAGCACAGTTAGTTGCATACTATAATATATATTGCTTCGACAGCAAATTTCTAAGAGCATACTTTATTTTACATATGACCATAATATCATGATATCACTATCATTTCGTTCGGATTGGTCAATGCTTCATAACCAGATGTCAGGCAGGTGGACATTACGCGCCGAATTGAGATCACTTCGTAACCAATTCTTAGAGTATCGATCGTTTTTTAGGATCCTTTATGCCGTGTCATTTGGAGGAATCAAGGGTTGTGCCACCATCTGCTTTCGAAATATAATATACACTTTTGACACCCGTTAATTATGTATACATAAAAAAAGTTTCCTAGAATTTTTTTATTAGGTAATAGGTAAATGATTTGCTTTTGATATTTTACTTATTATATATATTGAGGTGTAATGTATTTCAATAAAATATATCTTATTGTAAATATGTGGTTTCACTGTGTGTTATCGTTTCATAAGACGGGATTAGAAATCAAATAAAAAAATTTATTATACCAACAAAATTTATGTAGAATAGGATCAGCAGATGTTCTGTAAAAACTCAATTGTACTTGAGAGATTTGGTGAGCTGATTTACTGAGTTTTTGTCGTTAAACTGACTACTCATAATTGTGCAAAGTATTCAATTTATTGATAAATAATTTGTTACTTTGATTTCACCTTGATAAACGCATGTTGATGCATGTATCCTTTATGCTTAAACTAGTTATTGTCGACGGATTCGCTTACATTTTTGGGGGTTAGTTGTCACAACATAGGTAAAAATGAGTCTATAGCCTTCATTGGAGTTTAAGCTTGCTTCACGACAAATTTAATCACAATTCGGTTCATTGGTTTGGTCATGAAAGACAGACAGACAGAGTTACTTTCACATTTATAATATTAGTAAGCATAGTATAGATTACTCTGTAATATAACTATAAATGTTTGTATATACCCGTAATGATTCGAGTGCAATAATTAATGCTATAAGTACGTGAGTAATTAAAACGTGTCCTAAGAGTTCAAATCCAATCAGACGGTGTTAATCCTGGACTCAATTTGCGGCCGCGATATCTCTGTCACACTATTTAGATGCCCTCAGAGCAGGGAGCGCGGTAGAGATGACATCTGTCATTGTGTATAGATTTATTTAAAAAACAAGGAAATACAATCTGTTGCTATTTTATTAATCGTAAATTTGTTTTTTAATTTATCCTATTGAACACAAATATGACTTTATACACAAAAAAACGTTCCAATTTTAAAATGCGGCTTCAAGCTCATAACAAAAATATAATGGGTATGTATTCTTTTAATAGGTATTAGAAACAGTTTAACATTTACCTAAACACAAAAAATTACAATAACAGTTACATACATTTAATTTATCAAAAACAGAGATTACGGATTAATTTTATGAAGATTAAAATACCCGAAATATTAAATGAGTCGAGATGGCCCAGTGGTTAGAACGCGTGCATCTTAAACGATGATTGCGGGTACAAACCCAGGCAAGCTGATTCATGTGCTTAATTTGTCTTTATAATTCATCTCGTGCTCAGCGGTGAAGGAAAACATCGTGAGGAAACCTGCATGTGACAAATTTCATAGAAATTCTGTCACATGTGTATTCCACCAACCCGCATTGGAACAGCGTGGTGGAATATGTTCCAAACCTTCTCCTCAAAGTGAGAGGAGGTCTTTAGCCCAGCAGTGGGAATTTACAGGCTGTTGTTGTAAAATACCCAAAGGTGAACTGACAAGGATAAACTTATCTTAGAATATCGATCCCATCACTAGTTCTAAGCTGAACTTAAGACCATTCCCACCGAACTCGCTGTTCAATATCATATCAGCGCTTTGACATTGACTTACTCTCAGATAGCTGTCACTTGAAGCCTTATAACTAACCATGAAGTGATAACGGACACGCTCGCACGCACTCGACACTCGATGTGATTGGAATATCGACATATCGACGTTTCTGCGTGACATCCTTATTTACATCTTATTAGTGATGGTGTTAAATTAAAAACAAAAAACAAAAATATATAAATCTACATCGTTTTCAATTTATTGAGATCTCTTTGGTCTATTAGTAATAGCATCGTTTTCAAATGCTTTTTTATATTAGAATCCAAAATAGCCCAGTGGTTGTTAAAAACGTGATTTTTAGCTCGAGTTACAGTATTCAATTCCGGTTATTAATAGTGCTACGAGAATATATTACGTGGTTAAGTTTCATGACGTATTTAGCGGTGAAGGAAAACATCCTGAGGAAAGTTATGAGTCGAATGAAATTCTGCCTTACCTACGTACATCTACCAGCTTGTATAAGCTGTTCCTGAAAGACTTGTTACGATGTAATAATACCCATTATGACTATACTGGGTGTTATTAGTGTTTCGGTTTGAAAGATAAATGAGCCAACGTAACTATAGGTACGAAGTGGGGGGCACTTGTGGTAGTTTTTTGGTAGTAAGATATATTTTTTTAATTGGCAAACTGTTCCTTTCATTATTATGATGACTAAAGATTTGAAACTTTAATATAATTTTAATATTAACTTTAGACTAAATGAGCCTTTCATTGTGTTTTTTTTTAAATAACTGCGTCATTATAATTTATGTAGGTATAATTAGTCATACATCTTATCATCTAGTTGTCGAGGCTTCACATGCGTTTCTGGGATCAGGTATCAGGCATAAAAAGCCTATGAACGTCTTGAAGTTGAAATTTATAAAAAGTTTCATGAAAACACTGGCAGATAGCTAACGTAATAGGTAAGGAGTAACTTAGGTTACAACGATAACTTTTTGTTAAATTAGTTCGAAGTCACGGGCAAGCTTGTAATCAACGTAACAATATGCATGCATATTACTCCAAGTTAACCTACTGCTTTTACTCATGTTATCTTATATATGGTCAACATCAAATATTATGGATATCGATAAAATTAACAGTAAAGTTAATTTTGTAACGGTGTTTCAAAGTTGTATTAATAAAATAAAAACGTAATATCTACGATAATAAATTTAAATTAAACGTTACAATGTATGCAAAGTGTTAAAAGGGATGTTCTTGGTATATACATCACATATGACATTATCGATATCAGTAAGGTCGACGGAAATATTAGTGTTATTAAGTAACGTAATATAATGTTACTTAATAACAGAAGCGTGCTGATTGGCTGGTTAATGGGACATTTACACTACACTAGCTCACTGGACTAGTGTAGTGTCCACTTACTATTTTGTATATTCAAAGCGTATACACTTGAATACTGTTGTTAAAATCAAAATATACTTTATACCAGAAGTCTCTAACAAGCAATTTTACAAATTATGATAAGGGAAGCGGTTTGTAATACAGATTTTACCAAGGAAAACCGACAACAACTCAATACCATTTTTTTTTCAGTAATAAAAATACAAATTTATGCTAGCTAAATATAAATACATATTATGTAAGTATATAATACATATGTCTTGGAAGTCAATAAGTATTAGTTCTACGCCTTTCTATCGTATGTATGCATGTATTGTGTAATATAATGTTTGTATTTACGAATCAACAATGTTAAAAAAAAACTTCGGTATTTTATTATAAAAAGAAGTTAAATATATACTAAATCTCTAGATTAGAGGTCTTTGCCCACAGTGGTACATTAATAAACTGTTACTGCTACTGTTTAAATACTTATTAGGATTTTCAACCAATCGAACATTTAGAGGATAGACTTTAAGATAATTCAAATTCTTTAGATCTTCTGATAGTGAATTTTCCTTAATACAATATATTGTACCTATTTCTTTCATACTTAGAACCAATGCTTTTAAATTAATTAACTAATTATTTAAAGCTGATAGCGGTAACCGAATATCACATAATTCATATTTTTAAATGTCATTGACATGTGAATCTCACTAATCAATACCATTCAGAGTCTAAATACACATAATATATGAAACTAAGTTACGATAAAGAGTCAACACACAAATATTCGCACCGTATCGTGACAGGATTCACGCCACGGTATCGTTGCTAAGTGCACGCGCGGCTTGAATGTCAATTAGCCATATGTAAAACAAGGTTGACAATCGAGGGAGGATCTACACTTACCTGTTATAGTCATATATTTTGTTTAAATGTATGTGTTACTAGCTGCAGCTACTGCTTTAACCCCTGGAGGTATGTATTAAAACAAGTCTATATTCTCCGTGACTCTCCGATCAGTGATTTAAGCGTGATGAGGTAAGAGATAGTTAAATCGTTTCCATTAAATACTTATTGTGTCATTATTGATTTATTAAGAAATTGTAGAAAATAAGCTAACTGAAGCAACTCTATAAAGGATATAAAGTTATTTAAAAACTAGATGTGTCAAATAACAACAAAATACTTAAAAACGTATAAGTGTGTACAGTCTCTATACATTTTTAAACATTAAAAAAAAATGCAATAATAATTATTATTATTCAATTAACTATAGCAACTAAATAAGTCGTTGCCTATAGACGACAGCTAGATTGTAGACCGCGCATCAGCAAATTCGGCATAGACTCCAACCGGTGGTTCTGTGATCTGAGGCTGACGGTACCAGACTTAGAAACAAAACTTACAACATTGATTCGGGGAGAACATTTTTAATACTTTCGTATCATATATTTTAATCAGTGTTCCTTGGAACAATTAGTGCGCAAGCCTATTTACATTACATAGTAATAACATAGTAATGTAAATAGAAATGTATTCACTGTAAAGGATGGCATTGACCTCTAAGATTATTAAATGTATCTACAAAAATATATTATATAATATATAAGCCGAGATTGCCCAGTGGTTAGAACGCGTGCATGTGTTTAATTTGAGTTTATAATTCATCTAATTTAATCGAAATTCTGCTACATGTGCATTCCACCAACCCGCATTTGAACAGCGTGGTCGAATATGTTAATTTGATGGAAATTGGTACGAAATAAGCAATAATACAACTCCGAGATTAGACTACTTTTTATGCCTAACTCCTGACGACTCCTAAAACGAGGGCGTAGCGGGCGACAAACAGTGACCAAAAATTCTATATAAGTAAGTAGACTTATTTTATTATTGTAGTAGCGATTTGGGCAAGCACATCAGGATAGTTACCACTCATAATATATTGTGAGATAGTGTAACTTCAAACTGGTATGATATAAAAATTGTCAATATGCAGAAATAGTTCGTATTTCCTAGTGCCATTATTTATGGGGGGTGGAAGCTCACCATTAGGTGGCCAATTTACTCATTCTACCTATTACATAAAAAAAATTCTATGAGGTATAATATAGTCTAAATTTTTTATAGAAAATTATATGTTATAATGGTTCCTCCCATCAGCTATAGCTCACCGACTACCAAATGTTTTAAGTAATTATTTTCATTACGATCATTATTTTGTGAATAGAAAGAGACGCACGATCATGTCCTCTCGTTCGTGTTGATTAGTTCTCAAGAATGCATGCGTGAAAGAAACTCGGAGTCAGGAGGCTGTAATTATCTAAGCCATGTATTTTCGTGAAACGATGGTTTAGTTAAACGTTTTCAAAGTCTTTTGATTTGTTGCTTAAACATTACTGTGGACACACGGATTTTTGGATCAGTATTTTGACAGTAGAAAGATATAATAAACAACTTTGTTTTTTTTTAGTATATAGGCAGAGAGGCAACTGATCTAACCTAATGGTAAGAATTCACCACCGCACATATGGATGTTTCAGCGATTGGCAAGGCGTTACCAACATTGGGCATGACATGTTAGATACATGTCATTCCCCTAACTCATCACCCTTTAACCATACTGAGTATCTTTGTTTTTTTTTCTCGCTGAAAAAACAGTTTACGCGCTTCCCCCACGTGCTAGAAGGGGGGATAGGAGGGGGTTGTGGGACTCCCCGGTTTCCTGGACACCGAGTGCGCCCAGGTCTACTGGGTTTACCAACTAAAAAACCAGCGGTACCCTCCCCGTCTTTCGGCGGGCGCCACGGGAGCGCTTACGCTTGCTACCGTGAAATACTGAGTATCTTGGCTTGACTCAATCAAGTATATTGAACTCAAAATCAAGCACATGGAATATGCCAAGCTTTCTAGCGATTTCGGTTAAGGCAACCAATCTTATATATAGATATTAGATATAGAGCATATCAAACATATGTCATAATTGAGACATAAGAGTGCTTATATTTGTGCAAGTGCACTCACCCTTAATCAATATTCGATGGGACGAAAGAAACCGCATACTTAATATTGTTTTATTGGTCTGACTTTTTTTATGGAATAGGTTGGTGGATGAGCAAATGGGTCACCTGATGGTAAGTAGTCACCATCACTCACAGACAATGACGCTGTAAGAAATATTAACTATTCCTTACATCGTCAATGCGCCACCAACCTTGGGAACTATGATGCTATGTCCCTTATGCCTGTAGTTACACTGGCTCACTCACCCTTTAAACCGGAACACAACAATACTGCGTACTGTTGTTCAGCGGTAGAATATCTGATGAGTGGGTGCCCTACCACCAAGTAAACGAGACGTTAGTTTCAAACTGACTCACTGGGCCGAATCCGCTGCTTTACATGTAGCCAAAGTGTCTAAAATCATTGGTGATGCATTTACTGATGTGCTGTTGCTATTGGCTGATAATGTAATACCGAATGTAAATTCCTAAAGTAAAATGCGGTAACCCAATTTATATATTACCAACTAAAGCCAGCCTGCATGGCAATTTGAACGATATAATCATTGATGTGCTGCAACGCTTAGACATACATACTTAAATATATATCTATAGTCTATAAAAGTCGAAGATGATGAAGACGAAAAATCATGTAATCCATGTAATTTCCTGATAACTGAGCCGTATTGTACACTACTCACAGTTCTTGATTAATAAATCTTTATTTGAAATACAAAATTGTTTCACTTAACTACTTATTCACATTAATTTTACTTCCATTGTTTCTATAACAGTTTCATCGACGACTAAAGCGCTATTTCTTCTCTATTTCATTATGTATATCATAGATTAAAAGCTCGGGCAACGATATAGCGTCAATTGAATGTCAAATAATGGACAACATCACATACATTACTTTGATCCCACTGTAAGTAGCTAAAGCCCTTGTGTTATGTAAAATCAGAAGTAACGACGGTACCACAAACATCCAGACCAAAGACAACATAGAAAACTAATGAATGTTTTATACATCGACTCATCTGTGAATCGAACCAGGGACCTCAGATTGGCGTACCCTTACGGCGTACACACAACACACAACGAACACAGAGGTCTTCGAATAATGTTTATTGGGCTTTTCCTGTCACAGTTCGAACAGACTAGGTGTTCCCAGTTTAGCGATTCTCGTATTAATGTTACACAATATCAATTTTAAAAATTATTTTGATTGATGTCAGAAATTTGCTAATAAACAAACATAATATGAATGAATATGGTTTAACAAAAACATTGTCAAGAAGATAAACCTATAATTTTGATTATAATTACTTACCGTTTATATTTCATATAAATTTAAATGAAAGAATCATTAAAGAAAGTTACATTCAAGTTAAAATACCAGTAGGTAGTCGGCAGTTCTTAAGAGCAGTGTGTCAATGTTAGTGGTTGTATCAAAATTGCCGGTTCCCTTGTCATGTTACAATGGGGACTAATTAAGAGGCCTTCGAGTTAATTAGATTCGGGTTTTCGGTAATCCTTTCCAAATTAAAGCTTTGTCTCAGTTCCGAATACTCCTCGGGCGAACGGACGGGAAACTGGAATTTATTTGCGTGTGCGCAATCGTGCAGACAAAACACTGACAATATTGTGTTTATAATTATTGAAAACTAAAATAAATAAAAATTTTAACAAAAAGAAAAACCGACTTCAAACAAAACACTATTTTAAAACAAAAGAATATGTACTCAAAAATTAATAAAAATAATTGCGTATTCAACATATTTTTTAGAGTCCTCCTAAGTAAAATGAAATGAAAAATATTAGACTACTTAAAAGTCGATTTACGATTTTATAACGTAGTTATAGTTGTTGATATTTTATTTTATTTTCTTTAAATATATATATTTTTTAATAACTTACTAAAATATTTTATTGTCTCCTTGTGTCCATAAACATATAAATATCATATAATTTGTTTCTTTTAATTAAATACAATATCTTAAATGTCGCTAAATCTATACGCCTCTGTTTAAAAGTTTGTTTGATCTTATCAATGAGTTAATTTCGTTCCTATTGTATTAATTATAGAGTCTATTTTACAATGATGTTTTTTGTTTTTTTTTTTAATGAATGACAAAGACAAGTTTCTGAGGTCGCTCCCATAAAATTATTATTACGGTAACACTCAAAAGAATGGTCATATTAGGCTGTGAACACAGTGAGATTCCTAGCTAGACATTGTCGCTCGATTAAAATAAATTATCGTCCAAATTTATTTTAGTTAATTTTAATAATTTAATAAAATATAATATATCAATGGATTTACAAGCATTCATTTCTTCATTCTAAAAACGTCTTTAAAATTCACCGCTAACACTATTTTATATACATGATTACACATTGATATACAACACACATAAGAAAATAATAAACACACACTCATACAAACAAATTTATTTATTGTAAAAGTTACATCAACGACTTATAACTAAACACTCAAAATTAATATTTGATGTTGGTAGCATTCGAAGTGATCTTTATAAGTTTAAACAACATTGACACACACTAAAACAACACTGCCTTTGCTATGATACCTACTCATGTATATTTACGGACATATACCTAATATTGTAATGTAAAGTAAAAGCCTGTAAATTTCCCACTGCTGAGATAAGGCCTCCTCTTCCATTAAGGAGAGGGTTTGGAACATATTCCAACACGCTGTTTCAATGCGGGTGGGTGGAATGCCTACGTAGTTATGGTCTCGTTATTGGCAGTATAGACTAGAGTTGTACAAGAAGTAATTCTTACAGTACCACTACAAATAGGAACGGTGACTAGGTAGTATAATACCACTATATGCGAAGACAGTGCGTTTCGTTCCACGCAATGATGCAGTGTAACCTCATCCTTACGCATGGACATTATTTCTCGTGAAATGAACACGGAACTTCAATTCGACTGGCTGATAAGGCCATTGATAAGAACAACAATGGACGGTCTCATATAACAATTTGTATGCAAACCGCGGGAACTCAATCTCTTAATTTGTTGCTTGTCTTTGATTCGACGTTTACACGAATGTATATTTTTTTTAAGGATGCGGTAAATATAGTGTTTCTTAATGAGTCAACAGCCTCTTGAACGTAATTAAGTATAAAATGTTCATATCCAACGGCTGTCCGCGTCTCGTCTTGAGGAGAAGGTTTGGAGATTGTTCCACCACGCCATACCAACGCAGTGCGAGTACCTACATGAGGTCGAATGATATACGAAACCTGCAAGTTTTTCTGATGTTTTTTCTTAATTACACAGAACAAGGTCAATAATAAATATATGAAAACTCAGTGGTTAAAAGTAAAACCTTCTTCTCGCTGTGCCAAATGTGAACTAAAATTCGATTACTAATAAGAAAAAATAAACACTGTTACAGTTTAGTTCTAAATATGAAACGAAGAAAAATCTCAGGTACATTTTTCTTCGTTTCATATTTAGTTTCTGTAATATTTTTTATTAAGTGTCATTGATTGAAAAAAACAATTATTACATACTTAATTATGTTTTATTTAAAAAAGTATTTATATAAAATCCTCGCTCCTTCCTTCAGAGTTTTGTTTTGCTTGATGTTAGAAATACGCTAATAAAAAAATATAATCTGAATGAATATGGTTTTACAAAAACATTGTCAAGACGAAAAACCTAAAAAAAAAAACCTTTTTATTATGACTACTTACCACATATTACTCTCTATTGTATTTGTAGTTTCATGTTTCTAACAACAATGGTGAGACACATGCGTGGCGACGGTTGACACTTAAACATTGATACCATAGTCATTACGCTGGTAATTAGACTTACATACAAGTATAACGGTACGCCAAATTGAACTCTATTCTTAAAAATATAACGTATATTTTCCCTTACTTATATTGAAAAATTGATGCAACAAAATTATACAATAGTTAATTTCGTGTCTACTTTAATGTCTAGGCTGTGTCTTAAATTAGTTAAAGTAAATGAAGTTACTGTAATCTTAAATAATAATAATAAAGATTAATGTTTGTATGTTTCTCTTCAATACGTTTCTAAACTATTTATCCGATTGTTATGAAATTGTGGGTTGCTTTCAGTGGCGTAGCTAGGCGAGGAAGGGCCCTGGGCCCTCACACCCTCTTTCCCATCCCACTTTAACTCATAATTACCCTTTAAATTTATAGATACCAAATAAGAAATCTTGTGCGCAGGGTCCCGTTTTTCTAGCTTCAGAAGCTTAAGGTTTAGTTTTGAGGGCCCCCTGAACTCCGGGGCCACGTCACTGGTTGCTTCACTTTACTCTACTCTGCTTGATAACCTCCTCCTTTTAGAAGTTGGTTGAAAAATGATTAATAGGTAAAATCTCGTTTGTTAACAAAATCAATTAAGATTATATACCTTTTTCAACCGACTTCAAAAAGGAGGAGGTTATCAATTCGTCTGTATTTTTCTTTTTTTTTTTTTTTTTTTATGTTTGTTACCTCATAACTTTTTACTGGGTGGACCGATTTTGATAATTTTTTTTTTTGTTTGAAAGGTAGTGCTTCCCGTGGGGTCCCATTTTTTTTTTATTTTTTTCCGATGATGGTATCTATATGAAAACGACATAAGTCTTAAATTTGCATTATGTATATGCGCGACAAATAGGTGAATAACTCAAAATCACGTTAACCAATTTTGATGATTCTTTTTTTATTATAAAGGATATACTTTAAGGGTAGTTTGGTGAAAGTTTGGTAAGGTTCTGAGCACAGGATCCATGACAAATTAAGGGAACGGGAGGGAACGGAACAATTCTGAGGAGCACGTTAGCAATACTCGGTCGAATCTTTTATTTATGGGTTACTTGGATATTTAAATCACCTTCCGGAACGTGGTTATGTTCATGTAATTGTCATAATCGGATATTATAATTAACTAGCGATCCGCCCCGAATTCTCACGGGTGCAAAACTGATACTAAATATACTAAGGAATTTGTTTATTTACGACATCACATTGCAAACTTCTAAAATTGTCAGTGTTTCTTTACTATATTGTTCATTTTTTATATACACAAACCTTCCCCTTGAATCACACTATCTATTAAAAAAAAACGGCTCAAAATCCGTTGCGTAGTTTTAAAGATATAGGGACAGAGAAAGCGACTTTGTTTTATACTATGTATTGACGGAACTCCTAAACGGCTTACAGTTAGGGTGCGATTTGGGACAGAATTTCTTACTGTCTTTAATCAAATTTTGTGTATATGATGTGATGTCATATGATGTACGACATAGCATACGAATAGCTCTTTTGTAAAGTTTTTTTACTGAGGTCGATTACAGCTCATTCGAGGGTGGTACCTTGTAGTTTATGCCGCATGACGTATTAAAGCCGCATTTTCGAAAATCTATTTTTGCTTTATTCGAAAGTTTCTTTTGAAATTGTCCCCGAAGTAGTTTCTGATTCATATAAACGGCACGCTTAATCTATCCATATTAAGAATAAAATGTTAGTCTACATCAGCTTCACTTAAAATCAAAAAATAAATAAAATTTTAACAAAAAGAAAAACCGACTTCAAACAAAACACTATTTTAAAACAAATAAAAATGCACTAAAAAGTAATAAAAATAATTGCGTATTTAACATATTTTTGAGAGTCCTCCTAGGTAAAATGAAATGAAAAATATTAGACTACTTAAAAGTCGATTTACGATTATATAATGTAGTTATAATTATTGCTATATTTGGAGTCGGTGTCAGCCAACCTATACTATATCTATCAAAAAACAATACGAGAATACTTTAAGAAATATGTTTCTTACAAATTACCTTTTATACGATATTATACTGGGTCAATCAAGAGGCTCGTATCGCTTCTTTCTTTTGATTGTTGAAGCGGGTACCCGTGGCTGACACCGGCTCCAAATATAACAATAACTATAACTACGTTATATAATCGTAAATCGACTTTTAAGTAGTCTAATATTTTTCATTTCATTTTACCTAGGAGGACTCTCAAAAATATGTTAAATACGCAATTATTTTTATTACTTTTTAGTGCATTTTTATTTGTTTTAAAATAGTGTTTTGTTTGAAGTCGGTTTTTCTTTTTGTTAAAATTTTATTTATGTCTATATCTCTTCTTATTTGAAATCACCTCTTTCGCTTGAACTTAATTAGCCGAGTTTTTATGGGTTTGATGTGTGTATGTTAAATATTTTGAGTATTTAAAATAGATCCTCCTAAAACACTAGTCTATATTACTCTGACACATGTTACTCTGACACATGTAACCTATTAATATACCCAACTCGTTGTCGTTTAAATCTTCATCATATCAATGAAGGCTCTAAATAAAAATAACTTTTTATACAACAAATAAAACTTAGACCAAAACTCTAAAACTTAAAAAAAATAATATATTCTCGTTGAAATCGACTCGCACTTGACAAATCATTTCTCGATATAACTAATAACTTGTTAACTTAATTGGAAGATAACAATGAAACAGGGCTATAAATTACGTAGTTACAACGCCAGCGACATCATTATATGCAAATGCGCTTGCGCAACTAAACCACACTTTTATTGCATATCAAGAGTGATTGGATAGGTCAGGAACACGGTGTGAATGAGATCTTATTTTTTATGTCGTCTACATCGTTATCTAATAAGTGAAATTATTATTGTTAGTCAAATAAATAATAATTAGTAATACTTGTTACTTTACCGATTATTTCCTACTGTATAGCATTTTATGTTTACCTATTATTACATTATCATTAGCATTGAGAATGTTTGCAAAGTTTCAGATAACTGATTGGTGGAAACTGGTGTCAAAATCTATTGCAATATTGTTTGTACTACCCGATGGAATGATGGGACATCGACGCAACAGTTGGGATTTAAATTAAATGTAAAAATATTATACTACTCGCCTTGCATCCCATGATACATCCCATCAGAAAACACCCGAATTCTGCTCTTTCCCTTTATGAATGGTAACCTCAATGGTCTGTAACTTAAAAGTATGATCAACTCTTCATACATTTTTTTATGAAGAGCTCCAATTTGACGACCTCCATGGTCGAGTGGTATGTACACCGGTTTTCATGGGTACGCCACTCTGAGGTCCCGAGTTCGATTCCCGGCCGAGTCGATGTAGATTACCATAAGTTTTCTATGTTGTCTTGGGTCTGGGTGTTTGTGGTACCGTCGTTATTTCTGATTTCCATAACACAAGTGCTTCAGCTACTTACATTGGGATCAGAGTAATGCATGTGATGTTGTCTCATATTTATTTATTTATTTAATTAATCCGCTGTTTTGATCAATTTTCAGAAACAATCTTTAAGTCATTACACCTTAATACTGGCATCAAAAACGAAGATTTTCCATATAAACTTCCATACCCCCTTTAACCTCTTTACGAGAGTAATTTTCGAAATCCTCCTTTGAATAATTCCTGAGCAAAATTTCACCTTGTTAGACCCAACGGCTTAAACACTTCATTGTATGTCAGAGAGTTATTTTAAAGCCTTGAGTTCGCAGTAAACTCTACCAAGAAATACAGGGGTAGGTACATTCATTTTAAAATTTACGTACAAGCAAATACTGAGATTTATATTATATATACTTGATGGTAGGGCTTTGTGCAAGCCCGTCTGGGTAGGTACCACCAACTACACATCAGTTATTCTTCCGCCAAATAACAGTACTCTGTATTGTTGTGTTCCGGTTTGAAGGGTGAGTGAGCCAGTGTAACTACAGGCACAAGGGACATAACATCCTAGTTCCCAAGGTTGGTGGCACATTGACGATGTAAAGAATAGTTAATATTTCTTACAGCGTCGTTGTCTAGGGGTGATGTTGACCACTTACCATCAGGTGGTCCATATGCTCGTTCGCCAAATTATACCATAAAATAAAATTAAAAAAAAAAATTATAAGAGAATATACCATTGCATAACACGTGATGTTTACCACAATTACAAGATCAATTAGTCTTGTCACGGAATGAGTCTTATTTACATAATTAGTTAAGCCTGAATAATTGTTTACCTCTTTGGTCTGAGCTAGCTTGAGTTCGGTCTCGGAAATGGTCAGTAGTCGCTTGGGGTGATACACTTTTGTAAAAACATTTAGAAGCAGAGATGACAGTGGTTAGAACGCGTGCATCTTAACCGATGATTTCGGCTTCAAACCCAGGCAAGCACCACTATATATATATATATGCTTGATATGTGTCTATAATTCATCTCGTGCTCGGCGGTGAAGGAAAACATCGTGAGGAAATGAGTTGAGAAATTTCATCAAAATTCTACCACATGTGAATCACCAACCCGCATTGGAACCGCGTGTTGGAATATGTTCCAAACCCTCTCCTCATTGGAAGAGGAGGCCTTATCCCAGCAGTGGGAAATTTACAGGCTGTCACTGTATTGTACTGTATTTAGTTTTAAAATTTATTCATAATATGTTAGTTATGTCGAGCGTTTTCAATTTTACCTTGCCCCAAGTCTCAGGCCAGCTCTGCCTGGAGATCAACTAACCTTAGTGAAAGACAAAGTAGGGACAAAACAATAAACTGTAGAACAATTATAGTTATATTTATTTTCACTTTGTACACTGAAAATTTCAATTTTACGAATGTCTATTTCGAGTTAGCAACATTGTCCACGCCATAATGGCGACAGAGTTTTGGCGCCAAGTGCGTGCTTTCCGCTGTAAACACTAATCGCAAGACGTTCGAATTACAAAAACAAACGCCCCGACGTGACGTAGTTTCCGGTGACGGAGCCATATTTGAATTGTTTTTGAATTTAGTTTCAACGTTGGTCGGCAAATGTCTTTATTTGTAACGGTCGCTTCGTTTTTTTGTTCCTTTCGTTTTCTGTTTAGTTTACAAAGGAATGAGTATAATTAAGTGGTAAGTAATGAAATTCTACATTTAAAAATATTTAATTTCATGGTATTTTCTCGAAAATATTATTTATCTGTATGATACAAAAATTATTTTAATTTTAGAACTCGTTCTATTTTCAAAATTCACATTCCCAGCAATTCATTATGCTTTCCACAGATTAGCATAAAGGACATAAAAAATCCACCGGCAATATTCAAATATGGAAGATAAAAAGTTAATAATTGAGAAGCGAATTTTAAATAGATTCCCTGAACCGTTGTAGGGCGGGACATTGCTTATGAGTTCGGTCGACTTTTTTATTTTCGTCTGGACCCTAAATTAAATTGACGGCGACCTGACTCCATTCGTCCTCTGTCTTTTAAAAAATGAACCAGCACTAATGTTGCTAGCCTATAAATGTTAATAAATGAAACCAGTTATTATTATTTCATTAATTCAAAACACTCTGACTTCACACACAATTTAAGACAATTTCAAGCCATACAACTGTTGAGTATGTTCAAATACTATAACAACACGATAAATCTGTTATTTAATGTAATTCTAATAATGTAATCCTTTATCGTGTCTCTTATAGTCTTAGCTTCCAAAGAAGCGTTTTATCATAGCAGCTTGGCTTAATTATTTACTGTAAAAAGTTACACCATCGACTTATCGCTAAACAATTAAAAAAATAAAATTAATATGGGTGACATTCGAGGTGATACATCTTTATAGGTGTAAACAACATTGAATAATAATGATACTAGTACATTATATAACTTTCTATAAACAAACACATATTACCTACTCGAATAAGTGTTTTTTAAAACGCGTGCGAATTCTACAAGCGCCATATAATAAATTCCTATTTTAAAATTATTACTTAAATATTTTTTTTTAAAAATATAAATTATGATAAAAACACGCATTAAAATGTCTTTCTATAATAAAATTAATAAATACTTCGTGACATCTACGCAAAGGCACTAATTTTCGGTCCCAAATGGGCGGGCGGTGAAAACGTATTTTATAATATATCGTCTAATCATACTCAATATAATTTAAACTTTATTTATATGTCAATAAAATTGAATTTTGTTTAACGGGTTGTTCAATTAATTTTCGTAAAAATGTATATTTCACGTCATTCAAGTCTATGTCTTGTCGATGGGCGGACGTTAGAGAGCTCGATTTTAATAACAAATTATAATGTTGAATATTGTTTATGAATTTGAAAATCGTATCAAAGGTTGCGACGATTTTTTAATCTTTTCGCAAACTGAACTTAGTCGAGTAAAGTAGGGGCGTATACTAGATTAAAAGGCATATGAGTTCAAAGGGGAAACATACTGGACAGAATTATTAATTTTTTTTATGGAGCAAAGTAGAGTCGAGATGGCTGATAATCCCAGTGATTAGAACGCGTGCATCTTAACCGATGATTGCGGGTTCAAACCCAGGCAAGCACCGCTGTTTCATGTGTTTAATTTAAAAACATCGTGAGGAAACCTGCATGTGACAAATTTCATAGAAATTCTGCCACATGTGTATTCCACCAACCCGCATTGGAACAGCGTGGTGGAATATGTTCCAAACCTTCTCCTCAAAGGGAGAGGAGGCCTTTAGCCCAGCAGCGGGAATTTACAGGCTGTTGTTGTATGGAGCAAAGTAAAATAGCATTAGTTTGAAATATCTTACGAATTACATGATGGTGATACTATAATAGACAAATTTTGTAAAGAGGAAAACTTGCCTTTGCATATGACAAAAATATAATAAAATAAAAAATTAAACGGTGTTTCGAAATACTGGCACTGCAAAAAGTATATCATTAAAGATCAAAGTTTCATTACAAAATCTAAGATTTTACGTCCTGTAACCTTATAATTAGTTCGCTAATCACACAAATCGTAATACGCAGTTTTCATATATGGCGGTAAATTTAAACTGTCCGGCGGATAATTTTCCTCCTGGAGAGGAGAACTACCTATTAAAATTATATCCATATATTCAATAACATCATTTTTTAAACAATCGTAGAATACTGTGTAAGCGGTATCTTTGTTAAATCTTTGTATCCGGCGTTTAAGCGAACTAACGTCGCAGAAACAATGTTATAATTACAGAACATAAAATATTCTTATAAAATTATCTCATTTGCATCTCAATAAAAAAGTTAAAAGGTCGTAGCATTGACATTATAATGTCGCGTTGTATTATTCCATTCTCGCATTTGATGTTCTATTTCTAAAGATATACGGTGCATATTCATTTAAAGCTGCTTCAAACGTAATGCCTTCCAGATGCAAATGATTCGCTACTAATAAACCGACCGAATTAACGTTAGTTTATAATAACAATATTCTAAAATATTCTCTAAATTGTAAAATTTACATGAAATGTTTGACGATAAAAAGTATCGCTTTTCTTGCTTACTTTTTTACCCTTACTTGCGTAGAAGGTTTCCCGCGCTTTAAAATTTTGAATCAAGAATTGATGAAACCTATAGAAAATACAGATAACTAATTTTCATAATTTCAAATCTGAATATGTCGACTCTGTAAGAATAATATCAGGATACGAATGTTGTTCTAATTTCAAAAGTTAGTTTTTTTTTTATTTATTCTAAGTCGAGTGGCAAGTGATAATGTAGAACAGTTTTGTAAACCATATTTTCTCATAGATTGGGTATGTAATGTTCTTAGTATATTTAGTTTATTTGATTTATTACTCATAAATCATCCATTTCAAGTCTTCATTAATTTTTCTATTCATCGCTTCAATACTAGATTAGGGTTACCAGTATAAAATAAAATTGTATTTAAGTAAGACACTACAAATGATTTTTTTTTAGATTTAACAAGTGTATAACAAGTACCTATGTAGTCCTGTTAAGTTAAAATGTCAAACTTCCCAAAATCAATACACTACTAGGTACTAACGTCCTTACAGGGGTAAGATGTATTTATATATATTTTAAACTATGGTGATTAATAAATTTGCTGAAGCCTTAGGTATAAAAACAAACATATGTAATAGATAAAGAGTATGATATACTCGTACGCTTTACCTGCCTATAACGTACCTATATTATGGAATTGAAGTTTCTAGTAAGAGATTACTTGTATTAATTATATTTTTAGTATAATAATTTAAAAGCTCACGTGTAACCTATTAAGAGCCGAGATAGCCCACTGGTTAGAACGCGTGCATTTTAACCGAAGATCACGGGTTCAAACCCAGGCAAGTACCACTGAATATTCATGTGCTTAATTTGTGTTAATAATTCATCTCGTGCTCAGCGGTAAAGGAAATATCGTGAAGAAATCTGCATGTATCTTATTTCATAGAAATTCTGACACAAGTGTATTCTACCAACCCGCATTGGAACAACGTGGGTAAATATATTCCTTATCTTCTCAAAAGGAGAGGAGATCTTATCCCAACAGTGAGAAATTTACAGGCTGTTGTTGTTGTTGTGTAGGTAACCTATTGACAAAATTAAAACTAATAATATTCAAATATAAAAGTGAAGACGTAAGCAAAGTTAGTGTTAAATAAATGAGGTAACTAATAATAGCCTCGTGGCATGCAAATGAAACAATGGACTGCCGTGTGACAAAATGACAGATTATTAATCAGTGCCCATTGAGTCACGGTGTTGCCAGACGTGAAAAATTATACGTAATTACTCGATAATAGCGTTATTTAAATTTAATTTAATTTTTCACAGATTGTCCAGTGACACGTAAATGTTGTTTTATTGAGGTTTCAAATACAGGATAAACTCTTTGAGTATTTCTAGTATCGATAATTCGTCTTGTGAACGATACTTACTGAAGATTACGTTAAAAACATACCTGTAACGCATTATTTTCTGCCATGTATTATATATGTATGTTGCAGTTAAAATGTTAATCAGTCAAAATAACTTTTGTCAGAAAAATGGCAAAAATAATATTGAATTAACAGATAAGTGTTTGGCTGCAAATATGCTGCTATTATTATTATTATTTCTTGAGCATGGATGTGGACGGATATAGAGGTAGAGATCGACCAAGGAAACGATGGTTGGATTGTGTGAAAGAGGATATGGTAAGAAAGAATGTTACTTGTGAGATGACGTCTGACAGAGAAGTATGGAAGGAGAAGACATACTGCGCCGACCCCAAATAATATTGGGATAAGGGCAGGAGGAAGATATGCTGCTATTAATAATTTCTGTAAAACACGAACAGTATATGTATGTATTATGTGCGAAACAACTGGTAATTCACGCAGAACACGATTGGAAAATGACAAATAAAGACATGTACCTAAATTGATGTTGACTCAGTCGGTTTTCGAAATTTCAGGAGTGAGGTTCGAAGTGAGTTCTTACACAGTTGATCTGTATATAAATATTTATATATATTATAAATTGAACATTAAATTATGCCTCTACTATTATGCAATTTGTTCTTTACTGTTATATTTTCACAGATCACACTTGGCTCGTACGAATACTTGACGCTTGCTACCGTTTTGTTAAAAATTGTTATATTATTATTTAGCCTAATTATTTTATTTCTATAGTACATACAGTACGTGTAAAGTCATTTGCCAGCAAGTTGTGAGTACTGCCCAAAGACATAAAAGAAATTACAATTATTCTTTATCATCAACACTTACATCAATGGTCACCAATCTTGGGAGCCTTAGATGATACTAAAAACAACAACAATATCAACTCAATTTAAACCTAAACAAAAGTATATTAAGGATGTTAATTCAACGCTAAATATAAAATTAAGACTTTCTTAATCCAATTCCTCCCACCTCAACACACACAACATACACAAACACACATAAACACAGATCGGACAGGACGCTCGGCTGAAATCTTAAAGGCGAAACCGTAAACCTCTCTATGGGCTATATATCTACTCGAATTAAATACTCGTAAATCTATCGAGGCGGGCTTTTAGGTGGCTTTATTTAGCGCGGAAGCTGAGGCGACCTATTTCATCATAAAATCCTACCTATACAGTATTAAGATTTATATATTTGTGGAATAGCGTGACACTAATCTTCTATCCCGCTTACACTAAATACCTTATCATGTGTTTGAAAAAGACAAACTTATAATATTGGTTTGCGTAAGTATCTTCTGATGAAAATAATTTACATATTCATAGTTTTAGAGGTAACATGCCTTGTTATTCTTCGTGTAAAGAGGACAAGCGATGATCCTCTTGTATAAATAGATATTCGGGACGTACAGGGCTTAATCCCTTCAAATAAAGTAATTCTACTAATATTATAAATGCGAAAGTTTGTGAGACTGGAATGAGGTATCTTTGTTACCCTTTCACGATAAAACTACTAGACGAATTTGGGTGAAATTTCACAGCAATATGATACAATGATTTTATGTAATTTAGTGACAATATAACGATACATATAAACTACCCGTGCGAAGGTTGCTAGTAGATAATATTTTATACTAAACGAAATTCTTTTAATTTTGTCACACAAAAGGGTTTTTAGCTGAAATCGTCGTGTAAGGATGACGTATTATCTTCCGTCTCTTTTTCTCTCGCTCTGTTTCTTTCTATTATTCTATATACTATTATCTTTTGTTATTGTTTTAGGTGAGTCTCAAACGTTGATAATTTATTTTACTGTGTCTCTTATATTCGGAAGGCATCGTTTCAAAAGATTGTCTCACAAATTTTTCTTGAAATGTTAAACTGAGCGCAGGACACTTCTCTTTTGTTAATTGTTAAATGCACGTAACTTGCTGCACTGATATATCTCCGTGGAATTAGATATCCCAGTCAGCTATGTGTGATGGAATAAATAATGCACCTGTGTTTATCGCTGTACTACGCAGTTGGCTAGACGCTGAGTTTATATGCTGATACATTGGCCAAGTGTCGATAGTCACTTCATAATTTAACAAGATGATTTCATGGTGATAAATCTGTACTAATATCATAAAGACGCAAGTTGTTTGTTTGTGTGTATGTGAATATCAACAAACTAATGATCCAGTTCTAAAACAAAAAAAATCCCGATTGCTATATCCAGATGTCCCAGAGATTAGAACGTGTGCATTTTAACCGATGATTACAGGTTCGAGCTAGTCAAGCACCACTGAATTTGAGTTTTTTATCTCGTGGTTGGTGGTCAAGGTCATCAAATCAAATCAATTATTATTCAAGTAAACTAAGTAAGTAAGTTGTTGAAT